>NC_064622.1:271646505-271950706 GCF_023898315.1 Schistocerca nitens
GAAATCTTCCCATATAACCTGGCCTTTAGCAAGTATACCTCCTCCTCTTGTGATACTTGAACAGAGTATTCGATATTACTAGCTGTAACTTGTTACAGAACGCAATTAGTCTTTCACCTCTCTCCTTCCTTGTCCCAAGCCCATATTCTCCTGTAACTTTTCTTCTACTCCTTCCCCTACAACTGCATTCCAGTCCCACATGAGTATTATATTTTCATCCCCCTTTACATACTCTATTACCCTTTCAATACCCTCATACACTTTCTCTATTTCTTCATCTTCAGCCTGTGATGTCGGCATGTAGACCTGAATTATCGTTGTCGCTGTTGGTTTGCTGTCGATTCTGATAAGAACAACCCTGTCACTGAACTGTTCACAGTAACACACTCTCAGCCTTACATTCCTATTCATTACGAATCCTACTCCAGTTATACCATTTTCAGCTGCTGCTTATATTACCCTACATTCATCTGACCAGAAATCTGTCTTCTTTCCACTTCTGTTCACTGACCCCTATTATATCTAGATTGAGCATTTGCATTTCTCCTTTCAGATTTTCTAATTTCCCTACCATGTTCAAGCTTCTGACATTCCACTTCCTGACTTGTAGAACGTTATCCTTTCTTTGAATATTTAATGTTTTTTTCGTGGTAACCTCCCCCTTGGCAGTGCCCTCCCAGAGATCTGAATGGGGGACTATTCCGGAATCTTTTGCCAATGGAGAGATCATCATGACATTCTTCAATTACAAGCCACATGTCTTGTGGATACATGTGACATGTCTTTAATGCAGTGGTTTCCATTGCCTTCTGCATCCTTATGCCGTTGATCATTGCTGAGTCTTCCACCTAATACATAATTACTAAGATTTATTGACACTATTTGTAAGAGGAAATTGTACTAGCTTGTAAGGCAGTAAGACTCATTAAACCTTAATTTCTTTCTATAATCATCGTGTTGTTCATGATACAAACTCACTATTACGATTCTGGGTTTGATTCATACCTATGCTTGTCCGTCTCCTTTGTTAATAGTCTTGATGGTTATAGCCTGAAGCTACCTCCCACTACTTGCAGTGGCTAGTGACAACGGGCTATACTTTCCAATTATGATGCACTAATTAAATGAACAATATTAATTAATTTTCATCACTCGGATTAACTAAAATAATGTACATTGGATAATGCTTCCTGATACTACCATCAGCCAGCACAATCTGTATGCTTGGGGGGGTTAAGGACTTGCTTTTGCCCAGAAACTATTTTGATTCATTATCATTCTGAACTTAATTTTCTTAGTTATTTAATTATCCACCTGAATCAAATATAGTTAGTTACTGGAATTTACTTTGACTGGGAATGACTGAATGTTTCCTTCACTGAGAGCAAATAGGTACCTATATGAAATCGATGAAGATGATATCTGTTCTTTCAGACATGTCCAAGAGAACAGATACCATTTTCATATAGATAAGGCTTACCAGCCAATGACCTTCTTCAGTGCGGATGCACTCAGATTGCTCGAACTCTTATGGGACTCTCAAATTGACAGTCATTTTATCCCCTTCACATCAGAACTTTCGCATCTTCAAGGCTATATAGAAATATTTCCAGTTGGGATTAATCTTGGTCTCCAAGGGCTAATATAAGATTATCACACTATTTGGAAGCAGGTGTCTTTCATATAATGGAAGGAATCTCGTCTTTCAATCCAGATTCTCGTCGGCATTTAAGATACTCTTTATATCAACTACTGCAACTGAATATCACTGGCAGTGGGAAGGCTAAGTATCAGAAAGTATGATTAAAGATGGCATCAGTCAATGGAAAACTGCTCTTTATTACATTAGCAAGAAACTGAATGAAATTTTAAAAAGCGATCACTTCAGAGGAAGTATTGGCTACACGATCGGTCTCTTGATTTGTGTTAAATACAACCAATTGAAACTGTCGAAATTGCACTAAATGTGGATGCTGTTATTAGAGAATTTACTGCAGCAGTAACAAATTTAACCAACACTAGCATTACACAATTCTATCTCAAGTAAACTACCACCATGAAACTGAAACTGAAATTCAAGTGCTCAAAATTAAGCAACAGTTCGCCACATAACAATGATCGTATAGCCAAACTGTTATGAGTATGATATTCGCTGAACTAATATAACACTCTGAACCTGTGTACAGTCACAGAGTGTACGTAGCCACTGGTGGCAGACCATGTGGTAATTATCGTTTGTTGATAAAAATACGTACACTGGGCTGCCATTTTTCTTAGCAATGATTAAACATTAGCAAGGGAAACACACTAATAATTACTGACAACTGAGAACTGTCTTGGCACAAAACACACGGTTTCAAAGCAAGTGCAAAGGAAACGATCCAAAATTCGCATAAAGTTACCAGGAATTTATCTCAAGTCCATCAATATCCCAACCAATAACTGTTCCAGCAAATACTCTTACATAACTACAGTGATTTCTCACAGTAGTCTTTGTTACAAACATGGATGCAAAGTGTTATTCATCACAGAGACACAAAGAATGCCCACGAAATGTTAAAAATGATCATGTGAACCTATTTTGATTAACCTTCTAACATATATGACAATTATTAGCGGTGTGTAAAGCTTTGAAATTTTATAGCTTGAGGTTTCTTTGTATCTTCAGCATGAAATGCGCTCCACACTATCACACAAAGAAAAGAGCATCAAAATAAAATAAAATTTATAAACTTGTACATAAAACTGCATCTTTTTATCCGCCCTCTTAACGATTATTTCCAAACAGAAACGTACCACGCTAAGAGTCATCATCACACTCTAACTATCGTAATTACACTGCTACATCATCTATATTGTCAAAAACACGTAAATTACCACGTCTTCAAGCATTAACCCGTCTATGCTGACTTTGACAACTATGTTCTGTGCGTGGTCGAAGATAATGTAGCATATTCTGACCTAGTTTTCTTGTCATACCAGTACAGCGGACGTAGAGACGTCCGCACATGGGGCTCTCTAGCTATACAGTGCTCAAAAATGGCGCACCTTGGGGCCAACGTCTTCCACTATAAACTACTGGGGGGGGGGGGAGGGGTGCGGAAATATTTCGTCGGTTCAGCTACCTGACGCCTTCTAAATAAAGACACATTGTGAAAACCTCTGCAACCTCTTTACTCAATCATGTTCACAGATCTCTCTACGGAAAACCGTCATACTCCAATCATCTCTAGTTAGGCCTGTCTGTTCTACTAACCAAACAATTACTCATTCTTTTTCATGAGAAGGTAAAGGGAGGGCTGGGGAAATGTTACTAGTAAAACAAAACACAGTTGAAATGAGTTTTCAGATTCAAATGGCGTTTGTGTGAGCGAATTATTTCGCGTAGCTTGTCCCTGTGCTACCAAACACTCCGATCATCGATATAACGATCCCTTGCATTAGCAGGCCGAAGGGCTCAATCGCAATGTATGAATAGTATCGCTTCAATAATTAACTGTAATTAGGATTGGTTGTTTCGTGGACTGTTACTAATTACCATGCATCACATCACAGTAACATGTAGTAAACAGAAAATCCAAAATATTTACACAACACATTTACTATAGCTCTTTTGTAGAGAAGATGAGACAAAATATTAATAGTTAAACACCTGTATTTGCAACAAAGTCTCATAGTACGCATAATTACTATTTTTGTTTAGATACAGCAAAACAAGACTTCGTCACATGAAATACAGCAATCAAACTGAAAGAAATAGTAATGTACGTATGTTAACACAAACATAGTTCAGTTTCATTTTGAGATCACACAAGCCAAACTACATGGTACAGTACTTAGTTGGTACAATGTCAACTATGTAACAATGATATTGTAGCAGAAGAGAATCTGTAATTTCAGATATGAACTGGCAGATGCAATGGGCATTGAGACATAAATAAACAGTCCAAGTCAGAGACAACACACACAAGGAAAATCTTTAACAACTACTTCTTTATTTCAGCACTTCTAATATAGTGGCAATAATGGCTTATGCATACTATTATCATGGCAGAGAATACAGTCAAGGCTGGGACAAAATAATTTATTCTGAGCTACAAAATTATTTTCACTGAAAGAAATAATTTTCTGCAGCCATAAGTATTGGAAACTAATACGTGATCAACATACAATCTGGCTGGGCCAATATCAAAGCTGCAGTACTCCATCACATGTTATCATCGTGGCTGTGATGAAACTGCTGCTAACACATCGCATGTGCAAACAAACATATGCTTGCTCTCAGTGGTGCTGGTGTTTATTATGCTGGTGTTCGTAGCTTCTCCCCACTATTAACACACCTGATTACGTTCACCATACAATACAACCAGCATTTGATGGCACATCCACTAGTTCTAAGATCTAACATTCGTTTGTCTTTGCTCATAAGTCTTTGCCTTATACGGAAACAAATTTCAAGCTACACAATTAAACTAGCTAATTTACTGACTGTTCACAAAACTTTCATGCAGAAATATCGTGTTTGCCTCCACACTTTCATGACACAATTTGAATACTTCTAGCTATCAAATAAAAATATATTTTGGTAATATGTTGGATATTCAACGCTTTTTATTTTATAAACAGAATGAAACTCATAGTCTGTTACCTTTTGTTGTTAAGAAAGTGGGATAATCATTATGACTGAAATATTTATAGTTTATATATTTTATGTATTTATCAAAGCAACAAGAGATGGGACTACAGACTAGTCTAAGACCACTTATGCCAAGCAATATCGACTTTATATATTGCTGAGTTGACAAATATAGCATTCAAGTTGTTTGTTGTAGGAAAAACGTTCATATCAAATTTGAAGAGTACAACATCAGACATTCCTTCTCTTTCATTTTTCTTTCACTTTGACATAGATCAGTAAATGCTCTGAAAAGACACAAAGATAAACAATGTTTGACATATTTGGTGAATTTTATTTCTCCTCACTTTCACCATGATAATGCATCTCAATGAGGCCCCTTGTCATCATAGAGAACAAGAAAAACGTACAAGAGGTTGATACACTGGAGGAGCTGCAAAGCATGTTTCTGGCAAAAAGCCTGCCGAATATCCGACACTGTGTGACCAGCAGTATTGTCATGGTGTAGGAACTAAACCTTTCCTCTCATTTTTCCTCATTGGTCTATGCAATTGTTTTCACATTTGGACTATTTCCACCAAGTAAAAAAAAAATATTTCCAAGTTCGTACACATCCGATTTGCTTTCATCAGTTGTAATACAGTTGTAATAATAATTTAATCTTTCACTGGCCTGATTATTGTTTGGATTTGGGTCATATGCACATCATGTTTCATCATCTGTAACGATTTATGATAACTTGATGAGAGATCCAGCATAGCTCGTAGTTAGTCTAAGGTGGAGCCCGTCCTCCCCTCCAAAAAGTAAATTAAGATATGTTTTCAATAATGTGTTACAGAATTTAAATTACTGGAATCGTATCGAATATTTTTCACATGGGTTTAACTAAAGACAGTGGTTCGCCAGGAAATGCCGGGTGATTCACGTGGGAGAGATTTGGGGACATGGCTTCTATGGAGTATAGCTCTTCTGGGCTCATAGAATATTCGACTAAGCCTGAGGGAGCCAGACCACCCTCCACATGATTTTCACGTTCTGTAGTTTACAATGAAGGGGAACAACCAGGAGGAAACATTCACTATCGAATCCCTGTCTGCATACC
This sequence comes from Schistocerca nitens, assembly GCF_023898315.1. Classification (NCBI taxonomy): domain Eukaryota; kingdom Metazoa; phylum Arthropoda; class Insecta; order Orthoptera; family Acrididae; genus Schistocerca; species Schistocerca nitens. Next base: position 271,652,244 of record NC_064622.1, read on the forward strand.
TCTCTGTTATTCTATGATGTGTCATTATTTGACATGTAGTATTTATGTCTCGACAATGCTGAAGGTACTTTTTTGTTTCTCGCATTTTCAATTCTATCCACAGTAGGAAAAACTTGCTGAGCTTGTTAATGTCTTCCTAAGGTGCACAAGAATTCGGTAACATAAGTGTTGCCAACCAACGTGAATTTAAAAAACATTTGATTCAATAAGGACTTGAAACATTTGTCGCTAATGAGTTCGTTTACTGCTAATGGTTTTTGCTTGATAAACTGCGTTGTTTGCAGGTTTCCTTTCGACGCACATGGCTCAACTGCTGCTGTCAGAGGATCACTTGGAAGATGCAGTGGCTTGCCGTGGCCTGCAACGACGGAAGTCGATTGTACCTTCACATATAAGTGATGATTATTTGCACACACGACATAGACCAGGTGAGTGCTGCCTTGTTGAGTGCATTCGTCCAAGACACAATCCATCCAACCTAGGGCTTATGGTCTGGGGTGTGATAAGCTAGAGTCTAGTTCACGTTTGGTGTTTCTTGAGGGGACACTAATCAGTGCTTGGTAATTGTAGACTGCTGTTACACTCATTCTTCTATCACTCTTGCAACAGGAATGTGATGTGTTGTTCAAACAGGATAATGGTCGCTCACACACTGCCTGTGAAACTCAACATGCTCTGTAAGACGTGCAGCAACTTCCCTGGCCAGCACAGTCTCTGGACTTATCTCCAATTGAGCACATGTTGGATTTGATGGGACATGAAGTAGCTCGTGTGACTGGTCAACCAACAATTTTTTCCAGAAGTACGTGAACAGGACAAGTAGGTGTGGCATAATGTATTCAAGGACAGTATTTGCCATCTGTACAGTAAACTGCATGCCAGAGTCAGCGCATGCATTGCCACCCATGGTGGCTACACCATGTGCTAGTACGGATGTTCCAGCATGGGTCCATGTCTGGTACCTCAGAGCAGCTTGTGCTATTGATCTGCAAATGTAATCATTTCATGTACTCCATATGCACTGTTGCAACAATAAATGTTGTGTCAATTGGAAAACTCTAAAAATGTATACTAATATTTTTTCAACAGTGTAAGACAAAACATACGGAAAAGCTGTTATACCACCTTCTTTCCAAGTAGACTACACAACCTGCAGCCAGGTGAGCCAGCAGATCATCATGCTGCCAGGGCTGGCAACATGCCAAGACAGCATGAAGGAACACTCTTCTCCAACACTATGCTAAGTATGTTTGGTTACCACATGCTGGACCTTGACAGTTTCTGCTTGAGCTCCATAGATGGCTGGCAGTGCTGCCTTTTCATAATGATGCTGTGTTCCAACCATCTACATTGCCTGACAATTGCCAAGGAACAACTGTCACTTGCTAATGCATAACTACCAATTGCTATGGAACAAATGGCAATTGCTACAGAACACCCTATCAACAATAATAAAAGGATATGTAACGGGAGGGGGGGGGGCAGCCTCTGCTGTTGTTGTAGAATCCATTAGTGTGACACTCTGTGGCTCTGAGCACTATGGGACTCAACTGCCGAGGTCATTAGTCCCCTAGAACTTAGAACTAGTTAAACCTAACTAACCTAAGGACATCACACACATCCATGCCCGAGGCAGGATTCGAACCTGCGACCGTAGCGGTCTCGCGGTTCCAGACTGCAGCGCCTAGAACCGCACGGCCACTTCGGCCGGCGACACTCTGTGTTCCAGTTAGTGTGCAGAGAGAGGGGAACACGTTACACATCACAGAATGCTCATGAACGTCATTGGTATGGTCTACACATTATGATGTTGGCAGACACTGTGCACAATAGCCGAACACCACTGCATAACTTTCCATGAGGTACTGCTACAGCACAATGGCATTGCAGAGAGGTTATTCTGGATCATGTCCATTTGTTTAGGGGTGTGGTAGGTCACACTGGAAAATCAAGATATTGAACTTATGTAATGACAGGCATACTCCCTGACCTAAACCCTGTAGATCATGTCTTTGATGCTCTTGGCAGATGTGTTTCTCAAGGAGCACTCTCCCTGCCCCATGCAAGAACTGAAAACCACCTTGAGAGAGGAGTGGGATAATATCCCCCAAGGACTCAACTGTTTTGTAGCCAGCATGTATATTAGTGCCTAAGGAGTGTACATTACTTGCTAAGAATCCGATAGCGACCTTTATGTTGGGACTCTGCCCTGTGTGGAACATGAACGTTATTTACATCTTCTGTTATCCTGTGGTGAAGTTATACAATTATGCAGTGTAAAAATACCACTGCACCTGTGTTACATATATACTGTGTTTCAAGTCGTCCATCATTGCCTGTTATTATTGCTGTCCAACAACGTCTCTGGTCCTTAGCTACTATCAAGCAGTGTAGCATCTATCGACGATCGGTGCCTATGTCATGAACGCCTCCACGGCAGATGTTGATCCATTGCAGGCCATCAAGTCTCATCTACAACTAGCTGCTGCCTCCTCTCGCCACTGGGGTGCTGGTCTATCTGCTGTGCTTAGTGCTGATGCTACTGAGTCCTCAAATGGCGCCTTCCAGCTGGGGCGTGCTGTAAGCTGACATCAACCGACTGCTGGGCTTGTCCAAGGCTTCCTTAGTTCACGGCCCATGCTTGGGTTGCTCCTGCACCTGACCTACGGCGAGCTGCACCACATTTACGGCTGATGGCGTGGCCAGCCTGCGCCAGAGTTTGCAACCACTACGGGTGTGACGTAGCAGTGTGCTTGCCACACTGCCGACACCGCTCCTTTGCTGTGGCTGCTTTATAGTCTTGCGTCTTTGTTGCCGTCTCAAGCTGCTGCGTCTTCTCTGTGCAAATGGTTCAAATGGCTCTGAGCACTATGGGACTCAACTGCTGAGGTCATTAGTCCCCTAGAACGTAGAACTAGTTAAACCTAACTAACCTAAGGACATCACAAACATCCATGCCCGAGGCAGGATTCGAACCTGCGACCGTAGCTGTCTTGCGGTTCCAGACTGCAGCGCCTTTAACCGCACGGCCACTTCGGCCGGCTCTCTGTGCAAATGCATCCGCCCAGCGCCATTGCGTGCCTCTGGCACGGTGTCAACACCGACTATAAGAATTCTATTGTACGTACATATTCTTATTACGATTGCGGACCTTGCTGTCCAGTCAACCATCCTACAACGCCATCTTGACATTTATCGGAGTGTGTTGGATAAGACTTTACAATGGATGAAATGTTGTAGTTGGGGAAGAGTTGAAATTAAATTGCCAGAAAATTGATCTACATAAATAAAAATTTCAACGTTTGTTTGCAAAAATTATAACTCTCCGAAAGTTGTGCACAGATTGCTTTCATATTTTCACACAACGTTGGATTCGAATAGCCGCGTGTTTTTATATACCTGTGCGAGAACTCTGCGCACACACAAGCACACACACACAGACACACACACACACACACACACACACACACACACATATATATATATATATATATATATATATATATATATATATATATATATATATATATATATATATATATGGTGTTTCATCGATAGTGACCGGGCCAAATATCTCACAAAATAAGCATCAAACGAAAAAACTACAAAGAACGAAACTCGTCTAGCTTGAAGGGGAAAACCAGATGGCGCTATGGTTGGCTCGCTAGATGGCACTGCCATAGGTCAAACGGATATCAACTGCGTTTTTTTAAATAGGAACCCCCATTTTTTATTACATTACTTTTATTTTTATTACATTACATTACATTATTTTTATTACTATTCGTGTAGTACTTAAAGAAATATGAATGTTTTAGTTGGACCACTTTTTTAATCACAAACGTATAAGTACGTGGTATCACGTAACATTCCGCCAGGGCGGACGGTATTTGCTTCGTGATACATCACCGGTGTTAAAATGGAGCGTTTACCAATCGTGGAAAATGTCGATATCGTGTTTATGTATGGCTATTGTTCTGATCAAAATGCCCAACAGGCGTGTGCTATGTATGCTGCTCGGTATCCTGGACGACATCATCCAAGTGTCCGGACCGTTCGCCGGATAGTTACGTTATTTAAGGAAACAGGAAGTGTTCAGTCACATGTAAAACGTCAACCACGACCTGCAACAAATGATGATACCCAAGTAGGTGTTTTAGCTGCTGTCGCATCTAATCCGCGCATGAGTAGCAGACAAATTGCGCGAGAATCGGGAATCTCAAAAACGTCGGTGTTGAGAATGCTACATCAACATCGATTGCACCCGTACCATATTTCTATGCACCAGGAATCGCATGGCAACGACTTTGAACATCGTGTACAGTTCTGACACTGGGCACAAAAGAAATTACGGGACGATGACAGATTTTTTGCACGCGTCCTATTTAGCGACGAAGCGTCATTCACCAACAGCGGTAACGCAAACCGGCATAATATGCACTATTGGGCAACGGAAAATCCACGATGGCTGCGACAAGTGGAACATCAGCGACCTTGGCGGGTTAATGTATGGTGCGGCATTATCGGAGGAAGGATAATTGGCCCCCATTTTATCGATAGCAATCTAAATGGTGCAAAGTATGCTGGTTTCCTACGTAATGTTCTACCGATGTTACTACAAGATGTTTCACTGCATGACAGAATGGCGATGTACTTCCAACATGATGGGTGTCCGGCACATAGCTCGCGTGCGGTTGAAGCGGTATTGAATAGCATATTTGATGACAGGTGGATTGGTCGTCGAAGCACCATACCACGGCCCGCACGTTCACCGGATCTGACGTCCCCGGATTTCTTTCTGTGGGGAAAGTTGAAGGATATTTGCTATCATGATCAACGCATTGTCAACGCATGTGCGAACATTACGGAAGACGCTGTTCAGAGAAATGTCGTTAGACGTATTGCCAAATGCATTGAGGTTGACGGACATCATTTTAAGCATTTATTGAATTAATGTGGTATTTACAGGTAATCTTGATGTAACAGCATGCGTTCTCAGAAATGATAAGTTCACAAAGGTACATATATCACATTGGAACAACCGAAATAAAATGTTCAAACGTACCTACGTGATGTATTTTAATTTAAAAAACCGACCTGTTACCAACTGTTCCTCTAAAATTGTGAGCCACATGTTTGTGACTATTACAGCGCCATCTATCACAAGGAGAAAAAAGTGGTCCAACTAAAACATTCATATTTCTTTACGTACTACACGAATATGTAATAAAAAATGGTGGTTCCTATATATATATATATATATATATATATATATATATATATATATATATATATATATATATATAAAGTAATACACAGCATTTTTTCTCAGACGAAAACAATGCTCGAATGCTACGGATGCGAAACGTTACGTATGTGTTATTGGAAGTCTCCTGAGTGAGTACACCAAATTTCTTCCACTTCCGACAGATAGAGTAGGTGCAGGACGGTTCCAAAATGGCGTCTGTAGGTGATGTACGTTACAAGTGACTTGCTCACATCAGAGAAAGAACGTATGGGGAATATTCACAAACGCTTGTGCCAAGTGTATGGAGCATCTGCTGTGGACAAAAGAGAGATAGTCGCTGGGCACCGAAGGTGATGTCATCAGAAGGCGATTCGGCAGAGCTCCACGATTTTCAGCTGTCGGAGAGACCATCCACAGTTGTCACACCTGACAACCCTGACCTAGCCTCATCGGATTTCCATTTGTTTGGGCCATTAAAGACTGCCATTCATGGAAGACATTTTGAGGACGATGAGGAGGCGATTCACACAGTGAAGCACTGGCTTCACCACCTGAACAAGGTTATATTGTCGTCTTCTGCCCACCCGTCTAATACAGGGTGCCTAAGAAGCTGTTTCCTTGGATAGCTAGACAACAATTCAAGCAAATCTTATTAATGGAGTTTCTTACAGTAAATTAAATTGACAATACTTACCTCTGCGTTTCCACAAAGAGGTGTCCCAAGCAATTGGCGACATGCAAATAATCAATGTCCTTTGGTATATACAATTTCAATGCAAGCAAAACAACAGTTCATAAGTCACGGCTAAAGCGTTTGTATTTCAGCTCGTCGTCTAGTGCCCCTGAGGATAGATGTAGCGGCGCTTATATTCTCGTCGTAAAGAGGCCGCTCCTGTAGTGATTTCGTGCTAGTCAGAGTGGTATTAGCTGGCGTCGTTGGGTTGGGTTGTTTGGGGGAAGAGACCAAACAGCGAGGTCATCGGTCACATCGGATGAGGGAAGGATTGGGAAGGAAGTCGGCCGTGCCTTTCAAAGGAACCATCCCAGCACTTACCTGGAGCGATTTAGGGTGTCGTCTCGCAGCCCTCTCTGCTGTAACATTCCAGCCCGATTACGCAAACACACACACACACACACACACACACACACACACACACACACAAACACGCACACACACACACACACACACACACACACACACACACACACACACACACGTGTTTGTGTGAATTTTGCTAACATTGCACCTCCTTTTCATATATATGTAGTAAAGCGGATACGTCGTGAGCAAAAATCTCATGTTCGTTTGTTCAAAATCTTAAATCTGTAAAAGTGGTTCACCAACTGCTTCCAGAATTTTGACACAATATTCCATTCGAACACTCGCATGCTTTTGTATACCAGTTTTTAAATATATTTAATATACACGTACATTTGTAATATAGAAATGGAAACGTTGTTACCAGAAATCTCGTAAAGTTCTTGACCGATTTACTTTAAATTCTTACACAATACTCTAATGAACATCCGGACAGACATAGGCTACACATTTTGAACACATATAATATATAAATATAAATAACAAACAGTGTCACAACCTTCCATGAAGGCCCAACAGTACCGACCAGTCGTCGTGGGATCCTCGGCCACAGGCGTCACCGTATGCGGATGCGAAGGGGCATGTGATCAGCACACTGCTCTCCCGGCCGTTGGCAGTTTTCATGACCAGTGGCGCTACTTCTCAGTCAAGTCGCTCCTCAATTGGCCTCACAAGGGCTGAGTGCACCACATTTGCCAACAGCACTCGGCCAACGCGGACGCTGACCCATCCGAGTGCTAGTCGAGCACTAGACGGCGCTTAACTTTGGGCATCTCATGAAAGCCGGTGTTACCACTGCGGAAGGGCCATTGGCAATATATCACATACATTGAAACGTCATTAGGAAAGAGGAAAGTTGTATTTGTGGCATGTTGGCTTATGATCTGAATAGTATTACAGTGTCTGAATTTGAAATAACAGTAAACAAGATTCAAGATCAGCGAGAGGGAGGAAAAGGAGATGGACAGAGGGATGGGAGGAAATGGATGTAGGAAGTGGAAAGGTGGGAATGAACAGAGAGAGGGGGCTGGAGGAGATAAGAGAGGGAGGAGAAGATGGACAGAGAAATGAGGGAGAGGTAATGGTCAGAGAGAGGGGGTGAAAGACATGGCAGGAGGAGATGGAGGGAGACGGGAAGGAGAAGATGGAGATAGGATGATGCAGGGAAGGACATGATAGAGGGGGAACGAGGAGGAGATGAACAAAGAGAGAGGGAAGATGAGATTGACAGAGACAGGGGTTAGATGGAGATTAGGATTTATATTCAGTTCACACACATATTACAATCGTGTGCTTTCTATTCTCTTTCTTTTCCATTCAACTGGACTGAGTGACAACAACGTGTTGCCAGCAACAGCTTGTTTATTTATAAAAGTGGTTCAAATGGCTCTGAGCACTATGGGACTTAACATCTGAGGTCATCAGTCCCCTAGAACTTAGAACTACTTAAACCTAACTAACCTAAGGACATCACACACATCCATGCCCGAGGCAGGATTCGAACCTGCGACCGTAGCGGTCTCGCGGTTCCAGACTGCAGCGCCTAGAACCGCACGGCCACTTCGGCCGGCGACACTCTGTGTTCCAGTTAGTGTGCAGAGAGAGGGGAACACGTTACACATCACAGAATGCTCATGAACGTCATTGGTATGGTCTACACATTATGATGTTGGCAGACACTGTGCACAATAGCCGAACACCACTGCATAACTTTCCATGAGGTACTGCTACAGCACAATGGCATTGCAGAGAGGTTATTCTGGATCATGTCCATTTGTTTAGGGGTGTGGTAGGTCACACTGGAAAATCAAGATATTGAACTTATGTAATGACAGGCATACTCCCTGACCTAAACCCTGTAGATCATGTCTTTGATGCTCTTGGCAGATGTGTTTCTCAAGGAGCACTCTCCCTGCCCCATGCAAGAACTGAAAACCACCTTGAGAGAGGAGTGGGATAATATCCCCCAAGGACTCAACTGTTTTGTAGCCAGCATGTATATTAGTGCCTAAGGAGTGTACATTACTTGCTAAGAATCCGATAGCGACCTTTATGTTGGGACTCTGCCCTGTGTGGAACATGAACGTTATTTACATCTTCTGTTATCCTGTGGTGAAGTTATACAATTATGCGGTGTAAAAATACCACTGCACCTGTGTTACATATATACTGTGTTTCAAGTCGTCCATCATTGCCTGTTATTATTGCTGTCCAACAACGTCTCTGGTCCTTAGATACTATCAAGCAGTGTAGCATCTATCGACGATCGGTGCCTATGTCATGAACGCCTCCACGGCAGATGTTGATCCATTGCAGGCCATCAAGTCTCATCTACAACTAGCTGCTGCCTCCTCTCGCCACTGGGGTGCTGGTCTATCTGCTGTGCTTAGTGCTGATGCTACTGAGTCCTCAAATGGCGCCTTCCAGCTGGGGCGTGCTGTAAGCTGACATCAACCGACTGCTGGGCTTGTCCAAGGCTTCCTTAGTTCACGGCCCATGCTTGGGTTGCTCCTGCACCTGACCTACGGCGAGCTGCACCACATTTACGGCTGATGGCGTGGCCAGCCTGCGCCAGAGTTTGCAACCACTACGGGTGTGACGTAGCAGTGTGCTTGCCACACTGCCGACACCGCTCCTTTGCTGTGGCTGCTTTATAGTCTTGCGTCTTTGTTGCCGTCTCAAGCTGCTGCGTCTTCTCTGTGCAAATGGTTCAAATGGCTCTGAGCACTATGGGACTCAACTGCTGAGGTCATTAGTCCCCTAGAACGTAGAACTAGTTAAACCTAACTAACCTAAGGACATCACAAACATCCATGCCCGAGGCAGGATTCGAACCTGCGACCGTAGCTGTCTTGCGGTTCCAGACTGCAGCGCCTTTAACCGCACGGCCACTTCGGCCGGCTCTCTGTGCAAATGCATCCGCCCAGCGCCATTGCGTGCCTCTGGCACGGTGTCAACACCGACTATAAGAATTCTATTGTACGTACATATTCTTATTACGATTGCGGACCTTGCTGTCCAGTCAACCATCCTACAACGCCATCTTGACATTTATCGGAGTGTGTTGGATAAGACTTTACAATGGATGAAATGTTGTAGTTGGGGAAGAGTTGAAATTAAATTGCCAGAAAATTGATCTACATAAATAAAAATTTCAACGTTTGTTTGCAAAAATTATAACTCTCCGAAAGTTGTGCACAGATTGCTTTCATATTTTCACACAACGTTGGATTCGAATAGCCGCGTGTTTTTATATACCTGTGCGAGAACTCTGCGCACACACAAGCACACACACACAGACACACACACACACACACACACATATATATATATATATATATATATATATATATATATATATATATATATATATATATATATATATATATGGTGTTTCATCGATAGTGACCGGGCCAAATATCTCACAAAATAAGCATCAAACGAAAAAACTACAAAGAACGAAACTCGTCTAGCTTGAAGGGGAAAACCAGATGGCGCTATGGTTGGCTCGCTAGATGGCACTGCCATAGGTCAAACGGATATCAACTGCGTTTTTTTAAATAGGAACCCCCATTTTTTATTACATTACTTTTATTTTTATTACATTACATTACATTATTTTTATTACTATTCGTGTAGTACTTAAAGAAATATGAATGTTTTAGTTGGACCACTTTTTTAATCACAAACGTATAAGTACGTGGTATCACGTAACATTCCGCCAGGGCGGACGGTATTTGCTTCGTGATACATCACCGGTGTTAAAATGGAGCGTTTACCAATCGTGGAAAATGTCGATATCGTGTTTATGTATGGCTATTGTTCTGATCAAAATGCCCAACAGGCGTGTGCTATGTATGCTGCTCGGTATCCTGGACGACATCATCCAAGTGTCCGGACCGTTCGCCGGATAGTTACGTTATTTAAGGAAACAGGAAGTGTTCAGTCACATGTAAAACGTCAACCACGACCTGCAACAAATGATGATACCCAAGTAGGTGTTTTAGCTGCTGTCGCATCTAATCCGCGCATGAGTAGCAGACAAATTGCGCGAGAATCGGGAATCTCAAAAACGTCGGTGTTGAGAATGCTACATCAACATCGATTGCACCCGTACCATATTTCTATGCACCAGGAATCGCATGGCAACGACTTTGAACATCGTGTACAGTTCTGACACTGGGCACAAAAGAAATTACGGGACGATGACAGATTTTTTGCACGCGTCCTATTTAGCGACGAAGCGTCATTCACCAACAGCGGTAACGCAAACCGGCATAATATGCACTATTGGGCAACGGAAAATCCACGATGGCTGCGACAAGTGGAACATCAGCGACCTTGGCGGGTTAATGTATGGTGCGGCATTATCGGAGGAAGGATAATTGGCCCCCATTTTATCGATAGCAATCTAAATGGTGCAAAGTATGCTGGTTTCCTACGTAATGTTCTACCGATGTTACTACAAGATGTTTCACTGCATGACAGAATGGCGATGTACTTCCAACATGATGGGTGTCCGGCACATAGCTCGCGTGCGGTTGAAGCGGTATTGAATAGCATATTTGATGACAGGTGGATTGGTCGTCGAAGCACCATACCACGGCCCGCACGTTCACCGGATCTGACGTCCCCGGATTTCTTTCTGTGGGGAAAGTTGAAGGATATTTGCTATCATGATCAACGCATTGTCAACGCATGTGCGAACATTACGGAAGACGCTGTTCAGAGAAATGTCGTTAGACGTATTGCCAAATGCATTGAGGTTGACGGACATCATTTTAAGCATTTATTGAATTAATGTGGTATTTACAGGTAATCTTGATGTAACAGCATGCGTTCTCAGAAATGATAAGTTCACAAAGGTACATATATCACATTGGAACAACCGAAATAAAATGTTCAAACGTACCTACGTGATGTATTTTAATTTAAAAAACCGACCTGTTACCAACTGTTCCTCTAAAATTGTGAGCCACATGTTTGTGACTATTACAGCGCCATCTATCACAAGGAGAAAAAAGTGGTCCAACTAAAACATTCATATTTCTTTACGTACTACACGAATATGTAATAAAAAATGGTGGTTCCTATATATATATATATATATATATATATATATATATATATATATATATATATATATATATATATATATATATATATAAAGTAATACACAGCATTTTTTCTCAGACGAAAACAATGCTCGAATGCTACGGATGCGAAACGTTACGTATGTGTTATTGGAAGTCTCCTGAGTGAGTACACCAAATTTCTTCCACTTCCGACAGATAGAGTAGGTGCAGGACGGTTCCAAAATGGCGTCTGTAGGTGATGTACGTTACAAGTGACTTGCTCACATCAGAGAAAGAACGTATGGGGAATATTCACAAACGCTTGTGCCAAGTGTATGGAGCATCTGCTGTGGACAAAAGAGAGATAGTCGCTGGGCACCGAAGGTGATGTCATCAGAAGGCGATTCGGCAGAGCTCCACGATTTTCAGCTGTCGGAGAGACCATCCACAGTTGTCACACCTGACAACCCTGACCTAGCCTCATCGGATTTCCATTTGTTTGGGCCATTAAAGACTGCCATTCATGGAAGACATTTTGAGGACGATGAGGAGGCGATTCACACAGTGAAGCACTGGCTTCACCACCTGAACAAGGTTATATTGTCGTCTTCTGCCCACCCGTCTAATACAGGGTGCCTAAGAAGCTGTTTCCTTGGATAGCTAGACAACAATTCAAGCAAATCTTATTAATGGAGTTTCTTACAGTAAATTAAATTGACAATACTTACCTCTGCGTTTCCACAAAGAGGTGTCCCAAGCAATTGGCGACATGCAAATAATCAATGTCCTTTGGTATATACAATTTCAATGCAAGCAAAACAACAGTTCATAAGTCACGGCTAAAGCGTTTGTATTTCAGCTCGTCGTCTAGTGCCCCTGAGGATAGATGTAGCGGCGCTTATATTCTCGTCGTAAAGAGGCCGCTCCTGTAGTGATTTCGTGCTAGTCAGAGTGGTATTAGCTGGCGTCGTTGGGTTGGGTTGTTTGGGGGAAGAGACCAAACAGCGAGGTCATCGGTCACATCGGATGAGGGAAGGATTGGGAAGGAAGTCGGCCGTGCCTTTCAAAGGAACCATCCCAGCACTTACCTGGAGCGATTTAGGGTGTCGTCTCGCAGCCCTCTCTGCTGTAACATTCCAGCCCGATTACGCAAACACACACACACACACACACACACACACACACACACACACACACACACACACACAAACACGCACACACACACACACACACACACACACACACACACACACACACACACACGTGTTTGTGTGAATTTTGCTAACATTGCACCTCCTTTTCATATATATGTAGTAAAGCGGATACGTCGTGAGCAAAAATCTCATGTTCGTTTGTTCAAAATCTTAAATCTGTAAAAGTGGTTCACCAACTGCTTCCAGAATTTTGACACAATATTCCATTCGAACACTCGCATGCTTTTGTATACCAGTTTTTAAATATATTTAATATACACGTACATTTGTAATATAGAAATGGAAACGTTGTTACCAGAAATCTCGTAAAGTTCTTGACCGATTTACTTTAAATTCTTACACAATACTCTAATGAACATCCGGACAGACATAGGCTACACATTTTGAACACATATAATATATAAATATAAATAACAAACAGTGTCACAACCTTCCATGAAGGCCCAACAGTACCGACCAGTCGTCGTGGGATCCTCGGCCACAGGCGTCACCGTATGCGGATGCGAAGGGGCATGTGATCAGCACACTGCTCTCCCGGCCGTTGGCAGTTTTCATGACCAGTGGCGCTACTTCTCAGTCAAGTCGCTCCTCAATTGGCCTCACAAGGGCTGAGTGCACCACATTTGCCAACAGCACTCGGCCAACGCGGACGCTGACCCATCCGAGTGCTAGTCGAGCACTAGACGGCGCTTAACTTTGGGCATCTCATGAAAGCCGGTGTTACCACTGCGGAAGGGCCATTGGCAATATATCACATACATTGAAACGTCATTAGGAAAGAGGAAAGTTGTATTTGTGGCATGTTGGCTTATGATCTGAATAGTATTACAGTGTCTGAATTTGAAATAACAGTAAACAAGATTCAAGATCAGCGAGAGGGAGGAAAAGGAGATGGACAGAGGGATGGGAGGAAATGGATGTAGGAAGTGGAAAGGTGGGAATGAACAGAGAGAGGGGGCTGGAGGAGATAAGAGAGGGAGGAGAAGATGGACAGAGAAATGAGGGAGAGGTAATGGTCAGAGAGAGGGGGTGAAAGACATGGCAGGAGGAGATGGAGGGAGACGGGAAGGAGAAGATGGAGATAGGATGATGCAGGGAAGGACATGATAGAGGGGGAACGAGGAGGAGATGAACAAAGAGAGAGGGAAGATGAGATTGACAGAGACAGGGGTTAGATGGAGATTAGGATTTATATTCAGTTCACACACATATTACAATCGTGTGCTTTCTATTCTCTTTCTTTTCCATTCAACTGGACTGAGTGACAACAACGTGTTGCCAGCAACAGCTTGTTTATTTATAAAAGTGGTTCAAATGGCTCTGAGCACTATGGGACTTAACATCTGAGGTCATCAGTCCCCTAGAACTTAGAACTACTTAAACCTAACTAACCTAAGGACATCACACACATCCATGCCCGAGGCAGGATTCGAACCTGCGACCGTAGCGGTCGCGCGGTTCCAGACTGAAGCGCCTATAATCCGATCGGCCACACTGGCCGGCTATAAAAGTGGTACTACAAATCTGTATGTATTTCCTTCTCACGTCTTTAGTAAGTGAGAGTAACTTCAATAAATACCATCAAATGGACAATGCAGTTCTAGAATTAGTATTTGAAAAGTTTAACTTTGGATAGCCAACTGCAGTGGTTCTGTTCCAACATAAAGCAAAGAATCACACATGAACGGAAACATAGAGAAAATTTTTTATTAGCAAAAATTCAACACCAATAAAATAACAAATACACTGTGAAACGAAAGGGCAACAATAAAATCTAAAACAAAAGCCCCAGCTGACTTCAACGACAAGTAGTATGTTTAACGCTGTGTGCCCAAGTCAGTGTAAAAATACTACTAAATTGCAAGCTGCGCTGGCACCCAATACACAAGAATAAATGTGACATGAGCAGATGGGGACGATTAGAAACGTATGTGGCATGATTTCAAATTCTACCAAAGGGTGTGTTAATAAAATTTGATCCAAAATGCCCACACAACTTCAACCAAGACAGAAAAATTCAACTTGCTTTTTACTGAGTACGCATTATATTTACCATTCGTAATATTCATAAATTATCAAGGGAGCACAAAGGCAATGAAAGAAGTAAGCTAGAAGTAAAGGCAAGTTTATCAGTACAACTACCGGTTAACGCTTCTTAACAATACTTGAGTAGACCGAAGGCTAAAACACGCAACTAAGTTGACACTCGGTGTGGTGGCTGATGAGACTGATGGTAAAGGTATTTCACATGTACGGTTGTTCCCATCAACCACCAAAACGAGTGTCAACATAGCTTGTGAGGACAGTAAGAAGTGCTCAGTACAGCAGATAGCTCCAAATAGCTTCATACAGATTCTATACACTAAGCCGATCACCAAACTTGTCCGTATGGTTCACAGTCCTCCCTGTCTAATTTATGAAGATACGACACAGCAAACGAAATACCAAGGCCGTATTCCAGAAGATTCGAGTTTCGTATTTCTCAGGCATGTAACTGACAGAGTGGCAATGTAGACGTTTGCTCAAAGTGCAACTTTATCCCGGCGGCTACGTGTAGCGTCCGTGTTCCACATAAACAGCCAGAAGCTGTCGCTGAATGGCCGTGCTCCTGTATTCAGTGAGCAACAACGGAGGCCGAACTGACCCAAAGCGGCGTTAAGTCGACGCGGGAGACCGCACGTGTGCCCCTGCTGGGACGCTAAGTAGGCCGATGCTTACTTGCGGCCAAAGAGGCTGAATCACACGGCTCAGTGAATGAATCAAAGGCACAGAGGGCTGCTACTCAGGAAACGGTTGAATTTTTATACAGTCCAGTCACTTTCATGTGACCGCTTCCTATGTTCGACGTCGATGCGCAATAACCACCCATAGACGACAGGTGGCAGCACTAGAATCCGAGAGTATATACCTACAAAGCTGTCTGCGGATGTGGGAAAGAGTGCAGACATTGTCGTAACGCATAAACGGAGCGGTTTATTTGACATCCAAAAGGGTCAAGGGTTGAAACATTTCCAAACGGCTAAGTTTGTTCGTGTGCTGCTATGGTTAAAGTATACCGTGCATGGCAAAATAGCGCTATCCAAAACCGTCTCCGAGACAACCGTGGTGTACAGGGGTGAACTATTACTGCTAAGACATGTATGGATGAATGGACGTGCAATTGTTGAGGAACTGTCCACACAGAAGAACCAAGAGACTAACAGCGTTTCCTAACGACTATTCTGCGGACCTCCATAGCAGGCGCCTGCTTCCTGCATACTTACTGACTACTGTTAATTGGCGACGAAGACTAGAATTTGAACGCCAATACAGCAGTTGACGTCAACTGAATGCTGATAGGTGGCCTTTTGAGACGAATCATGCTCCACTGGACAGATGGCCGTTAGTGTGTGAGGCCCTTCAACAATAGTCAGAAGGTTCCAGGTTGGAGGAGGGACCGTTATGGTCTGGGGAATGTTTTTGTGACATTTTGTGAATGATTTAGTCATTCAGAAAGATACCGTGGATCAACAAAAGTATGCACGTATCCGTGTGGATCACGTCCGCCTATACATGCAATTCATTTTCTTCCTCAGCATCTTCTAACAGGGCAATAAAAAATGTCACACAGCTCGGGGTGTACGTGCGTGGTTCGAAGAGCATCAGGATGGGTTTACCGTACTCCTCTGGCCGCCAAACTCCCCAGTTTAAACCCAATCGAGAATCTGTAGGACCACCTCAAAATGGTTCAAATGGCTCTGAGCACTATGAGACTCAACATCTGTGGTCATCAGTTCCCTAGAACTTAGAACTATTTAAACCTAACTAACCTAAGGACATCACGCACATCCATGCCCAAGGCAGGATTCGAACCTGCGACTTAGGTGGAACCAGAGGCACAGAAACGGCTTTAGAAGAAATACATATGACAATTCGAATCTGCGATAGGAAGAGTGTTTATTGCAGTGACATTAAGTCTTACGGCTGTGGGTCGTGGACGCTAGTGAACACACGTTTTTTGTTGTAGACAGATGTCCTCGTGTCTGTGGTATTTTTGTACCTCGTGGGAACGAGGCAGTTAAACTTTCAATGGTATAGCTTATGTGGAGTAGGGGCGAAGCCCACGAAAAAGACAGGCAGCGGCGTTTACGTCACGATGGAAGGCCCGATCTCTCTCGTTCGCTCAGCTGAGCAGACAAAATGCGTTTCTGAACCTGCTCATTCGCAGCTGGGAGTGTACGTACTAACGAAAATTACATCTTCTACTGGAATTTGCTATTATGGAGTCTTACTGATTAACAGTACTACAACAGAATTTAATTTAAGATCAATAACGGCTTGTTTATAGTATTTAGTCTCTTCTGCTTGACAGTCCTCATTTCACACAAGAAGTGCTGCCTTATGCAACTGATAATCATTTTGGCATGATTTAAGTTTTATAGTACTCCAGTAAAGCCGTGAGAAATCACAAGTATGCTTAAGGACTTCCGATCATTGTAGGACTAAATCCAGAAAGCCCACCCGGCTAGCCCCGCGGTCTAACGCGCTGCTTCCCGAGCGATAAGGCGTGCCGGTCCCCTGCACGAATCCGCCCGACGGATTAGTGTCGAGGTCCGGTGTGCCGGCCAGTCTGTGGATGGTTTTTAAGGCAGTTTTCCACTACCTCTGTGCATGCGGGCTGGTTCCCTTAATTCCGCCTCGACGATTGCTGCACAAACACCGTTTCCACGTACGCGGACACCATAATTACTCTACCACGTAAGCCGGCTTTTGTGGCCGAACGGTTCTAGGCGCTTCAGTCGGGAAGCGCGCTGCTGCTACGGTCGCAGGTTCGACTCCTACCTCGGGCATGGATGTGTGTGATTTTCTTAGGTTAGTTAGGTGTAAGTCGTTTTAAGTCTAGGGGACTGATGACCTCAGATGTTAAGACCCATAGTGCTGAGAGCCATTTGAGCCATCTACGACGCAAACATCTGCGGTTACACTCGTTTGGTACGTGACTTTCGCGGGGGGAGGGGAGGGGGGCGAGAGAGAGGGGGGGGGTGTCCACTGGGGGCCGAACCACACAACCACCCTGGGTTCCGTGTGGGGCGGCGGTGGGATGGGTGGACTGCTGTGGGGTCGTGAAACACTGAGGGCTACGGCGGCACGAAGCTTCTCCGTCGTTTATTTGTCCCTAGTTTAACATAATACAATACAATAAAAGTAAGACTCGATAATGGCGAATTCCATTAGAAGATACAATTCTCGTTTGTACCTACATACCTACTTAGTAGTTAACATGTGTAGAAACATAGTCTGCTGTTTTGAGCTAGCGAGCTCAGGCGTACGTTCGAGACGTCCGCGCCGCTGCCCGTCTTTTTCCCAGGCCTCGAGCAAGGGGTAATGACGTAGAGGCTGGTGCATATTCTTATAAGAAAGGTAGGATGGGGGAAGAAAGAAAAACGATGGGTAGGAAACTGGTGACTTTTAGCCACACAAGGCACTATGGTAATGCAAAAGCCAAAGTTCAAAGTTTGTGCTGGACCGGTCCTCGAACTCCGATTCTGTAGGACGGCTGCCTTAACCGCCTCGGCCACCCGGACACGCTGCCCGTCCGATCAAATTTCCAACTTACCGCACACTGCAATGCAGCGTCCCTCGTCCATTAATCCCCTATTAGCAAATTATTGATTTCCGTAAGATTTCCGACGATATTAGTGCATCCACACTGAAACGAACGTGAAGGAGTCGTCGTGCTCTTGCAGCAAAGTATACAGCGTGAATCACCTACAATTTGTACCACAAATACTGTGGAAATGGAAAGTGCTATTCATGTACGGTTTCCAAAGGATGGATTGGTAGTCAGGGGCTAGTATTGTTAGCCAATAAGCAGACTGTAATAATAATTACAAAGTGTATTTCTACATCTACATCTACATTTATACTCCGCAAGCCACCGAACGGTGTGTGGTGGAGGGCACTTTACGTGCCACTGTCATTACCTCCCTTTCCTGTTCCAGTCGCATACGGTTCGCGGGAAGAACGACTGCCGGAAAGCCTCCGTGCGCGCTCGAATCTCTCTAATTTTACATTCGTGATCTCCTCGGGAGGTATAAGTAGGGGGAAGCAATATATTCGATACCTCATCCAGAAACGCACCGCCGGCCGAAGTGGCCGTGCGGTTAAAGGCGCTGCAGTCTGGAACCGCAAGACCGCTACGGTCGCAGGTTCGAATCCTGCCTCGGGCATGGATGTTTGTGATGTCCTTAGGTTAGTTAGGTTTAACTAGTTCTAAGTTCTAGGGGACTAATAACCTCAGCAGTTGAGTCCCATAGCGCTCAGAGCCATTTGAACCAACCAGAAACGCACCCTCTCGAAACCTGGACAGCAAGCTACACCGCGATGCAGAGCGCTTCTATTGCAGAGTCGGCCACTTGAGTTTGCTAAACATCTCCGTAACGCTATCACGCTTATCAAATAACACTGTGACGAAACGAGCCGCTCTTCTTTGGATCTTCTCTATCTCCTCTGTCAACCCGACCTGGTACGGATTCCACACTGTTGAGCAATACTCAAGTATAGGTCGAACGAGTGTTTTGTAAGCCACCTCCTTTGTTGTTGGACTACATTTTCTAAGGACTCTCCCAATGAATGTTAACCTGACACCCGCCTTACCAACAATTAATTTTATATGATCATTCCACTTCAAGTCGTTCCGTACGCATACTCCTAGATATTTTACAGAAGTAACTGCTACCAGTGTTTGTTCCGCTATCATATAATCATACAGTAAATGATTCTTGTTTCTATGTATTCGCAATACATTACATTTTTGTGCGAACATACACTTTTTTAAAATGGAACAATGTCTGTTGACATTAACAGACTAAAAGTAGCGTAAATTATAATGTCAATTGTGCTTGTTGCAGGATTCTAAAGCGAGACGTTTACGAGATATCGTATTTTGAAAAGTTCCCACAGCAGACTTGTACAACAGCTGTGGTAGCACACACTAATAGAACAATATAAGTGCATACGCTAGTTATGCGAATTCTGACCAGTAACGAGACAATTGACCATCACAGGTTGTCTTCAAAATGATCTGGTACGCAACGACTGCTGCATACGTGCTAGCATTTCAGCAGATATGTCCGAGCAGGCTGCAGTAATACGTCGTTACACGCCATCGGGTGTACTTTGAGCCACGCCGCTCCGTGAGAGGGGACGCTTTCATTCGGCCAGAAGATCTGTGGGTGAATTTCGAGAGGTCGAGTAGAGAAACTAGCCGCGAGAGGTCGCTGTTGCAGAGCGAACGGGAGACGCCTGCGGACGGCGGTCGCGACGAGGAGTTCGGAGGGCCCGTAGTGTGTCGGCTGCTGCTGCTGCTGCTGCTGCTGCTGCTGCTGCCTTGGTTGGCTTCGACTGTCTTCCTCTGAGGTGAGGTGGTCCGTGGGGCTGTGAAGTGGTGGCTTCCTGTCTGCTGACTCCACTGTGTACGCTGCCTGATGAGGACCAATTCCAGCGATTGAAAACGGTGAGCCTTGCTGCGCTTCAGACAAATCTGAGTGTAACGAATGTTTGTGAAGTAGTGAGTTGGACCACAAACTGGTTGTGAATGTTTCTCTCTAATCGAACTTAATGCTTGTAACTGTGTACGTTGATTAAAAGTATCACAATTTTAGAGACCTCTAGCAGGCGCTTGCATGTGACTTCCTAGTCTTGCTTGGTCAGCTGAATTACATGGACTAATCTGTTAACATTCACTTCCTTGCTGTGTCTTGCTTGCTATAATTACATACATTGAACCTTATTAGTGGAGGCTGCGTTAACTTAGTACATTCGGTTTTCATTCTTGTCAGATAGTCAGTTCTCATATGCGCGGTCCCTTTTAAGCAATATAAGCTTTCGGTGTGACCAAATATTGCTCCTTAGTCGGTTTTAGCCGACGACTCCTTGGCTCCTGTAATTGGTCGCCTTTCCCTCCACGTTGTTGAGCAAGCAATTCAAGCTGCTTATCGTGGTTCAAATGGCTTGGGCTGATTAGTTGATGAAGGAAGGCAACTGCCCAATGCCGTAACCGTATTTGTAATACATCTACATTTATTTACATTTATACTCCGCAAGCCACCCAACGGTGTGTGGCGGAGGGCACTTTACGTGCCACTGTCATTACCCCCCTTTTCTGTTCCAGTCGCGTATTGTTCGCGGGAAGAACGACTGTCTGAAAGCCTCCGTGCGCGCTCGAATCTCTCTAATTTAACATTCGTGATATCCTCGGGAGGTATAAGTAGGGGGAAGCAATATATTCGATACCTCATCCAGAAAAGCACCCTCTCGAAACCTGGCGAGCAAGCTACACCGCGATGCAGAGCGCCTCTCTTGCAGAGTCTGCCACTTGAGTTTGTTAAACATCTCCGTAACGCTATCACGGTTACCAAATAACCCTGTGACGAAACGCGCCGCTCTTCTTTGGATCTTCTCTATCTCCTCCGTCAACCCGATCTGGTACGGATCCCACACTGATGAGCAATACTCGAGTATAGGTCGAACGAGTGTTTTGTAAGCCACCTCCTTTGTTGATGGACTACATTTTCTAAGGACTCTCCCAATGAATCTCAACCTGGTACCCGCCTTACCAATAATTTATTTTATATGATCATTCCACTTCAAATCGTTCCGCACGCATACTCCCAGATATTTTACAGAAATAACTGCTACCAGTGTTTGTTCCGCTATCATATAATCATACAATAAAGGATCCTTGTTTCTATGTATTCGCAATACATTACATTTGTCTATGTTAAGGGTCAGTTGCCACTCCCTGCACCAAGTGCCTATCCGCTGCAGATCTTCCTGCATTTCGCTACAATTTTCTAATGCTGCAACTCCTCTGTATACTACAGCATCATCCGCGAAAAGCCGCATGGAACTTCCGACACTATCTACTAGGTCATTCATATATATTGTGAAAAGCAATGGTCCCATAACACAACACTCCCCTGTGGCACGCCAGAGGTTACTTTAACGTATGTAGACTTCTCTCCATTGATAATATATTGTGGTGCCAAATAAGTTCGTTGGTGCCTTGGCCTTGGATTATGGACAAAGTTATGTAGGTAAGTCGTGTTAAAACGCCTCGCTTAATTTGTTTGCCACTTGGCATCTGAGGTGTATTTAAGTGTGTCGACAGCATTATTTTCTTACATTCTGTGAAAGTGCATGAAATTCATTTCATTAAGTTTGAATCTTTGTAAATTATTACTAGCCAGGTACAGAATGCTGGCTTTACGATTTAAGCCTGTTGCGTGTCTAGAGAAATTTTTGTTTCCGAAGTTTAGTGACTAAGGGTCCTATTTGTGTTGGTATTCTTGGCGTTATAAATTTAATCAGTCATCTTTTTAACGTCAGTATTCGTTAGCCTTGAGTTTTGACACGAATTTAGGGAGTTCCTAGCCAGATGTTGACTGCCATAATAATTCCTCAATATGTAAAGCAAACATCTTACTTAAAATGTTGTTGTTGTTGTGGTCTTCAGTCCTGAGACTGGTTTGATGCAGCTCTCCATGCTACTCTATCCTGTGCAAGCTTCATCTCCCAGTACCTACTGCAACCTACATCCTTCTGAATCTGCTTAGTGTATTCATCTCTTGGTCTCCCTCTACGATTTTTACCCTCCACGCTGCCCTCCAATACTATATTGGTGATCCCCTGATGCCTCAGAACATGTCCTACCAACCGGTCGCGTCTTCTGGTCAAGTTGTGCCACAAACTTCTCTTCTCCCCAATCCTATTCAGTACTTTCTCATTAGTTATGTGATCTACCCATCTAATCTTCAGCATTCTTCTGTAGCACCACATTTCGAAAGCTTCTATTCTCTTCTTGACCAAAATAGTTATCGTCCATGTTTCACTTCCATACATGGCTACACTCCACACAAATACTTTCAGAAATGACTTCCTGACACTTAAATCTATACTCGATGTTAACAAATTTCTCTTCTTCAGAAACGCTTTCCTTGCCATTGCCAGTCTACATTTTATATCCTCTCTACTTCGACCATCATCAGTTATTTTACTCCCTAAATAGCAAAACTCCTTTACTACTTTAATTGTCTCATTTCCTAATCTAATTCCCGCAGCATCACCCGACTTAATTCGACTACATTCCATTATCCTAGTTTTGCTTTTGTTGATGTTCATCTTATATCCTCCTTTCAAGACACTGTCCATTCCATTCAACTGCTCTTCCTAGTCCTTTGCTGTCTCTGACAGAATTACAATGTCATCGGCGAACCTCAAAGTTTTTATTTCTTCTCCATGGATTTTAATACCTACTCCGAATGTTTCTTTTGTTTCCTTTACTGCTTGCTCAATATACAGATTGAATAACATCGGGGAGAGGCTACATCCCTGTCTTACTCCCTTCCCAACCGCTGCTTCCCTTTCATGTCCCTCGACTCTTATAACTGCCATCTGGTTTCTGTACAAATTGTAAATAGCCTTTCGCTCCCTGTATTTTACCCCTGCCAAATTTAGAATTTGAAAGAGAGTATTCCAGTCAACATTGTCAAAAGCTTTCTCTAAGTCTACAAATGCTAGAAACGTAGGTTTGCCTTTCCTTAATCTTTCTTCTAAGATAAGTCGTAAGGTCAGTATTGCCTCACGTGTTCCAGTGTTTCTACGGAATCCAAACTGATCTTCCCCGAGGTTGGCTTCTATTAGTTTTTCCATTCGTCTGTAAAGAATTCGTGTTAGTATTTTGCAGCTGTGAATTCTTAAACTGGTAGTTCGGTAATTTTCACATCTGTCAACACCTGCTCTCTTTGGGATTGGAATTATTATATTCTTCTTGAAGTCTGAGGGTATTTCGCCTGTTTCATACATCTTGCTCACCAGATGGTAGAGTTTTGTCAGGACTGGCTCTCCCAAGGCCGTCAGTAGTTCCAATGGAATGTTGTCTACTCCATGGGCCTTGTTTCGACTCAGGACTTTCAGTGCTCTGTCAAACTCTTCACGCAGTATCGTATCTCCCATTTCATCTTCATCCTCTTCAATTTCCATAATATTGTCCTCAAGTACATCACCATTATGTAGACCCTCTATATACTCCTTCCACCTTTCTGCTTTCCCTTCCTTGCTTAGAATTGGGTTTCCATCTGAGCTCTTGATATTCATACAAGTCGTTCTCTTATCTCCAAAGGTCTCTTTAATTTTCCTGTAGGCTATATCTATCTTACCCCTAGTGAGACAAGCCTCTACATCCTTACATTTGTCCTCTAGCCATCCCTGCTTAGCCTTTTTGCACTTCCTGTCGATCTCATTTTTGAGACGTTTGTATTCCTTTTTGCCTGCTTCATTTACTGCATTTTTATATTTTCTCCTTTCATCAATTAAATTCAATATTTCTTCTGTTACCCAAGGATTTCTACTAGCCCTCGTCTTTTTACCTACTTGATCCTCTGCTGCCTTCACTACTTCATCCCTCAAAGCTACCCATTCTTCTTCTACTGTATTTCTTTCCCCCATTCCTGTCAATTGTTCCCTTATGCTCTCCCTGAAACTCTGTACAACCTCTGGTTCTTTCAGTTTATCCAGGTCCCATCTCCTTAAATTCCCACCTTTTTGCAGTTTCTTCAGTTTTAATCTACAGTTCATAACCAATAGATTGTGGTCAGAGTCCACATCTGCCCCTGGAAATGTCTTACAATTTAAAACCTGGTTCCTAAATCTCTGTCTTACCATTATATAATCTATCTGATACCTTTTAGTATCTCCAGGGTTCTTCCATGTATACAACCTTCTTTCATGATTCTTAAACCAAGTGTTAGCTATGATTAAGTTATGCTCTGTGCAAAATTCTACTAGGCGGCTTCCTCTTTCATTTCTTAACCCCAATCCATATTCACCTACTATGTTTCCTTCTCTCCCTTTTCCTACACTCGAATTCCAGTCCAACATGACTATTAAATTTTCGTCTCCCTTCACTATCTGAATAATTTCTTTTATTTCATCATACATTTCTTCAATTTCTTCGTCATCTGCAGAGCTAGTTGGCATAAAAACTTGTACTACTGTAGTAGATGTGGGCTTCGTATCTATCTTGGCCACAATAATGCGTTCACTATGCTGTTTGTAGTAGCTTACCCGCATTCCTATTTTCCTATTCATTATTAAACCTACTCCTGCATTACCCCTATTTGATTTTGTATTTATAACCCTGTAGTCACCTGACCAGAAGTCTTGTTCCTCCTGCCACCGAACTTCACTAATTCCCACTATATCTAACTTTAACCTATCCATTTCCCTTTTTAAATTTTCTAACCTACCTGCCCGATTAAGGGATCTGACATTCCACGCTCCGATCCGTAGAACGCCAGTTTTCTTTCTCCTGATAACGACATCCTCTTGAGTAGTCCCCGCCCGGAAATCCGAATGGGGGACTATTTTACCTCCGGAATATTTTACCCAAGAGAACGCCATCATCATTTAATCATACAGTAAAGCCGCATGTCCTCTGGAAAAAATACGGCTGTAGTTTCCCCTTGCTTTCAGCCGTTCGCAGTACCAGCACAGCAAGGCCGTTTTGGTTATTGTTACAAGGCCAGATCAGTCAATCATCCAGACTGTTGCCCTTGCAACTACTGAAAAGGCTGCTGCCCCTCTTCAGGAACCACACGTTTGTCTGGCCTCTCAACAGATACCCCTCCGTTGTGGTTGCACCTACAGTATGGCTATCTGTATCGCTGAGGCACGCAAGCCTCCCCACCAACAGCAAGGTCCATGGTTCATGGGGGGGTTACTTAAAATACCATGTTCTTTTTTATGAGATTATTATTTTAAATGTATCTGACACTGTTGAATCTCAGTGAGATGTGAAAAAGAAATCCCCTTAGTATTTAACTACCATAAATACACAGTTAGTTAAGGTTGCTATATCGCATTGAACTTGCCAATTGTTACATAAATTTTCTGTTGCCATTTTTAACTATGAATGGTGTTGCTGCTGTGTTACCCTCGGGATCCCCTCCACACCTCAGCTCTCGTACTGGGCTTTACGTTTACCCTAGTAAAACCCTTTTCCTACTAGTTGGTATGTTCTTATAGACATGGTAGTTCAGCTCCCCCCCCCCCCCCCCCCAATACACATACAACAAAAAAAAATAGACGTCAAATCCAACGGTAGGATAACAGTTCGCAAAGACATGCTGTAGTAATTCATGCACTATGGGATGGACAGCCATCATGTTGGTACTACACGTTCTTCCTAGTCTGAAGAGGTACATCTTCTAAGCCGCGGTTCGCGGCTACCCTTCCCCCCCTCCTGTCATAGGTTAGTCCCTGCGGATGGTGGTCTGTTAGGAGACAGCGACACTTGCGCGCATGCAGTGTTCTGTCTCGGAAAAACGGGTCTATGGTTTGGTGGTTCACTATTCTGCACAACGCGTTTCCACTCCATGATGGATTCTGACGTCCCACCTTACGAAGTCAACTGTGATTATCAACAGACTAAGAGTGCAAGTTTCGGTGGTTTAACTGGCCATAATTCGTAAATGTGGCTTCATCACTAAACAAGATACATAATAGATATGGAGTATCCTGTCTTAATGCCCTTGTACGGAAGTTAATACGATTCTCGTAATAGATTTCATGCAGCTCTTGAGGGAGAGTTACGTGATAGCGGTGGAATCTTTGTCAATGGAGAATACGTAGGACACCTGGCTGACTCATGCCACTTTCTTGTGCGATTGCGCGGGAGCTGAGGTGCGGATAGACTGCAAAAGCAGCAACTACATTAGTTTCTTCCTCTCCTGTCATTTGTTTCCTTCTGTTACGTTGTCCAGGTGTCACACTACCACTTTCACGTAACTGGCTGAAGAGGCTGATAAATAACTGCCGAGATGATTGGCGTCTATTGGGATATCTTGTCGCATACACCATACAATAACAAACTGAATTCTACCTACGTTCTCCATACTCCAGAGCACATCGGATTTTTATGCATTGGCAAATCCCATCGTCCATTCACGACCTACTGCTTGAACTATCACATACTAGCCGACCAGGAAGTCACAATGCACTCATGGAACACACAAGCTCACTGTAAGCAAACATAACACCGTACCTTGCAACTATGCACTTCGAATGGCACAAACCGGTGTCGGCGTGGAAACTTCTCAAAATATGACATCTCGTAAACGACCCACACTAGAATCTTATAACAAACAACACTGACATTCTAATTTACGCTACTTTTAGTCTGTTAATGTCAATAGGCGTTGTTCAGTTTTAAAAATGTGTCTGCACAAAAAATACGCTTTCTAAGTATTATTACACTTTTTTATTGGCTATCAATACGCGTCCCTAATCCACCAATCCATTCTGAGAACCCTACAACAATAGCACTTTCCATCTCTGTGTTTGTTTGTGTGTGTTTGTGTGTGTGTTTGTGTGTTTGTGTGTTTGTGTGTGTGTTTGTGTGTTTGTGTGTTTGTGTGTGTGTTTGTGTGTTTGTGTGTTTGTGTGTGTGTTTGTGTGTTTGTGTGTGTGTTTGTGTGTTTGTGTGTTTGTGTGTTTGTGTGTTTGTGTGTGTGTTTGTGTGTGTGTTTGTGTGTGTTTGTGTGTTTGTGTGTGTGTGTTTGTGTGTGTGTGTGTGTGTGTGTTTGTGTGTGTGTGTGTGTGTTTGTGTGTGTGTTTGTGTGTGTGTTTGTGTGTTTGTGTGTGTGTTTGTGTGTTTGTGTGTGTGTGTTTGTGTGTGTGTGTGTGTTTGTGTGTGTGTGTGTTTGTGTGTTTGTGTGTTTGTGTGTGTGTTTGTGTGTGTGTGTGTGTTTGTGTGTGTGTGTGTGTTTGTGTGTTTGTGTGTGTGTGTGTTTGTGTGTTTGTGTGTGTGTTTGTTTGTGTGTGTTTGTGTGTGTTTGTGTGTGTGTGTGTGTGTTTGTGTGTGTTTGTGTGTGTTTGTGTGTGTGTGTGTGTGTTTGTGTGTGTTTGTGTGTTTGTGTGTGTTTGTGTGTGTTTGTGTGTGTTTGTGTGTGTTTGTGTGTGTTTGTGTGTGTTTGTGTGTGTTTGTGTGTGTTTGTGTGTGTTTGTGTGTGTTTGTGTGTGTTTGTGTGTGTTTGTGTGTGTGTGTTTGTGTGTGTGTGTTTGTGTGTGTGTGTTTGTGTGTGTGTGTTTGTGTGTGTGTGTTTGTGTGTGTGTGTTTGTGTGTGTGTGTTTGTGTGTGTGTGTTTGTGTGTGTGTGTTTGTGTGTGTGTTTGTTTGTGTAAATGAAGTCTGTTCTGTCAGACGTACCTGTCCTGGATAATGTACTACAATGAGCCAATAACGAAATTTTCCGTCGAGCTGGAAATATGGTAAGATATGCCATGGGAATTTACCTTCTTCGGAAGGCATTGAAGACATACCAAATTAAAGTTCTTTGTAAATCTAGAAACTTGGAGTCAACCATGTTGTTCTAGACATGACATTGAGGATATTGCGTTTGAAGAAGGTGAATTGGGTTTTGAAAAATCGATGTTTTAGAACCCTTGATTAGCACGGAGAAGTTTATTTTGTTCGAGGTTTGTTGTAATGAATGTATTATGAGCATGTTGTAAAGTTCTGCTGTACAAAGGTGTGAGCGATGTAGGACGGTACTGCTTTGGCTGAATTCTACTATATGTTATTGTTGATGGGAGAGATGAGAGTTGGTTTCCAAAAAATGGTTCAAATGGCTATAAGCACTATGGGATTTAACATGAGGTCATCAGTCCCCTAGACTTCGAACTACTTAACTAAGGACATGACACACATCCATGCCTGAGGTAGGATCCGAACCTGCGACCGTAGCAGCAGTGCGGTTCCGGACTGAAGCACCTAGAACCACTCGGTCACAACGGCCAGCCTGTTGGTTTCCAGTAACGTGAAGGAATCTGTGTTACTTTGTTACCAACACATAAACTATGTTGCTATCTTATAGCTAATATACGGTCTCTAGTCTCTTTTTCTAAGTAAAATAATTATAGCAAAAATAAGCTTTTCTGTTCCCTCGCGAATGGTCGATCTTGAGTCTGTAATACAGGCAAAGTGTAAAATGCATACCTCTTCCAAAAAATATGGAATGAAAGTTAATGTATTACGAGTGTTGCCAGAGAGCTTCCGTTTAATGAAGACATTCCAGTTAAAAACAATAATGGTTTGGTGCATGCAGTCCACTTTCATACTCTCCTGTTCTGCATTGCCCAATTACATTAATGTGACCACTTGACAAAAGCCTGAATAAACAACCACCTTTTGCAGCGCGGACCGCTGCGAGACATGGAGGAAGAAAGTCAGTGTGGTTCTGAAATGTACCGACAGGGATGTGGAGCCATGCCGACACCATCGCCACGACTAGCTACACAGGGTTTCTCAGTTGAGGGTCCATGGCGCGAACAGCCCGAACGAGGTTGTCCCACAGATTCTCAGTTGGGTTTAAATCCGGGGAGCATGGTGGCCAGAGGAGTACGGCAAACTCATCCTGGTGCTCTTCTAAGCTAAATTTATGGCTGGAAATGATCCTCAAGGATAGAGACGTACTTGTGTTGATTCATTGTGCCTTTTAGAATGAAGAGAACATCCAGGGAAAGCCCTCCGGCCTGGATCATTCCGACGATTGTTGCGGCGTGTTTACTTTCAGAAGTTTCACGTCGTACACTCCAAATACCATATGTCCGATGAATCATAAAATGTGATTCATCTGAAACGGCCACCTTTCACTACTCAGTGGACGTCCAGTTGCTGAATTGGAGTACAAATTCCACCCATAGTTGCTGATGGACTACGTCAGCATAGGTGCATACACAGTCGTGCTCAAGTGTCCGAACGACCTGAATTGCATTTCACCTGATTCGCACGCAACCCGCATTACGCAGCTGTCTAGCAGGTCCTCGAATCGCTCCTCGGTACATTCGTTTGACTATTGTAAATGGTTGCAACAAGTCACGACTAAAAAACACTGCTCTGTATCACAATAACTCAAGATGTAAAGTAATAAGATACTAGAAACATCAGGGAACACCTTATCACAGATAACTGTCCTTAAGGCTTGCAAGCTCACATTTATTACAATAAATGACATACCTGAAATGTTACCACTCATTATTACGTCAGATAGGTAATGCACGTAGTAAGTTCGTCGTATTAATGATTTCCTCTTCGAAGTAACAAACCGTACTTATTATGTAACACAAAATGACACTAAAAATTTAAATTATTCATGAACAGCTAGTTGAGAATATGTATGAGCTTCAAATGACACGACGAACCGTCTCCTCCTGCATATGGATTGAAACCCAGGTCACGCAGACTAAGCAAAGATCTAGTGACTGACGGAAACTGTCATTCCTGACTAGGCATATAGAGAGTGATATACCTCGATTTTAGACAGTATCAGTTAGCAAATATCAACTTTAAATTACATAACGTAAAACTTTTTAACGGGAGCGAATTCCTACCCAGCAGATATTGTCCCTGTTAACGAGCTACGAGAGGTGTTAAATATTGCTTCTTCACAAGTAATTTACTTGAAAGGCCGTGAGGTAAGGTTGTGTGTTGGACAGGGATTTCAACCTAGAACCTTAGCCGGCCGTTTGGCCCAGCGGTTCTCGGCGCTTCAGTCTGGAACCGCTCGACCGCTTCGGTCGCAGGTTCGAATCCTGCTCGGACATGGATGTGTATGATGGGAACCATTTTTAAACCAGA
This sequence comes from Schistocerca nitens, assembly GCF_023898315.1. NCBI lineage: Eukaryota > Metazoa > Arthropoda > Insecta > Orthoptera > Acrididae > Schistocerca > Schistocerca nitens. Next base: position 271,682,556 of record NC_064622.1, read on the forward strand.
ACCTAATAGGATTGTTATCGAAGCACAATCAACTGTGACATATCGGATATTCTCGGCAGTAGCTAGATGTTTCAACTGAAATGACGAGACGAAAAATTTTTTCCTTCCCAGGACTCCAACCCAGCACCTATGGCGGTTATATGATAGAGAAAACGATTGTTAAACCCATATTTATTAGATCAGCAGCGATATGTGAGCATGTTTGAACTAGAAATAATGACTAAGAGTTCAGTTCTGACTAGCAATCGGACGCCACACATATCGTTGTTGACTACACGCAAAGAGCCGTCAGATACCGAATTTTCCTCCACCAGCAGCTCGGAATAACATACTTGAACTTTAAGTGATCTCGCAAATAGTTCTGTCTCTCACTGGGAGTCAAAAGAGCGTTCTGAGTTGAATTCCCAGTTCAGAAACAGTTTTATCGACATACAGAAGCTGAAATAAAAGATGGAATAAGTGTCCTGTGACCCTACATAGCGTTTGTTTCATCACTACAAGTAAATAACTAGTATAAGAAAGGTTAATGGTGATAGTTTCTACAAGTTGCCATTCCCGACTTCATTGTGGTTTAATGTAACGTCTGCTTGGTAGAGAAGGAATATCATGTTTAATGTGAATTTCAGACCACAGTGTCTTTATACCTTCTTCACTTGTCGTAGCCAGAAGACAATAGAATCTGTCTCTCCCTATCAAAAATCATCGGCAGAAGTTGGAATCGAACCCAGACCATAAGTATATGAACCCATCATCAACCGAACACACCACCAAATCGCCTTCTTTCCGACTCATTTTATATTGTAACACCGTGGCGCCAAACTGGAGGAGAATTCTGACACACAGGCTCCCTGTAGTAGTTTGCAGCATGTTCAGTATACTCATTTACTTGGTTGACCGAATCGCCATGAACTAGCTGTCTCGGGTACCCAGTACATACATCCGACTGTTTTATAATCACCGAAATAAAATCACGTAACTGCCACCTACATAGAACTGCCAACAATGTAGGATGCAGAAATTTAAACAGGAAACGTTCCTTTCCACTTGAGCTACTCTATTGAGCTATATCTTTGTTGAAAACGTGGTGCAGCGTAAAAGAAAAGCTGTAACTGTCTCTCTCACAAGTCTAGATCCGGCCCTACACATTGTCTCACAGCACTGTGGAATGCAGAAGTTCTGGAGGAATTGTTGCTGTAGCTACGTGTCACCTAGACGTGTAACGGTAACTGTCGGCACTGTAGATAAGATGCTCAAGTACAATCACTACTACATTTTTAAAAACACGATTTTGCTGTTTGCTGAAGTTATCAATCTAATGGAACTTTGAACATAATTCCTTCACTTCAGCCCTACATAGTCGCATGTCGAAAAGGGGCTAACTTCTGTGATATTTTGTACTTTTCAGGTTTAATAGACGGCCAGGCAGCAGATGCATCTCGAAACTTTTGTATTACGAATGGGAGCAGCGCATCGTGCCAAAATAAGTCAGAAAAGCATTTTCTACATTGGCTGCCGTGTGGTAGTCGCATTTTATTCTTTTTCAAACCTTGTTTGATAGCTTTAACACAGAACAAGTTTTCTACATCCATGTAATCATTAACTGCATGTGCATTGCAAGACTGTTATAGGTAACATCAGAGAAACCGCATATATCGTTGATGATTAATTTCTCTCTCATGTTTACTATTGTTGTAACAACACTAAAAGAAACATTACGAAAATTATGCACAGTATTATAAGAAATGAAATAAAACTACCCACGATAACCTTACGACGGAAGTCTGTTTTAATAAAACTGAGTACCTGTACACAAGTGTGACTCTATTGGCAGGAATTAGTAAAATACTACTCACTTAGATTTAGATTGTGTCTGTGTTTAGTTGGTATGCTGTGTCATACTCAAGAGGTATGCATATTTGGCTTTTCATAAAGTTAGGTATTCCTAGAAACCCAAAATTTGCTTGTCAGCAGCGGACAGAGGAGTTACCCGCTGTGCAGCATTGTAAGTTTTTCACCATTGCACTATGAGCCGAAATTATTTTCTTGCGATTTCCTTATCGATGTTTGATCTGACTGCTTGTAGCCCTTTCACGTAAGGGATAAAAGCATTACAGTCAGTGAGACTGGGACCGCGAACCATAACATAACCTGTTTCAGAGGTCAGCATGTTACCACAGAGCTAGCAATGTGCTATGTGTCTCTGCTTCCTCTTACAAGGCCAATAGTGGCTAGAACTCTAAAACCGCTATTAAAAGGACGAGATTATTTGCTATTTCCTCGTGCAACAACTTCCCTGCGGTAAAAACAGTAAATTTTCAATCTTTTGTGACACCCCAAGCGATTATAACTCAGATTATTCAATGGAAATGACAGGAAAAATCAAGCGAACTTTGAGGCTTAATTCCGTGCACACCAGGAAGTAACTCGTCGATCAGAGTTGCCAAACATACCTTACCTTGCCTTGTTGCCAAATCTGTTACAGTACCAGCAGGAAGGAAGCGAACCGATGTTTTTCTACAGTGGGCTGGTAAGTCACCATAGCTGGCATCTCAAAGTCGCGGCCACAACGGCCTGGAATAGGTAATGCATCTGATTCGCATATCTGTAACTAGGTTTAGGGACTGGAGCGTAGTTACTATTAATACTCATAACTGACTGCAGACTAACCATAATAAATCAGTAACTCACAAAGTTGTTTTTATATTTCTTTTGTATGTGTACTCAGAACTAAGAAACACATTCACAGGCAGTTTTGCGCTTCGCAGGTAGTCGAGCACAACAAAGAAATAAAAATAAAAAAGAGTGAGCGAGTGAGATAAAAAGAATGAGAGAGTAAAAATTGTAAAAGAAATTGAATCATGGTATGTAAAGAAATCTTTCATTACTTACATACTTACCTATGGAGAACACCTAGAGAAGTTTGCGGTCTTGGGATAAGGAACGAAATGATTGAACTATGCTATTCCGAGAGATTCAGATCTTCGAAAGAGGAGATACGAATTCGAATTCAGTCCAGCACCATATTTATCAACTTCTCTAGTTCAATGAAGTACAAGTAAAATAAGAGCCCTGTTCCTTTAAATGGCTACCGGTTCATCAAAGAAAACAAAATTTTGTAATGTAAGTAAGTTTACTGGCGACAGTATATCTGTTTACCATGACTTCCGCCTATGTCATTTCCCAACGTGAATCGGCTCTGCCCAGTTGGTAATGAAGGAACGTGATGTTTAATGCGGATTCTGGATTATAACGTCTTTCTCTTGAGGTTACCAGAGGTAAATAAATCTGTTTGTGCCTCTTAAAAGTAAATGCCTGAACCAACGCATTGCACCTGTGGTAGTTCGTTCCACACACCATTGTGGCCACATTTCCCAGCCCCAGGAGTGTGCTGTAATGGATGATGTGCTTAGCTTACAATATTAGTCACGGTGGAAAAAATGCGAGTCTATTAAATGGTTAAGTGGAAGGAAGCTTCTGACACTTAGATTACGATGTTCTAATGTCAGTAGGATGTAAAGACTCTTGTAGGCATCATAGCGTCGATGTGAAGCCATTTGAAATTTTCCCTAATTCAGCAAATTTCGTAGTTCGAGGAAATCCACTGTGAAGTGTGATGTTACCAGATAATTCGAATATTACTGTCATTATCATTTTCTTCATACTGCTGCTGGAATACATGTGCTTGAAGATCATTTAATGCCTTTTGGTCATTATAAAAGTAGTTTCCCAAGAACAGGTTCTTTCCCTTTCTGCGGAGTCATTTCATGTTACTATCAAACATTAGCAATTAGTCGTAGATTACATTAAAACTCAAGTAATTGATAAAGACGTTATTTGTTTACAAAAACGTGCTGCCTTTCTTCATTTACTTGCGCCTAGAAATGGCTATCGAATACTGCCAAACCGAAAGCCAAGGGTTCTTACTGCCTTCCGATATACGTAGCTGTCAGTTCTTCCATATTATTTGGTCGACGTGACCTGTTTCAAGTTGTGTATGACATAGAATGTTTAAGAAAATCAATTGTTTTCCTTTTCAATAAACAAAGGTTTTCTTTCTAAGCTATCCAAGTTCAAAATTTTCGCAATATTTGTTCAAATTTAATATTCGCTTGTATAATGCAGGAAAGTACTTCACAGTTGCAAAACCTGCATCCGACTCATTGACCTTACACATAATCGCAGATCACAAAATCTAGCTCAGAGTGCCACCAGTTTAAGTACCCTAATGTAGTGAAGACTGTTTGCCAATGATCTTTCTCACCGGAAAATACGCAATTCACTCATTGGGCTCCTTAGTACACTGTAACAGTAATTTCTGTGTGTATCCAATGCATACGTATTGTCGAATTTAGTGGTGCTCTCTCTTCCACTTGTGTATACAATATACCTGACCTAAACGGGCCCTTTATCATTACAGGCCCTGGGCAGTGCAACATCATACTCACAACAGTAATGTGCTTATACTGACAACCTCACTGTTCGTTTTAGCTGATTTTATGATCATTTAAATAAAACAACATGACCTTCCAGTGGGAGACATTTCGTCCCCCTTTTCCTTCTGTGAAATTTGTCAGTAAGCTTTTTGCCTTCCAACCAGCGAAATTCGGCGGAGTACGGCCGATAAACGATTCACAAACCACGATTTATTGCCGTTAAGATGATTTCTTTAAACATTGTCGTAGATGAAGGCATTTAGTTTCTTCTTAAATCGTCTTATGCAGCAACGTCGACAGACATCTTAAATAGGGAATGCTCTTTATCCAGGTTGTAAAACAAACTTCCCACAGTTTGTGTCAGATTAATCTTTTCGTCTGATAGCACTGCGTAAGAATTTTGTCTAAGAGGTATCACAAGTAGTGTTCCTGTAGCTGTGGGAAGCATTCGTTGAAAACGAGTTTAACACCAATGGGTACAGTACTGCTAAATATTCAGAATGATTATCGTTCTAAGTCTGAGTTCATCCACAAACTGAGGCGTATTTATAATACTGAAGCTAGTCTGTGTATCCTTGTCTTCCTTAAGTGGTTATTGGAAGGCGTGTTCACACACGTATACAATACTATGAACACTTCGAACGCAATAGTTAACATTGCTCTCATAAACTAATTTTATATTTTTAATACTTCCGTGTCTTCAGCATGCAATATGTATTGTAGATACAGTCTTGGACAAAAAAAAATTGGTCGCAGAGTCGTTCACGTAAGGTGGACCATACAGTCATGCTCCCCTCAGAATTCTATATCCGGCAATATGCTCGATCTGGCAACATTGTAGACTGAGGAACTTACCGGAAGAAGTCTTGACTGCAGTCTGAGTACATTATTCTTGACTACGACCGTAGTCTTGACGTAAAACGCGAAACTAGCTAGGCTTCTGGCAGCCGAAAGCACACTTCCCAAAAATTATTGCCCCTTTCCTTTCGGTGCTGAAACAATGAGTGTAACTCAAGCGAATCTACAATATACACTCCTGGAAATTGAAATAAGAACACCGTGAATTCATTGTCCCAGGAAGGGGAAACTTTATTGACACATTCCTGGGGTCAGATACATCACATTATCACACTGACAGAACCACAGGCACATAGACACAGGCAACAGAGCATGCACAATGTCGGCACTAGTACAGTGTATATCCACCTTTCGCAGCAATGCAGGCTGCTATTCTCCCATGGAGACGATCGTAGAGATGCTGGATGTAGACCTGTGGAACGGCTTGCCATGCCATTTCCACCTGGCGCCTCAGTTGGACCAGCGTTCGTGCTGGACGTGCAGACCGCGTGAGACGACGCTTCATCCAGTCCCAAACATCCGGAGATCTTGCTGGCCAGGGTAGTTGACTTACACCTTCTAGAGCACGTTGGGTGGCACGGGATACATGCGGACGTGCATTGTCCTGTTGGAACAGCAAGTTCCCTTGCCGGTCTAGGAATGGTAGAACGATGGGTTCGATGACGGTTTGGATGTACCGTGCACTATTCAGTGTGCCCTCGACGATCACCAGTGGTGTATGGCCAGTGTAGGAGATCGCTCCCCTCACCATGATGCCGGGTGTTGGCCCTGTGTGCCTCGGTCGTATGCAGTCCTGATTGTGGCGCTCACCTGCACGGCGCCAAACACGCATACGACCATCATTGGCACCAAGGCAGAAGCGACTCTCATCGCTGAAGACGACACGTCTCCATTCGTCCCTCCATTCACGCCTGTCGCGACACCACTGGAGGCGGGCTGCACGATGTTGGGGCGTGAGCGGAAGACGGCCTAACGGTGCGCGGGACCGTAGCCCAGGTTCATGGAGACGGTTGCGAATGGTCCTCGCCGATACCCCAGGAGCAACAGTGTCCCTAATTTGCTGGGAAGTGGCGGTGCGGTCCCCTACGGCACTGCGTAGGATCCTACGGTCTTGGCGTGCATCCGTGCGTCGCTGCGGTCCGGTCCCAGGTCGACGAGCACGTGCACCTTCCGCCGACCACTGGCAACAACATCGATGTACTGTGGAGACCTCACGCCCCACGTGTTGAGCAATTCGGCGGTACGTCCACCCGGCCTCCCGCATGCCCACTATGCGTCCTCGCTCAAAGTCCGTCAACTGCACATACGGCTCACGTCCACGCTGTCGCGGCATGCTACCAGTGTTAAAGACTGCGATGGAGCTCCGTATGCCACGGCAAACTGGCTGACACTGACGGCGGCGGTGCACAAATGCTGCGCAGCTAGCGCCATTCGACGGCCAACACCGCGGTTCCTGGTGTGTCCGCTGTGCCGTGCGTGTGATCATTGCTTGTTAAGCCCTCTCGCAGTGTCCGGAACAAGTATGGTGGGTCTGACACACCGGTGTCAATGTGTTCTTTTTTCCATTTCCAGGAGTGTATTTCGCTTTCTTTCGCGTTGTTAATAACAGTTTGGTTCATCAATATTTTAGCGAGAGAACACCGCGTACTTCTGAGTTCTCTGGGACCCGTATGCTACCTACCGGCGGAGCTAAGGCACCGCAGTGCATCGCCTTCTGCCAACAGCGTCTTCTCCACTCCTCGCTCTCGACATTGTAAAATGCTTTAATGTTATTGAGTGGTGACCCATAAAATCTGTATGATTTGTGTTTTACACTCGATAGCAATGGAGGCACAAAACTTTTTATTTGATGAGTATTTTATTATACTAGTATGCAATACATTAATGTGCCACAGAATTAATTTCATTGTTTCTGATCTAGTGCACTATAATTGAAGTGTCACATCCTGTTCTTTTTCCTTTCACAGGATGTCCTTCAAATAATTTATTTTTGTCATGGTTTCATATGTGTTAGTCAAGGCACAGAGTAAATGCAATGTAATGTGTTTGGTTTCCCACTTTTTGTTTGTTGGTTGGTTGGTTGGTTGAGGTTTAAGGGACCAAACAGCAAGGTCATCAGTCCCTTGTTTCAAATATGGTCCATTCCGCTAATGGGACATCTCAGGAAAGTTAGAACAATAAAAAGGAAAAAGGTAAAAACGTAAAAGGGCAGTCATGTTGTCAATGGTAAAAAACAAAATGAGGCAAGTCGGCAAGAGAACGAACCCAACGCTATGCTGAAACGGCATAGGCAAGACCACCTGTGACTTAAAAGGTGCAACAGCTAGAATGTAGAAATACGTATGGGGAAAGGAGACTAACCAATCCTTAAAAAAAAGGTAAAACAGAGTAAAAGGGGAAGAAAAGAGGATCTCGGTCAGGCAGGTGAATCGGTAATCTCCAAACACGGCTTACAGTGGGAGACACGCAAACACTCACCGCCCTTCCCCAACACCAGAGAGAGATTTAAAAACCTTAAAACTGAGAATAAAAACCACTTTCCTTGGCCTGGTGTCACCTTAATCGCACGAAGTTTATTAGACAGGGGAGTAGCCTCCCAAGAATTGGCCCATGACTGTGCGAAGTGGGATTTGATGTGAAGCCGTAAATCCGCTGCAGGCGGGGTTACAGAAAACGGGGGTAAGTGACTGCTCCCCCAGCCAAACGATCAGCGAGCTCATTACCCGGGATACCCACATGGCCAAGGACCCAAAGGAAGTCAATGGAACAAGCAGCACGGTGAATATCAGCGAGATGGTCACGGATGGCAGAGACCAAGGGATGGAGCGAAAAACACCGGTCACTAGCAAGAAGGCCACTCATCGAGTCCGTACATAACAAAACGCGGTTGTGTTGGGACTGTTTAATAAAGGTAAGGGCCTGGGAAATTGCCATCAATTCCGCAGTAAACACCCCACATGTAGGTGGCAGCAGATGATTTTCCGTTCCAACAGAGGACGTGAAGGCATACCCAACATGATCAGCAGATTTAGAGCCATCAGTGTAAAAAACATCAGCATCCCGAAACTCCCATAAAATTTGGCGGAAAAAGGAACGGAACACCACCGGGGAGATGGAATCTTTCGGACCTCGGCGGAGATCCATCCGAATTAGAGGCCGAGGAACTAACCAAGGAGGAGTGGAGGGGAGGGAGCGAGGAAGACAGGACAAATAAGGAAGCTCAAAATCACGGCAAAGAGACGCAAGGCGGAGCCCAACCGGTAAACCCGCCCGTGGGCGGGAGTCGGGTGGGCGACGTCCATGGTCTGGGAACAGGATAGAATAGGAAGGATGAGTGGAAGAGGAACGGATAGCGAGTGGATAAGACACCAGAAGCTGGGACCGCCGAACAGAAAGGGGGGGGGGGGGATCCCAGCTTCAACCAAGGGACTATCAACAGGGCTAGTACGGAAGGCACCGGTGGCCAAACGGATACCACGATGGTGGACTGGATCCAGCACGAGCAGTGTGGAAGGAGCAGCTAAACCATAAACTTGACAACCATAGTCCAAGCGAGACAAAACTAGAGCACAATAAAGACGGAGAAGGAGAGAACGGTCCGCACCCTAAGAGTAGTGGGCAAGGAAGCGAAGGACATTGAGTTTACGGAAACATCCTACCTTCAGGAGTCTGATATGGGGCAGCCAAGTGAGCTTGTTGTCGAAAAGAAGACCCAGGAAACGAAACTGTGGGACCACAGGCAATCGTTGTGCAGCGAGACAGGGCTCTGGATCAGGGTGGATCGTAGTACGGCGACAGAAGTGGACGACCCGCGATTTTAAAGGAGAGAATTGAAACCCGTGTGAGAGGGCCCATGCAGAGGCACGCCGTATAGCTACCTGGAGCTGCCGTTCTGCAGATGCCATCTAGGAGGAACTAACCCAAATGCAGAAATCATCCACATACAGGGCAGGGGCGACCAAGGGACCGACAGAGGCCACAAGTCCATCGATAGCAATGAGGAAAAGAAGGACACTCAAGATAGAACCCTGTGGGATGCCCATCTCCTGAGTCCGTGGAGAACTAAAAACAGTACCAACTCGAACTCTGAATGACCGATGGAACAGGAACTGGAGGATAAACATCGGGAGTGGGCCCCGAAGACCCCACTGATGAAGGGTAAGTAAGATGTGATGGCGCCAGGTCGTGTCATAGGCCTTGCGAAGGTCAAAAAACACTGCATCCAAATGGCGGCGCTGGGAAAAAGCCTGCCGAACTGCGGATTCCAAGCGAAGTAAATGATCGATTGGAGACCGTCCCTCTCGAAAGCCACACACTCGAGATTCGAGGACTCAATTGAGCCGACGGGCTACCATCCATTCAAGTAACTTACAAACAACATTGGTCAAACTAATTGGCCGATAGATGTCAACAGATATGGGGTTCTTACCAGGCTTAAGGACAGGAACCACGATGCTATCCCCCCACTGAGAAGGGAAGTCACCCTGGAGCCAGATACAGTTAAACACCCGAAGAAGATGTTGCCGTTGTGGAGCACTGAGATGTTGAAGCAGTTGGTTATGAATGGAATCTGGGCCAGGGGCCGTATCATGAGAAGAAGATAGAGCAGAAAGAAATTCCCATTCAGTAAAAGGTTCGTTGTAAGATTCTGACTCACAAGGGGTGAAACATAAGGTGGAAGCTTCAGCCCACTGTTTTTGGTGAAGGAAAGCAGCTGGATAGGAGGCTGACGCTGATGCCACTGCAAAATGGGTCGCAAGATGTTCTGCAAGAACTAATGGGTCCGTACAAAGGCCATCTGGGAGGTGAAGGCCTGGGAGGGTGGACTGCCGATGGCAACCCTTGGAGATGGCGAAGTGTAGCCCATACCCGTGATAGAGGGACAGTAGAACCAAGGGAAGAAACGAATCGTTCCCAACATATCCGCTTGCTCTGTTTGATTAAATAACGGGCTTTAGCGCGGAGGCGTTTAAAGGTAGTAAGGCTGGCTTCTGATGGGTGCCTCTTACCATGGGACTTGCCGGCGACGAAATGGCCCAGATGAGCGCGGGACAGCAAGGCTAGCAGCGCGACAATCGCGTCAGACACGTCACATAGGACATCATCAATACAACCCGACAAAGAGGGAGAAAACACTACCTGTGCTGTGTATAGAGGCCAATCGGCACGTTGGAAAGACCAACGAGGTAACCTGTCCATCAGGGAGCGGGAAGAGAGCGTGATAATCGACGGGAAATGGTCTCTATCACAAAGGTCGTCGTGTGGCGACCAGTGTAATGAAGGGAGGAGAGAGGGAGAAGAAAGAGAAAGATCAATGGCAGAAAAGGTACCATGACCGCCACAGAAATGAGTAGGGGAGCCATCATTAAGAAGGCACAGGTCGTGGTCTGCAATAAATTGGTCTATAAGAAGGCCTCGTCTAGATGCACTGCCCCACAAGGGATGATGAGCATTAAAATCCCCAAGGAGGAAGAAGGGAGGAGGAAGTTGCTGAAGAAGTGCAGTTAAGGCAGCAGGTGTAAGAGTCCTGCCAGGAGGGAGATAAAGATTGCAAACTGTGACCGCAGAGTCTAAGTGGACCCTAACAGCAACCGCTTCCAATGTAGTTTGAAGAGGAATTCATGTGCTAGCAATGTCTGTACGGACCAACGTACAAACGCCACCAGAAGCCCGCAGGGGTCCGACCCGATTTCGACAGAAAACACGGAACCCACGGAAGGTCGGTGAGTGAGCATCAGTAAAATGAGAATCCTGGAGAACCACACAAGCTGCAGAGTAGGACGAAAGAAGGGATTTCAATTACGGAAGGTGACGATAGTATCCATTACAATTCCATTGGAGAACCACAGAACGATTGGTTTAAATGTGGACTGAACACGCTAAATCCAGTCATACCGCCGGGTCCCCACCCGTCACCGACAAGGAGGGGGCGACATCCATGAACGACAGGTCAGAATCCGGTTGTGAAGTCGGGAAAAGGACCTCGGGTGACACCAGAGGCTCTTTGTCCCGGGACTTATGTTTCTTCTTCTTTTCAGGCTGAGATCGAGGAGGGCTGTGTGACAAAGGAGCCAGCTGCAGCAAGATCAGGAACAGAAAGAAACAGGGCGACCTGGGGGCCGACAGACCGCGGCTCTCGCGGTCGTCGCGCGGCAGCAGACCTTTGGCCTGGAAGGTGCCGGGAAGGGGCATCCCGGGAGAGGCGCCCTTGACCAGCAGACGCCGAAGGAGTGGGACACTTCTCTGGGAGGGGGAGCAGCGCCCAGAGGAGAAGGTGTGGGAGCCGCGGGGGAGGGGGGGGGAGGAGAGGGGTCCGGGATGGGGGTAAGGAAGGGGGAGGAAGGGGTGTAGATGTAACCAAGGCGTAACTAGAGGTCATGGACACAGGGTGAAGTCGTGTATATTTCTTACGGGCCTCTGTGTAGGTTAAACGATCGAGGGACTTATACTCCTGTATCTTTTTTTCCTTCTTATATACTGGGCAATCTGGTGAACGTGGAGAATGACTACCATGACAATTTACACACACAGGAGGGGGAACACAGGGACTCCCCTCATGGAGTGGACGTCCACAGTCACCACAGAGAGGGGCCTGGGAACAGCGGGAAGACATGTGTCCAAAACGCAAGCACTTAAATACCTCATAGGAGGTGGGATGTACGGCTTCACATCACATCGATAGACCATAATCTTAACTTTCTCAGGGAGGGTATCCCCTTCGAAGGCCAGGATAAAGGCATCAGTATCACTACGATTGTCTTTAGGACCCTTCTGAACACGCTGAACAAAGTGAACACCCCGCCGTCCGAGATTGTCCCGAAGTTCATCAGTTTGAAGGATGAGGTCCCTGTGAAAAATCACCCTTTTACCATATTTAGAGACTGGTGGGGGGTAATGGACACAGGAATTGTGCCAAGATGGGTACAGGCACGAAGGGCCGCAGACTGGGCAGCTGAAGCAGTTTTGATCAGCAACGAACCCGACTGCATCTTGCTCAGGGAGTCCACTTCGCCAAACTTGTCTTCAATGTGTTCCACAAAGAATAAAGGTTTGGTATTGGTGAAAGTATCTCCATCAGTTCTGGTGCAAACTAGATAACGGGGGAAAGGTTTAGCCCCTAGCCGACGGGCCTGACCCTCTTCGCAGCGGGTAGCCATGGAAGGGAAGGCCGAAGGCGCAAGAGAAGCAGCACTTGAAGAATCAGTTCCACGCAGAGAGACGGCTGCAAAATAACAGCCAGAGTTCTGGACCCATATGCGTTTCATGTGCATAGCGTCCGCCCTGATGCCACCCACTCCGATCAGGGGCTCTCCTCACGGGCGCCACCTAGCCACAGCAAGGGCCGTCTGGCACGGCGGCCATTGCCGGGAGTTCCGATGCTCCAGGATGACGAGCAACCACTCCAAGGCATGCATGAGGAGGTCGCAGCTCAGGTATCAGAAGTGTCATCCCTGTGTGTTCAGGGGGCTGAACCAAAAGGGTACAAAGCGACCCCACCATACGGGTTGGCTACTGTGCTGGTTATGGACCCTAGTATCAGACAACGATGTGAAAGAAAAGGTGGAATGTACTAGGAGGGCGCACGTCGGAGACACTAGGTAAGGTGCTCTTCCCCAAATGGCTCACACTAAGGAGGAGGAATTTTGTAATGGAGGTCAAACCCCAGAGGGGGACCAAGGAATGCCAAAAGGAGGAGATGATTATGCAACAAAGCCGAATTGTAAAACCAACAGAACCAGGAGGATAGTGGGGGCCAACATAAGCAAGGACACCAAGAGAGGGAGATGAGAGGGCGAGGGGAAAGGAGCAAGGAGGGGAAAGGAGGGGAAGGGAAAGGAAATGCAGCCCTGGAGAGAAAGAAGGCTGCAATGGCTCGGGGCCCCGTGCTCGCCACGCACGTATCCACAAAAGATTTGTGGACCCCCTGGGGGTTTCTATCTTTTATTCCCTATGGTCAATGGATGCGAAACATTGTGTCAATAGGTTTCAGACCCTGCTCTATAGCTACTGAGGCAAATTGCTTGTTTTGAGGTCCATACATAAATTAATGGAGAAGTGAACGCTGATCAAAAGTGATATTTAAAAGATGCAGTTGGATTTAAGGCGAAAAAATTGCCTATATTTGAAGTTACCCAGGGAAAAACTTATTAGATCCGATGTTAGCAAATGTCTGCAGAGAGTTCCTAATTGCTACTGTGGAAATTTACCATAGAGGCCGTATAGTAATCAAGAGGTTCATTTCCTTCATACTTATCACCCTGGCGTGTGAGTTAAGTGAAGTACAATATTGAAATTCGTATCGTTGACGGTCGATTCGAATTTCTTCGGAGACGCTTGTATTGTTAAGCAGCTTGGCAGTCAGAAAGCCGAGATCTATGACTATTAACACAGCTTACTGAGTCGAGCTACCAAGACGACTTTATGTGTAAAGGTTTTCTTGCGATTTAGTTACAGAATTTCTTTAAATTTCCAGCTCCATAAAAATAAATTCGCACACACTGCCCCTACCACGGTTATAACTGACGACCCATTGAGCCTCGAGACACAGGCGGCACCACGAGCTACGGACACACTGCTGGCAGCACGCCACTCTCATCGTGGTATTGGTCACTGAGGCTCATAACGCATCGAGAAACGTAATAAAAGTTGTCACTTATTTGGAGAATAGAATTTCTTTAGCCAAAAAATTGAATTTCCTGTCTCAGTGTCTTAGTTTACATGAGGATTATATAGCACGAGTCATTCAAATGGAAAGAGAATATCAAGTGAATTTAGCGAGTCAGTTCAATACCATACGCGGAAGTGATTGAACTGTCATATTGTTGCCAAATGTTTGTGACGATGTTGCGAATTCTCAGCTATGGTAGGAACAGTTCTGTAGTGGTATGCGAGGAGAATCCCGTACTCGTGTCAGAGGAGGATACGGAGAGGAGGCGCGGGGTTTGGTTAATATGCAGCGTTTTATCCTACCAGGTGTACAATTTTCCGTCACGATTATAGTTTCCCACAAAATATATACGAATGCAACACTTACATTGTTACTTTGTGACAAAAGATTATTTCAGTACAATTAAAAGTCTTTGGAAATCAACTTTGCCCACCTGTCACGAAAAGTAAGATAAACACTTTGCACCTCGTAATCGATTGCATGTCTTGTGATCATACAAGTAGAATTACATGAATTGTACGAGAATGTAGAAAAACGTTGGTTCAAATGGAAGCTATAAGAAACACAGTTAACTAATTACTCTGTGCCATGTAATAATCAATTCATTTGAAAATTCAGAAGAGAAGAAACTAAAAATTATTAGAAATTAATGTGCCGATGCGAGCACTGTGCAGATTGGGGCTTTTTCATCTCAGATCTGTACAAATAATGTAAACTAACAAGCATATTCATTGCTTTCGTAATGTTTCCCTCTTGTTTAGCCTTCTAATGATGAAGTGGATCCACAACAATGAGTCTGATTGTTTATTTGTATACTTCCATCTACTATCTTTGTGTGTTACTGCTCGGTGTTCAGAAAGCAAAATATTATGACTCCTCTCATGAGGTATTAGAAGGAGTTTTGTGAATCGTTTACCAGGCGTACTCCGCCGCATTTCGCTGGTTGGAAGGCAAAAAGCTTACTGACAAATTTCACAGAAGGAAAAGGGGGACGAAATGTCTCCGACTAGAAGGTCATGTTTTATTTAAATGATTGTAAAATCAGCTAAAACGAACAGTGGGGTTGTCAGTGTAAGCACATTACTGTTGTCAGTATGATGTTGCACTGCCCAGGGCCTGTAATGATAAAGGGCCCGTTTAGGTCAGGTATATTGTATACACAAGTGGAAGAGAGAGCACCACTAAATTCGACAATACGTATGCATTGGATACACACAGAAATTACTGTTACAGTGTACTTAAGGAGCCCAATGAGTGAATTGCGTATTTTCCGGTGAGAAAGATCATTGGCAAACAGTCTTCACTACATTAGGGTACTTAAACTGGTGGCACTCTGAGCTAGATTTTGTGATCTGCGATTATGTGTAAGGTCAATGAGTCGGATGCAGGTTTTGCAACTGTGAAGTACTTTCCTGCATTATACAAGCGAATATTAAATTTGAACAAATATTGCGAAAATTTTGAACTTGGATAGCTTAGAAAGAAAACCTTTGTTTATTGAAAAGGAAAACAATTGATTTTCTTAAACATTCTATGTCATACACAACTTGAAACAGGTCACGTCGACCAAATAATATGGAAGAACTGACAGCTACGTATATCGGAAGGCAGTAAGAACCCTTGGCTTTCGGTTTGGCAGTATTCGATAGCCATTTCTAGGCGCAAGTAAATGAAGAAAGGCAGCACGTTTTTGTAAACAAATAACGTCTTTATCAATTACTTGAGTTTTAATGTAATCTACGACTAATTGCTAATGTTTGATAGTAACATGAAATGACTCCGCAGAAAGGGAAAGAACCTGTTCTTGGGAAACTACTTTTATAATGACCAAAAGGCATTAAATGATCTTCAAGCACATGTATTCCAGCAGCAGTATGAAGAAAATGATAATGACAGTAATATTCGAATTATCTGGTAACATCACACTTCACAGTGGATTTCCTCGAACTACGAAATTTGCTGAATTAGGGAAAATTTCAAATGGCTTCACATCGACGCTATGATGCCTACAAGAGTCTTTACATCCTACTGACATTAGAACATCGTAATCTAAGTGTCAGAAGCTTCCTTCCACTTAACCATTTAATAGACTCGCATTTTTTCCACCGTGACTAATATTGTAAGCTAAGCACATCATCCATTACAGCACACTCCTGGGGCTGGGAAATGTGGCCACAATGGTGTGTGGAACGAACTACCACAGGTGCAATGCGTTGGTTCAGGCATTTACTTTTAAGAGGCACAAACAGATTTATTTACCTCTGGTAACCTCAAGAGAAAGACGTTATAATCCAGAATCCGCATTAAACATCACGTTCCTTCATTACCAACTGGGCAGAGCCGATTCACGTTGGGAAATGACATAGGCGGAAGTCATGGTAAACAGATATACTGTCGCCAGTAAACTTACTTACATTAGAAAATTTTGTTTTCTTTGATGAACCGGTAGCCATTTAAAGGAACAGGGCTCTTATTTTACTTGTACTTCATTGAACTAGAGAAGTTGATAAATATGGTGCTGGACTGAATTCGAATTCGTATCTCCTCTTTCGAAGATCTGAATCTCTCGGAATAGCATAGTTCAATCATTTCGTTCCTTATCCCAAGACCGCAAACTTCTCTAGGTGTTCTCCATAGGTAAGTATGTAAGTAATGAAAGATTTCTTTACATACCATGATTCAATTTCTTTTACAATTTTTACTCTCTCATTCTTTTTATCTCACTCGCTCACTCTTTTTTATTTTTATTTCTTTGTTGTGCTCGACTACCTGCGAAGCGCAAAACTGCCTGTGAATGTGTTTCTTAGTTCTGAGTACACATACAAAAGAAATATAAAAACAACTTTGTGAGTTACTGATTTATTATGCTTAGTCTGCAGTCAGTTATGAGTATTAATAGTAACTACGCTCCAGTCCCTAAACCTAGTTACAGATATGCGAATCAGATGCATTACCTATTCCAGGCCGTTGTGGCCGCGACTTTGAGATGCCAGCTATGGTGACTTACCAGCCCACTGTAGAAAAACATCGGTTCGCTTCCTTCCTGCTGGTACTGTAACAGATTTGGCAACAAGGCAAGGTAAGGTATGTTTGGCAACTCTGATCGACGAGTTACTTCCTGGTGTGCACGGAATTAAGCCTCAAAGTTCGCTTGATTTTTCCTGTCATTTCCATTGAATAATCTGAGTTATAATCGCTTGGGGTGTCACAAAAGATTGAAAATGTACTGTTTTTACCGCAGGGAAGTTGTTGCACGAGGAAATAGCAAATAATCTCGTCCTTTTAATAGCGGTTTTAGAGTTCTAGCCACTATTGGCCTTGTAAGAGGAAGCAGAGACACATAGCACATTGCTAGCTCTGTGGTAACATGCTGACCTCTCAAACAGGTTATGTTATGGTTCGCGGTCCCAGTCTCACTGACTGTAATGCTTTTATCCCTTACGTGAAAGGGCTACAAGCAGTCAGATCAAACATCGATAAGGAAATCGCAAGAAAATAATTTCGGCTCATAGTGCAATGGTGAAAAACTTACAATGCTGCACAGCGGGTAACTCCTCTGTCCGCTGCTGACAAGCAAATTTTGGGTTTCTAGGAATACCTAACTTTATGAAAAGCCAAATATGCATACCTCTTGAGTATGACACAGCATACCAACTAAACACAGACACAATCGAAATCTAAATGAGTAGTATTTTACTATTTCCTGCCAATAGAGTCACACTTGTGTACAGATACTCAGTTTTATTAAAACAGACTTCCGTCGTAAGGTTATTGTGGGTAGTTTTATTTCATTTCTTATAATACTGTGCATAATTTTCGTAATGTTTCTTTTAGTGTTGTTACAACAATAGTAAACATGAGAGAGAAATTAATCATCAACGATATATGCGGATTCTCTGATGTTACCTATAACAGTCTTGCAATGCACATGCAGTTAATGATTACATGGATGTAGAAAACTTGTTCTGTGTTAAAGCTATCAAACAAGGTTTCGAAGAAGAATAAAATGCGACTACCACATGGCAGCTAACGTAGAAAATGCTTTTCTGACTTATTTTGGCACGATGCGCTGCTCCCATTCGTAATACAAAAGTTTCGAGATGCATCTGCTGCCTGGCCGTCTATTAAACCTGAAAAGTACAAAATATCACAGAAGTTAGCCCCTTTTCGACATGCGACTATGTAGGGCTGAAGTGAAGGAATTATGTTCAAAGTTCCAGTAGATTGATAACTTCAGCAGACAGCAGAATCGTGTTTTTAAAAATGTAGTTGTGATTGTACTTGAGCATCTTATCTACAGTGCCGACAGTTACCGTTACACGTCTAGGTGACACGTAGCTACAGCAACAATTCCTCCAGAACTTCTGCATTCCACAGTGCTGTGAGACAATGTGTAGGGCCGGATCTAGACTTGTGAGAGAGACAGTTACAGCTTTTCTTTTACGCTGCACCACGTTTTCAACAAAGATATAGCTCAATAGAGTAGCTCAAGTGGAAAGGAACGTTTCCTGTTTAAATTTCTGCATCCTACATTGTTGGCAGTTCTATGTAGGTGGCAGTTACGTGATTTTATTTCGGTGATTATAAAACAGTCGGATGTATGTACTGGGTATCCGAGACAACTAGTTCATGGCGATTCGGTCAACCAGGTAAATGAGTATACTGAACATGCTGCAAAGTACTACAGGGAGCCTGTGTGTCAGAATTCTCCTCCAGTTTGGCGCCACGGTGTTACAATATAAAATGAGTCGGAAAGAAGGCGATTTGGTGGTGTGTTCGGTTGATGATGGGTTCATATACTTATGGTCTGGGTTCGATTCCAACTTCTGCCGATGATTTTTGATAGGGAGAGAGATTCTATTCTCTTCTGGCTACAAGTGAAGAAGGTATAAAGACACTGTGGTCTGAAATTCACATTAAACATGATATTCCTTCTCTACCAAGCAGACGTTACATTAAACCACAATGAAGTCAGGAATGGCAACTTGTAGAAACTATCACCATTAACCTTTCTTATACTAGTTATTTACTTGTAGTGATGAAACAAACGCTATGTAGGGTCACAGGACACTTATTCCATCTTTTATTTCAGCTTCTGTATGTCGATAAAATTGTTTCTGAACTGGGAATGCAACTCAGACCGCCCTTAACGATTAATTTGATCCTTTAGTGACAACACAGCTCGACTACACTTTGCTGTTTGTTCAGAACTGCAGATTCCTCAACATCTCCACATATTGCACGTGAATGGATTCGAATCCTGGCCTGGCACTAATGTTTTCATTATATATTATCTAGCTCTATAATGACTACACGTATCTGCTGGTGGATAATAATTTTGATTTTTAATGTATTTTCATTCTTTGTCAACACTAATGATATCTGACATTTTTGACCCCCAGTGAGACACAGAACTATTTGTGAGATCACTGTAAGTTCAAGGATGTTATTCCGAGCTGCTGGTGCAGGAAAATTCGTTATCTGACGGCTCTTTGTGTGTAGTCTACAACGATATTTGTCCCCCTGCGGGTCCGGGGATTAGAATAGGCCCGCGGTATTCCTGCCTGTCGTAAGAGGCGACTGTAGTTGAATTCTTTTATCTTGGCGGTTCGCGCATGCCCGCCCATACGCGGGAGATTGCTGCGTTGCCAGTTTCACACGACGCACGCGCCAAGAGCAGCAGCTTCATAGTATAGTATAGTTCGCAAGCTTACGTTTAGGGGGGAGCGCGCAAAGTAAAGCCACCACGGCCGCATTAACCCTTTCGCTGCTACAGAGACGTGCTCCCCGCATTCCGCGCTGTGCGCGATTTTGTCACTGCACTGCTCGCCTGTGCTGACACATGGTGTTTCCGACTGCTTTGACACACTTATCATTCGATTCCACAAAAACTATTTGGCCCAAAAATTAGATTTTTACACATCTGCTTGACTGATACCTTCCCCCCACTTCCTTTGACTGACTGAAGTGCTTTAAAATAAAGCCAAACGCGCCCGGTGTAAATAAAACATTTATTACAGTCGCGAAAGACGGAATATTTCTCAATATTACATACGACACCTATGTGGCACTTAAATTAAATGAGATATTGTTATACAGTAAATTTTATATGAAATTTGGGTACCTTGTCCACATTTCATTCTCAACATTGTGGCAACTAAAATCGACCATACGGAAAGTATACGCTATGGACTTTTACCTCTGCAAACTCTTCAAAATTTCGTGCAATGGTTTACTACATTTAATGCTGCACAATAACTGGGTTGAAAATCGAAACAAAATTAAGTCATTTATGGGGGGAAGGTATCAGTCAAGAAGATGCGTAAAAATCTAATTTGTGGGCTAAATAGTTTTTGTGAAATCGAATGATAAGTGTGTCAAAGCAGTGGGAACACCATGTGTCTGCACAGGCGAGCAGTGCAGTGATGATAAAATCACCCACAGCGCGGAATGCGGGGAGCACGTGACTGCAGCAGCGAAAGGGTTAATGAAGAGACAAAGCACTAGAAATTTCAAAAAATTGCATTCAAACGAATAAAATTCGTGAAGTAAGATACTTCGATATTGATTTTAAATAAAGAAAATATTCAGAATCGCACGAGGTTTGAACCCTTGACCTGTTGCTTTCTAATCCAACACCTTAACCGTTACGCTAGCGCAGTTCGTCCTGCGATGTCTCTCCATAAGGGCTCTAACACGTCACGCAAAATTCTGACAAACACTGTTGGTATGCCTATGAATTACTCGCACTTCGTCCAACTACAATAGGAAATAAACAATTACTGCTGTTCTTTATTGCGAAAAAGCGGTCCGTGAAATTGATACAAACACCTTTCCTTGCTATCGCCTGAATTAAGAGTCTTATTGCTTGTTTGGTTTAATTAATTAATAGAAAATGAAGCAATTGGTATAAAGAATGGCTTTTCCAAACTTTCAAAAAACAGTCTGCTATCAAGACATTGCTTTTGTTCTATTACTTTATTTATGACTGAACGTTTCTAAAACTGAAGACACTCGTCCGTGCTCTGCTCTGCAGTCGAGATCTGGCAACGTCGTTCTCTGTTCATTGGCTGACTGTATTTTTTGACGTCAGATGCGCAGAACGAACCTAAACTCGGCCGCCAACATAAATGACGCGCACTTTAACAGGAGTCCCTCCCCCTCAAGGGGGTAGTTAGCGCCTGCGTCCGGAGACGGACGGTTCCACGACCTCTATTTGCAGTCATTTTGGTTTTTCACTTCCCGTTTTTTACTTCCTTTGGTTGGTTCCTTTCTTTGCTCTTCTCCATCTCACTGTCTTCCTTACTCTTTCCCTTGTCTTCTCCTTGCCTTCTTATTGCCTTCATCTCCTTGCCTTCTCTGGTCTCCACCTCGGCGTTTGAGACAGTCTGTCCTCTCTCTCCCTCTCTCTTCTTTTTCCTCTTCTTCCTTCCTCCCTGTGCGCGCCTGAAGGCCGACCCACGCGTTCGCACGCGTAATTCCCCGCCCTGGGTAGACAAGTAAGGCACGCACGTACCCCCTGGTAAAGGCCAGGCCCAGGGAGGGGTGATTGCCTGAGCTGATACCTTCTGACCATGCCGATTGGTCCCTCCGTCTGTTTTTCGGGAGGTGTGACCTGAGGTGTAAACATTCACCTAAGGCGGGAGTGCCCTCTGAGAGGGTCCCCACAAGGAAGGAGCGCGCCATCGGAGACGCTGGCAATCATGGGGGATTCCTCCGCAATGGATTTCTCTTCTTCTCTCTCGACTTCTGCCCATAAACGGAAACTTGACCAGCCACCAGTGACAAAAGTGCTACCGCCTGCCCCACAGTTCCTCGTAGATTCTCGATCTGAGGACGGCAAGGATTTTTCCTCTGTCAACCCTTTCGTTATCCAGAAGAGCGTAGATGCCATAGCCGGAACTGTCAAGTTGTGTACCAGGTTGCGTAATGGTACCTTGTTACTAGAAACTGAGAGCGCCTTTCAGGCACAAAAACTGCTTCGGGCCACACTCCTGTAGACGTTCCCTGTCCGGGTGGAGGCTCACCGCACTTTGAATTCGTCGCGTGGTATGGTATCTATTAGATCACTCGACGGATTGACTGACGAAGAGATTCAGTCTTTCCTCGCTAAGCAGGGCGTGACGGCTGTCCATAGGGTAATGAAAAAGGTCAACAATGACCTTGCACCGACCCAGACACTTTTCTTGACCTTTGATAGTGTTCAGCTGCCGTCGCGTATCAAAGCGGGCTACGAGTTTATTTCTGTTCGCCCCTATGTCCCGACACCTACGCGCTGCTACCAGTGTCAGCGTTTTAATCACACTCGCCAGTCTTGTTCCAATGCGGCTAAATGTGTCACTTGTGGCAGGGATGCCCATGAGGGTGACTGTACACCTCCGTCTCCTCGTTGTGTGAACTGTCAGGGTGACCATGCAGCGTCCTCCCACGACTGTCCCATCTACAAGGAAGAACGCTGTATCCAAGAAATTCGGGTCAAAGAGAAAGTGTCCACCTCGGCTGCTCGCAAGCTATTTGCTAGTAGGAAGCCCACGCTGCTCCCAGCGGGAAAATACAGTACTGACGTCGCCTCTCCTCGGACTACCAGGGAGGTGGCGACGCAGACATGCGATCTGACCTTCAGCACCACGGCCGTCCGTTCGGCCAGTGCTAAGATCGCGCGGTCGACGTCTCCTCTTCCTCCCGTCACCCCCCCCCCCCCCCCCCAACACAAGCACCTTCATCAGCTTCTGCCAAGGCTCATAGGAAGCACAGTTCTCCTTCTCTGCCACGGCGCATTTCTTCTCCTGCGCCACCCAGAGGTTGCCGCCCCAGGCCGTCATCCGTTTCGCCTGGCCGCACCGCTGGTAGCCGAACATCTGGCCGTCCACCGGCGGAGGACGCTCCTCCTCCCGGCCATCTTAACGAGATGGCCGATGAACCTACAGAATCAATGGACGATGACTGTCCGCCTACTGATAGCGGCGGCAGTACTCGCTCGAAGCCAGGCCCTCAGCGGCCTTCGAGGTGACCCCTTCTTTCATCTTCGTTTTCTTCTCACGATGGAACTTATTCACTGGAATATTCGCAGCATTCGCTCCAACCTAGAGGACTTGAAGTTGCTGCTCCGCTTGCACCGTCCGCTCGTCGTAGCCCTCCAGGAAACGAAGCTACGCCCATGCGATCACATTGCCTTGGCACACTACACCTCTGTGCGTTTTGACCTACCCCCTGTGGTAGGTATTCCGGCTCAGGGAGGGGTTATGTTGCTGGTCCGGGATGATATTTACTACGATCCCATCACATTGCACACCGGCCTGCAGGCAGTTGCCGTCCGAATTACTCTCCCCACTTTTACATTTTCCATTTGTACCGTTTACACTCCATCGTCGTCTACCGTTACCAGGGCAGACATGATGCAAATTTTTGCTCAGCTACCTGCACCATTTTTGTTAACTGGTGACTTCAATGCCCACCATCCCCTTTGGGGCTCTCCAGCATCCTGCGCGAGGGGCTCCCTGTTAGCAGACCTTTTCAACCAGCTCAATCTTGTCTGCCCCAATACTGGGGCCCTACTTTTCTTTCGGACACATCTCACACCTATTCCCATTTAGACCTCTCTATATGTACTACCCAACTTGCACGCCGGTTTGAGTGGTATGCCCTTTCTGATACATATTCGAGCGACCACTTCCCGTGTGTCATCCATCTCCTGCATCATACCCCCTCTCCGTGCTCAGCTAGTTGGAACATCTCCAAAGCAGACTGGGGCTCTTCTCTTCCAGGGCGACCTTTCAGGGTCAAACCTTCACAAGCTGCGATAGTCAGGTCGCACACTTCACGGAAGTCATTCTCACTGCTGCTGAATATTCCATCCCTCACACTTCTTCTTCTCCACGTCGCGTACCGGTCCCCTGGTGGACCGCAGCATGTAGAGACGCTTTACGTGCTCGTCGACGTGCTTTAAGCACCTTTAAACGCCACCCTACAGTGGCGAATTGTATCACTTATAAACGATTACGTGCGCAGTGCCGTCGTGTTATTAAAGAAAGCAAGAAAGCCAGCTGGGCTGCTTTCACAAGCACGTTCAACAGTTTTACTCCTTCTTCTGTTGTCTGGGGTAGCCTGCGCCGGCTATCTGGCACTAAGGTCCACTCACCAGTTTCTGGCTTGACGGTCGCGAATGACGTCCTTGTGGCCCATGAGGATGTCTCCAATGCCTTCGGCCGCTTTTTCGCAGAGGTTTCGAGCTCCGCTCATTACCACCCTGCCTTCCTCCTCCGAAAACAGGCAGAGGAGGCTAGGCCACCTAACTTCCGCTCCTCGAATCGTGAAAGTTATAATGCCCCTTTCACCATGCGGGAACTCGAAAATTCACTTGCCCGGTCACGGTCCTCCGCTCCAGGGCCTGATTCTATTCATATTCAGATGCTGAAGAACCTTTCTCCTGCGGGTAAAGGTTTCCTTCTTCGTACTTATAATCGCATCTGGATTGAGGGACATGTTCCCGCATGCTGGCGCGAGTCTATTGTTGTACCGATTCCTAAGCCGGGGAAGGACAAGCACTTGCCTTCCAGTTATCGACCCATCTCGCTTACCAGCTGTGTCTGTAAGGTGATGGAGCGAATGGTTAACTCTCGGTTGGTTTGGCTGCTCGAATCTCGACGCCTACTTACCAATGTACAATGTGGATTTCGTAGGCGCCGCTCTGCTGTTGACCATCTGGTTACATTGTCGACCTTCATCATGAATAACTTCTTGCGGAAGCGCCCGACCGCGGCTGTGTTCTTTGATTTGGAGAAGGCTTACGACACCTGTTGGAGGGCGGGCATTCTCCGCACCATGCATACATGGGGCCTTCGCGGTCGCCTCCTTCTTTTTATTCGTTCCTTTTTAATGGGTCGACAGTTCAGGGTACGTGTGGGTTCTGTCCTGTCGGACACCTTTCGACAGGAGAATGGGGTGCCACAGGGCTCAGTTTTGAGCGTCGCTCTCTTCGCCATAGCGATCAATCCAATTATGGATTGCCTCCCAGCTGATGTATCAGGCTCCCTTTTCGTGGACGATTTTACCATCTATTGCAGCGCGCAGCGTACATGTTTCCTGGAGCGCTGTCTTCAGCGTTGCCTTGACCGTCTTTACTCCTGGAGTGTCGCCAATGGCTTCCGTTTTTCTGCCGAGAAGACGGTCTGTATTAACTTCTGGCGCTACAAAGAGTTTCTTCCACCGTCCTTACGAATCGGTCCCGTTGCTCTCCCATTCGTGGAGACAACAAAATTTTTAGGTCTTACATTTGACAGGAAACTTAGCTGGTCTCCACATGTGTCTTATTTGGCTGCCCGTTGTACCCGTTCTCTAAATGTCCTCCGTGTTCTCAGTGGTATGTCGTGGGGAGCGGATCGAACCATCCTACTTCGCCTATATCGGTCGATCGTCCGCTCAAAGCTGGATTATGGGAGCTTCGTATACTCCTCTGCACGGCCGTCAATCTTACGCCGCCTCAACTCCATGCAACATCGGGGTTTACGTCTTGCGATCGGAGCGTTCTGTACTAGTCCCGTCGAGAGTCTTCATGCTGAAGCCGGTGAATTGCCACTGCCCTACCGGCGCGATATACTGCTTTGTCGGTATGCCTGTCGGCTACTGTCAATGCCCGACCACCCGTCTTATCGTTCCTTTTTTGACGACTCTCTCGATCGTCAATACGGGTTGTATGTCTCTGCCCTGCTACACCCTGGAGTTCGCTTTCGTCGCCTCCTTCAACACCTTGATTTTTCACTCCCTGCAACCTTTCGAGTGGGCGAGAGCCACACGCCACCTTGGCTCCAGGCTCAGGTTCGCGTTCACCTTGACCTCAGCTCGCTCCCAAAGGTTACCCCCCGGTTCGGTATACCACTCCCGTTTTGTCGAACTTCGTTCGAAGTTCATTAATATGACCTTCATTTATACGGATGGCTCTAAGACTAATGACGGGGTCGGTTGTTATTTTATTGTCGGGGCACAAAGTTTCAAATACCAGCTCCACGGCCATTGTTCGGTCTTCACAGCTGAGCTCTTTGCCCTCTACCAGGCTGTTCTTTATATCTGCCGCCACCGACATTCTGCTTATGTCATCTGCTCTGATTCCCTGAGCGCCATCCAGAGCCTCAGTGATCCGTATCCGGTTCACCCTTTCGTGCACCGGATCCAACGCTCTCTTCAGCAGCTGGTGGACGACGGTTCTCCGGTTAGCTTTATGTGGGTTCCTGGCCATGTCGGTATCCCTGGGAACGAAGCTGCAGATGCCGCAGCCAAGGCTGCGGTCCTCCCGCCTCGGACAGCTTCTTGTTGTGTCCCTTCATCAGATTGTAGCAGGGTCATTTGTCGGCGCATTTTATCGCTGTGGCATGCCGATTGGGCTGCACTTACGGACAACAAGCTTCGGGCCTTGAAACCTCTTCCCGCGGCTTGGACGTCCTCCTCACGCCCCTCTCGGCGGGAGGAGGTAGTTTTGGCCCGGTTACGAATTGGACACTGCCGGTTCAGCCATCGCCATCTGCTGACGGCTGCGCCGGCGCCGTTCTGCCCATGTGGGCAATTGCTAACGGTCCGCCACATTTTAACGTCCTGTCCGGATTTTACTACACTGCGTCTTGATCTTGGCCTTCCATGTACTCTCGATGCCATTTTAGCGGATGACCCAGGAGCAGCTGCTCGCGTTCTTCGTTTTATCAACTTGACCAACCTGTCTACGGAGATTTGATTATGCTGTTTTTTTAACCCTATGCCTGTCGATCTTTTATCGTGTTTTCCCTTTTAGTTGCTGTTTTAAACTTGTGCCTCGCGGTGCATTCCTAACGTAGTCTGGGCGCTAATGACCGTTGAAGTTGTGCGCCCTAAAACCACAAAAAAAGAAGATATTTATGGGGTTCTATTCCCAGTCAGCATTGAACTCTGTCATAATATTTCTAGTTCAAACATGTTCACATGTCGCTGCTGGGTTTCCTCTAGAATATAACAGCGATAGGTTCCGGGTTGGAGTTCTGGGAAGGAAAAAATTCATGTTTCGTCTCGTCATTTCAGTTAAAACATCTAGCTACTGTCGAGAATATCCGATATGTCACAGTTGATTGTGCTTCGATAACAATCCTATTAGGTTCTGGTTTAAAAATGGTTCCCATCATACACATCCATGTCCGAACAGGATTCGAACCTGCGACCGAAGCGGTCGAGCGGTTCCAGACTGAAGAGCCGAGAACCGCTGGGCCAAACGGCCGGCTAAGGTTCTAGGTTGAAATCCCTGTCCAACACACAACCTTACCTCACGGCCTTTCAAGTAAATTACTTGTGAAGAAGCAATATTTAACACCTCTCGTAGCTCATTAACAGGGAGAATAGCTGCTGGGTAGGAATTCGCTCCTGTTAAAAAGTATTACGTTTTGTAAATTTAAAGTTGATATTTGCTAACTGATACTGTCTAAAATCGAGGTATATCAGTCTATATGCCTAGTCAGGAATGACAGTTTCCGTCAGTCACTAGATCTTTGCTTAGTCTGCGTGACCTGGGTTTCAATCCATATGCAGGAAGAGACGGTTCGTCGTGTCATTTGAAGTTCATACATCTTCTCAACTAGCTGTTCATGAATAATTTAAATTTTTAGTGTCATTTTGTGTTACATAATAAGTACGGTTTGTTACTTCGAAGAGGAAATCATTAATACGACGAACTTACTACGTGCATTACCTATCTGACGTAATAATGAGTGGTAACATTTCAGGTATGTCATTTATTGTAATAAATGTGAGCTTACAAGCCTTAATGACAATCTTTTCTGTGATAAGGTGTTCCCTGATATTTGTAGCATCGTGGTATTACTTTACATCATGAGTTACTGCGATACAGAGCAGTGTTTTCTAGTGCTGAGTTGTTGGAACCATTTTCACTAGTCAAGCGACTGTACCAAGCAGCGATTAGAGGACCTGCTAGACAGCTGCGTTATGCCGGTTGCATGCGAATCAGGCGAAATGGAATTCAGCTTGTTCGGATACTTTTGAGTACGACTGTACCAGGCGTTTGCTGCAGAAACGCATTCGCAGCAACGTTCGGTGAACGGTCGTTGAGGATTCACTGCCAGTCCTGCGAAGTCCTGCTCTCGGATGGGTAATGGGACCTTGCTTTTGGAGGCGGATAGTGTTTTTCAAGCACAGAAAATGCTGAAGAACTGTCCTCAGCTATCCTGTTAAAGTAGAGGCCCACTGCACTCTGAATTCCTCCTGTGGTGTCATATACGTGCGGATTCGTGATGGCCTGACCGAGGCTGGAGTAACTATCTCACTGACCAGGGAATGACTGCAGTTCACGGTGTCATGAAAAGGGTTATTAATGCCAACAAGCACCCTGTTTCCTCACATTTGAACATGTGATGCTTCTATGAAAAATGTAAGCTGGCTTCAGAGCTATTACTGTCAGACCATATATCCCGAATCCCACGTGTTGCTATAAATGTCAGTACTACAACCACATAAATCAATCTTGTGAAAATGAAGCCCTTCCCCTCACTGTATCAACTGCAAGGGCGATCAAGCTGCTTCCTCCTGTGATTGTCCAATCTACCTCATTGAGAGAGCTGTTCAGGAAATCCGGCTGAAGGAAAAGGTTCCCACTGACATTGCTCAGAAAATTTTGGCTAGCTGCAAACATTGTACACCATCCTCTGGGAATTACAGTACAGTTCACGCTATAACCCAACTGTGAAGGACATGGCTATGCAAACTTGCAACATACAGTTTAGGGCCACGGTTGTAAAATCGTCCAGGTCCAAGGTCACACCCTTATATCCACCTGCTACAGGTGCACACCATACCAACGAAATTTCGCCTGCACCAGTGAAATGGAACGCCTCACAAACAGAAGCACAGGAATCCAAGAAGTAGTACTGCCATGATTACTTTCTGCACACATCTAGCCAGCCAACGTCTGGGTCTGCGCCTGACAGACGCCATGGCTTTAAGCAGTCACACAAAGCCAAACCATCTTCCGCTTCTCCACCTCGATGTTGTTCTTCAACGGTGTCACCACGTGATACCCTCACTCGGCCGACCTCCGTTTCAGTGGAATGCACTGCCAACAAAGAATTCGGTGGTAAACTGAAGGCAATACTGACACCTCTGTTGAATTAATGGACTAGGATCCTCCAACCTCTGAACTTGGTCCTTGTGCACATTCGAATGTCTGGCTGTTGGATTCACTGCAGTGCACCAGATCCAATAGGATTGAATTACAGGTCCTCTTGCCATCAAACTGTCCAGTTGATTTCTACCCCTATGAAACAAAATTGCGTCCTCAGGGTAGGTTTCACTTCTCACACTTCACGTCAGTCCATTTTGATATACCCCATGAGGTGGGGAGTCATGTTGCTCATTCGAGACGCAGTCTATAGTCACACCATTTCCTTGCACACCCAGCTTCAAGCTGCTGCTGTCCGTCTTTCCATTCTTGGTTTCACTTTTCTCTTTGCAGTGTCTGTTCACCCTCGTCTTTTGCTGTCATCAGGGCAGACATCTTGTAACTTACTGCTCAACTTCCACTTTCCTTTTTGGTGCTCGGCTACGTCAATGTCCTCCATTACCTTTGTGGCTCTCCACTCCCCTACTCGAAATGCTCTCTCCTGGTAGATATCTTCAACTAGCTGAGTCTTATCTGTTTGAACACAGGTAACCCACACATTTTTCCGATTCCATGGAATCATTTTCCCACTTGGACCTTTCGATCTGTTTTGATGAGTTTTCACGTCGTCTTGAGTGGTCCGTTCTCTCAGGCACACACTCGAGTGACCATTTTCCCTGCGCCATTCGTTTGCTTAAGCCTATCCCATCTGTGCTTCCAACCATCTGCAGCTTTCGACAGCTGACTGGCAGTTCTACTCCTCACTACCCACTTTCTATGAACATTTCCCCTACATTGCTGACCAGATTGAATACCTTACAGACACTATCCTTATTGCCGCGGAATGATCCACATACCTCGCACCTCTTCCTCGCCGAGACGTGCTCCGTGTCATGGTGGACTGAGTCGTGCCACGACGCAATCCGCGCACTGACACGAACTCTCCGCGTTTTTAAACACTATTTCACGATGGTGAACTGTATCCGTTATGAACAGCTACGTTCGCAGTTTCGCCGCCCTTTCAGGGATAGCAAAAAAGCTGGTTGGCTTTTCTTTTCAAAGCTCTTTACCAGTTTTATTCCTTCTGTTGTTTGGGGTAAGCTCCGTTGGCTTTTAGGAGCTGTGGTTCATTCCACAATTCCTGGTCTGACAATAGCGAAAATTGTCATTGTAGATCCTCTTCGTGTCTACACCTTGGGCAGATATTTTGCAGACATTTCGAGTTGCACCCACTACTATCCTGTTGTCCTCACTCTGAAATCGGCGGCGGAGGCAAGGACGTTACTTTCTCCTCCCAGCTCCATGAATGTTACCATACTGCTTTTACTATGACAGAGCTTTACATGCACTCTCTTCGTCCTGGACATCCACATCTGATGTTGCAACACGTATCTCCTGAGGGCCTAGCTTTCTCCTCCATACATATAACCGCATTTGGACAGATGGCACAATTCCCTGACGCTGGTGAAAGGCCAGTGTCATTCCCATACCTCAGCCTGGTAAGGACAAACACTTTACTTCCAGCTACCGCCTTTTCCCTCACCAGTAGCGACAGGAAGGTGATCAAATGTATGGTTAATGGTCGGCTGGTGTGGTGGCCCGAGCCTCAGAATCTCCTCACTAAGGCTAAATGTGGATTCCGTAGGCAGTGCTCTACAGCTGATTGTTTCGTCACCTTTTCAACTCATATTTTGAACAATTTTTTGCGGAGGTGCCAAATTGTGGCCGTGTTTTTTGATTAAGAGAAGGCGTATGACACCTGCTGGAGGACGGGTATCCTCCGTTTTATGTACGAGTGGGGCTTCCAGGGTCGCGGGCCCCTCTTTATCCAGGAATTTTTAAAAGTCAGTGTGTTTAAGATACGTGTTGTCTCGGCTCAGTCGGATAGTTTTGTTCAAGAGAACGGGGTGCCTCAGGCTTCTGTGCTCAGCGTCGTCTCATTTGGCATAGCCGTTAACCCTATTACGGATTGTATCCCGCCAAGCTCTCATTTGATTGACGATTTTGCGATCTCTTACATCTGTCAATGAACCTGCCTACTTGAGCGGCGTCTTCAGCACTGTCTCGATCATCTTTACTTGTGCAATATCAACAATAGCTTCCGCTTTTCCACTGACGACAGTCTGTATGAACTTCTGGCGGTTCAGTGACACAACGAAATTCTTGGGACTCATGTTTGACGGGAAACTCTGTTGCTCTTTCCACATGTTTTACGTGGCAGCTCATTGTACTCGCTCCCTCAATGTTCTACGTGTTTTATGAGGTACCTCGTGGGGAGCGGTTCGGACCATCCTTCTCCGTTGGAAACTGGATTATGAATGTATCATATATTCATCTGCACGTCCGTCTACCTTACGTTGTCTTAACCCCATTCACCATTGTGGGATACGTTTAGCCACTGGTGACTTCTGTATTACTCCTGTTGAGGGTCTTCATGCTGAGGCTGCTTATTTAACGTAGTCCTACCGGCGGCATGTTCTCCTCATTATTACGCGAGTCGTGTGTCTTCTACGCACGGTACCCATCCTATGCTCCCTGTTTTGAGGATTTCCTTGACCGCCAACATAGTCTGAGCACATTTTCTCCGTTGCCTCCCGGAGATCGCTTTCGTTTGCTACTTCGACAGCTTTCCTTTACGCTTCCTGCCACGTACCCCGTGGGAATGAGGTCTTCAACGCTCTGACTTTGTGCTGAGGTTCTTGTTCATTTCGGATTCCATTCATTTCCTAAGGGCACTATTCCTGGCCTGGAGTATTGCAGCGCGTTTCTGGCACTTCAGACGCGTTTTGGGGACAGTGTCTTCGTCTACACCGACGGTTCCGAGGCCAACCATGGTGGGGTGTATCTTAGTATTTGGCGATGGTCCTCTTCAGTATCGGCTTCTTGACCAGTGCTCGATTTTTTAGCGCAGAGCTCTACGACCTTTACCAGGCCATTCAGTAAATTGGGCGACACTGGCTTCCAAGTTGTGTCATCGGCTCAGACTCGGTGCTCTTCAGAGCGTCTGCGTGCTGTATTCAGTCCACCGTTTAGTGCAATGGATCCAAGAGTGCCTCCGCTCGCTTATTGTGGGAGAGCCCACGTGGTGTTCCTGTGGGTTCCTGGTCACGTCGGTGTGCCAGGGAACTAGGCTGCGGATGCTGCTGCAGAGGCTGCAGCTCTACTCCCTCTGCCTGCCAGTCCTTCTGTTCCCTCGGATGATCATGTCGCTGTCTGTCGGCATGTAGTATCTCTTTGGATTGCAAAATCTTCTTCTTCTCCAGGAAAACAAACTCAGGGACATTAAACCTCTCCTAATAGCATGGTCGACTTCCTCTCGGCCCTCACGTCGCATGGTCGTTTCAGCCCAGCTGCTTATAGGACACTGTCGTTTCAGCCACCGCCATTTATTATGTGGCGACCCTGCCCCACTCTGTGCGTGCTGCTCTCAACCCTTGACAGTGTGTCACTTTCTGTCCCGGTGCCCGTTTATTAACTCTTTACTTTTACGTCTGTATTTGCCTCATACTTTGTCAGATGTTTTAGCGGACGACACGTCTTACTCTTTATTCGCTATAGCGGCGTGGTGAAGCAAATTTGATCCCCCCGCAGGGACCTCCGCGATCTCAACAATGTTTTGGGTTATTTGCCCTAGGGACGTCCTTCTCTTCTTTTAAAGTCGCTTGACTGGGTTTTTGCCTTTTCATCTCAGGTTTTTATTTAGTACTTGCACCCTAAAACATCAACCAAAAACAAAAAAAACTTAGCCATTTCGGAAATGCTTACGCTCTTGGCCCAAATACAATAATAATGATCTTTTGGACATAATATAAATCACTCCGTTCTCGCATTACGGTGACTGTACTATTTTCCGCATCTCGCCTGGTCGTGTGACTGGACCGTGTATAAGTGCCCGAGTAGGGGCTCGTTAGGCGAGCGAGCGGGCTGTACCCGTACCCCTCTCACCCTCCTCCAGCTAATCTGAAGTTCCACAGGCATTTAACAATGACCACCGAGGCCCCTAGGCTAGAGACTTCCCTAAGTCCTCCCTTGCCTCAAGCTTCCCCCTCCCTCCTCACCCCCTCCCTCCCTCTTACCGCCAACCTATCGTTCGTTTCAGACAGTCGACGTTTCTGATATTCATGAGCAGATGAGAGGGAACGCAAATGTCAACCAGAACGAGAAAAACTTTAAGTAATCACTTATTTACATAGAAAAGAGTCATGAATTGATTTATAATGTACAAATAACACATATCAAAAGAAAACTATTCTAGATCACACTGAAGATGCCTTAAAGGCGAAACGCGTTTAGGAGATATAAAATACAGTGCAGCAAGAGAAGGCGGTTTTCATTTACAAAACAGATATCCATGCATTTCCATTTCGCGCTCCAAAGTTAAGATTTCATATTGCAAAAATTTAATCAATAATTAAATTACTTAAATCAACAACATTGCACTTTAAGTTGACTTTCTGTTTACAGCTATCTTCCTGCTGGGGAAAGGAAAACTAAATCAGTGCGCTGGAAGGAACAAGCTTGATTTAGTCGCTTTTCACGTGGAAACGCAACATGATACGCATTTTCATCTCAGAATAACAACGAAACGAATTAGTGTGATCCGGTTTGTCCACAGAAAGGAAAAAAAGTATTTGATTGTGAAACAGTGAATATTAACATTAAATTGGAAAGCTAAGCCGTCGGCACACGGACCGTGTGTTGAGCGCTGAGCGTGCAGAGTTTCTGACGTCATAGCGTGGAAAAAGTGAGTCAGGGAGCCTTTACGATTGTGCAGAGCAATATCTAGCATGACGTCAAAAAATTCTGAACGTGCGTTTGAGCGTAGACCACTGAAATGGAAGAAAGCCACCTACGTCATATGACTCTATCTCTCTTCAGTACAGAGTCACGAGACTCCATATTGGCTTTCAGTTGAACCCCATGTGTATATATACTGTTTGTAAACGTCAGCAAATTGAGGAGCTCTCGAAAACCCGACGTGTGGCCTGTATTTAGCCAGGTCTCGTCCAAGTGATAAATTTTCCTACTTACCTAGCGTGATGTCTTTATCTTTAAATAACACCGTCTCCATAGAATGATCTCTTCGTTGTCGACCTGCGCGCTTTTTACGTCCACTATGAATGCACCTAAAATTTATCTTCAGTAGAGAGTGAAATGTTCTACTTAAGTCCTGTAGAGCAGGATCTGGAACGGAAGCAAGGACTTCATCAATGGTAGGGAGCACCTAGCGAAAAGAAAATCTGGTGCACTTTCTACCTTACGGCCTTTCTGTCGAAGCGTCAACATTTTTATTTTTTCATTTTATTTTATTTTTTTTTTTTTTTTGCAAGGCCAGTTTTTCTTTGGTGATTTCAGAGTGAGATTAGTTTTACGTTCGTGAGCATTCGATGTGTGGAAAAACCACTGGCCCCACTGGATTGTGCAACTTTAGCAACAATTTATGATGCTATTGTACACATTCACGAGGGTCCACAGATCAGCATGCTTTTAGAAAGCATCGGTCTTGCGAAACTCAGCTTGCCCTCTTCTTACATGACACACTGCGAACTACGGATGAAAACCAACAGGCAGTATCCATATTTCTAGGTTTCCGGAAATCATTTGATACGGTGCCCCATTGCAGGCTGTTGACGAAGGTACGAGCATACAGAATAAGTTGACAGATCTGTGAGTGGCTCGAAGGCTGCATAAATAATAGAAAAAATGGTTCAAATGGCTCTGAGCACTATGGGACTTAACATCTGTGGTCATCAGTCCCCTAGAACTACATCGCACACATCCATGCCCGAGGCAGGATTCGAACCTGCGACCGTAGCAGTCACGCGGTTCCAGACTGAAGTGCCTAGAACCGCACGGCCACACCGGCCGGCCATAAATAATAGAAACCAGTATGTTGTCTTCGACGGCGTTTGTTCATCAGAGGCAAGGGTATCGCCAGATGTGACCCGGAGAAGTGTGATGGGGCCGCTGTTGTTATCTATACACAGGGTGCTACAAAAAGGTACGGCCAAACTTTCAGGAAACATTCCTCACACACAAATAAAGAAAAAATGTTATGTGGACATGTGTCCGGAAACGCTTAATTTCCATGTTAGAGCTCATTTTAGTTTCGTCAGTATGTACTGTACTTCCTCGATTCACCGCCATGATTTCATACGGGATACTCTACCTGTGCTGCTAGAACATGTGCCTTTACAAGTACGACACAACATGTGGTTCATGCACGATGGAGCTCCTGCACATTTCAGTCGAAGTGTTCGTACGCTTCTCAACAAGAGATTCGGTGACCGATGGATTGGTAGAGGCGGACCAATTCCGTGGCCTCCACGCTCTCCTGACCTCAACCCTCTTGACTTTCATTTATGGGGCATTTGAAAGCTCTTGTCTACGCAACCCCGGTACCAAATGTAGAGACTCTTCGTGTTCGTATTGTGGACGGCTGTGATACAATACGCCATTCTCCAGGGCTGCATCAGCGCATCAGGGATTCCATGCGACGGAGGGTGGATGCATGTATCCTCGCTAACGGAGGACATTTTGAACATTTCCTGTAACAAAGTGTTTGAAGTCACGCTGGTACGTTCTGTTGGTGTGTGTTTCCATTCCATGATTAATGTGATTTAAAGAGAAGTAATAAAATGAACTCTAACGTGGGAAGTAAGCGTTTCCGGACACATGTCCACATAACATTTTCTTTCTTTGTGTGTGAGGAATGTTTCCGGAAAGTTTGGCCGTACCTTTTCGTAACACCCTGTATAAAAATGGTGTGGCGGGCAGAGTGGGCGGCAATCTGCGGTTGTTTGCTGATGATGCTGCGTTGTACGGCAAGGTGTCGAAGCTGAGCGACTGTAGGAAGATACAATACGACTTAGGCATAATTTCCAGTTGGTGTGACGAATGGCAGCTAGCTCTAAATTTGGAAAAGCGTAAGCTACTGCGGATGAGTAGGAAGAACAAACATGCAACGTTCGGTTACAATACTACTAGTGTTCTGCTTAACAGAATCGCTTAAATACCTGGGCGTAACGATGCAAAGCGATGTGAGGTGGAATGAGCATGTGAGAACTGTGGTAGGGAAGGCGAGTGGTCGACTTCGGTTTATTGGGATAGTTTGGGAAAGACAGGTTCACCTGTAAAAGAGACAGCATATAGGACGCTGAGTACTTCTCGAGTGGTTGGAAACCATACCGGATCGGACAGAAGTAAGATATCCAAGCAGTTCAGAGGCGGGCTGCTAGATTTGTTACCGGTAGGTTCAAACAACACGTAAGTGTTACGGAGATGCTACGGGAACTCGAATGGGAATTCCTCGAAAGAAGGCAACGTTTGTTTCGAGAAACACCGTTGAGAAAATTTAGAGAACCGGCATTTGAAGCCGACTGCCGAACGATTCTACTGCCGCCACCAATCATTCCGCATAATGACCACGAAGATAAGATTCGAGAAATTAGGGCCCATAAAGAGGCACATACAGGGTGTTTCAAAAATTACCGGTATATTTGAAACGGCAATAAAAACTAAACGAGCAGCGATAGAAATACACCGTTTGTTGCAATATGCTTGGGACAATAGTACATTTTCAGGCGGACACACTTTCGAAATCACAGTAGTTACAATTTTCAACAACAGATGGCGCTGCAAGTGATGTGAAAGATATAGAAGACAACGCAGTCTGTGGGTGCGCCATTCTGTACGTCGTCTTTCTGCTGTAAGCGTGTGCTGTTCACAACGTGCAAGTATGCTGTAGACAACATGGTTTATTCCTTAGAACAGAGGATTTTTCTGGTGTTGGAATTCCACCGCCTAGAACACAGTGTTGTTGCAACAAGACGAAGTTTTCAACGGAGGTTTAATGTAACCAAAGGACCGAAAAGCGATACAATAAAGGATCTGTTTGAAAAATTTCAACGGACTGGGAACGTGACGGATGAACGTGCTGGAAAGGTAGGGCGACCGCGTACGGCAACCACAGAGGGCAACGCGCAGCTAGTGCAGCAGGTGATCTAACAGCGGCCTCGGGTTTCCGTTCGCCGTGTTGCAGCTGCGGTCCAAATGACGCCAACGTCCACGTATCATCTCATGCGCCACAGTTTACACCTCTATCCATACAAAATTCAAACGCGGCAACTCCTCAGCGCCGCTACCATTGCTGCACGAGAGACATTCGCTAACGATATAGTGCACAGGATTGATGACGGCGATATGCATGTGGGCAGCATTTGGTTTACTGACGAAGCTTATTTTTACCTGGACGGCTTCGTCAATAAACAGAACTGGCGCATATGGGGAACCGAAAAGCCCCATGTTGCAGTCCCATCGTCCCTGCATCCTCAAAAAGTACTGGTCTGGGCCGCCATTTCTTCCAAAGGAATCATTGGCCCATTTTTCAGATCCGAAACGATTACTGCATCACGCTATCTGGACATTCTTCGTGAATTTGTGGCGGTACAAACTGCCTTGGACGACACTGCGAACACCTCGTGGTTTATGCAAGATGGTGCCCGGCCACATCGCACGGCCGACGTCTTTAATTTCCTGAATGAATATTTCGATGATCGTGTGATTGCTTTGGGCTATCCGAAACATACAGGAGGCGGCGTGGATTGGCCTCCCTATTCGCCAGACATGAACCCCTGTGACTTCTTTCTGCGGGGACACTTGAAAGACCAGGTGTACCGCCAGAATCCAGAAACAATTGAACAGCTGAAGCAGTACATTTCATCTGCATGTGAAGCCATTCCGCCAGACACGTTGTCAAAGGTTTCGGGTAATTTCATTCAGAGACTACGCCATAGCCGGCCGCGGTGGTCTAGCGGTTCTAGGCGCGCAGTCCGGAACCGCGCGACTGCTACGGTCGCAGGTTCGAATCCTGCCTCGGGCATGGATGTGTGTGATGTCCTTAGGTTAGTTAGGTTTAAGTAGTTCTAAGTTCTAGGGGACTGATGACCACAGCAGTTGAGTCCCATAGTGCTCAGAGCCCAGACTACGCCATATTATTGCTACGCATGGTGGATATGTGAAAAATATCGTACTATAGAGTTTCCCAGACCGCAGCGCCATCTGCTGTTGAAAATTGTAACTACTGTAATTTCGAAAGTTTGTCTGCCTGAAAATGTACTGTTGTCCCAAGCATATTGCAACAAACGGTGTATTTCTATCGCTGCTCGTTTAGTTTTTATTGCCGTTTCAAATATACCGGTCATTTTTGAAACACCCTGTAGATAGTCGTTCCTCCGTCGCTCTATTTGCGAGTGGAACAGGAATGAAAATGACTAGTGGTACAGGGTATCCTCCTCCATCTATCTATGTAGATTTTCTTTTCCGAACTGCTTAATTCTGATCATTTCACTTGTTTCTTAGTTGGACTGAAAATGCCATCATACACAATTTTGCCCACACCTTTAACAGCAGAGCGAAAGACGACAATAGCCTGTGCCGAAAGAATCGTTCACTTGTCTGCTCTGACAACAACTGCTAATGTGATGTCACTAGCACGTGACTCACATTGTTTACTCTATCTCGTCTCCGTGAATGAACAATAGGAATCTTTTGGAGCCGATAAGATATTAGCTCCTACGTTAGCACTCAACTTCCAGGATCCTGGGAGATGCGCCACCCGATATCAGATGCATCTGGTGGATTAACGACGAGGGCCGACGACCTTTGCACTGAACAATTAGGTACCACCATTAACATGTGCATTGTCAGGGCAGCTATAACGTTCGAAAATTATCTGCCTAGGTTTTTTCAGGAACAATAAAAGCTTCATTGGAGTTAGTCTTTGTTCATAGAACCTCCCAAATACAACACTCCGTGGATACATTGACTTTCTTTCTGCATTTCCTAATCGCCTCCGTACACATTTGAAGGTCTTTAGGTCGTCCAATTTCATCTTCATCGAACTTTGCGAGAATAGTTATTTTGCACCGTCACACCAAATCTTTTTCGCTTGAACGGCAGCTTTCCTTATTCGTTCAGTAGCTTGTCTGTTTTTCCTACCACTTAGTTTCTTCACCTTGCTCATCCTCATTGACCAGTTACTTTTTAACACGTAATAAAGCTGACACACGCAGTGAGTGCAAACGCCAACAAAGGCTATATCAACAAGCACTTAGGCCTATCCGAAACACCGATAGCAACTGTGACCTGTGACTTCAACAATCGCCCCCCAACTGAAATCGACAGTGAACCAAAAGGGACGCTAACAGTGCTGATGCTTTTCCTTTCACGTTATTAAATAAGCAATTCTTTATTTTTGTTTTGGCCAACTACACTGACAATACAAGTTCTGATGACAATGATATTTGGTTTGTGGGCGCTCAACTGTGGGTCATCAGCGCCCGTACGAATTACCAATTTTTACACAGTCCAATTTTTTCACAATCCCGTCTAACCACCGTCACGAATGAAATAACACAAACAGCCAGTCCCCAGGCAGAGAAAATCCCCAACCGGTCAGGACTCGAACACGGGACCCACAAGTTCCGATGCGACTCTCGATGCACAGGGCTGCCTTCCCTGTGCATAATTTCAACCCTTGCATACAGATAAGTATATCTTTACCCGTAAAGGATTTCCAGACCCAGCTTCGATTAATTTAACATAGGGAAAGTCAGTACATTACTAATTTTTTACTAACTTTCCGCTATTCCATCAAACAAATTGCCCCAACCAATTGCGCCCTCTATTGTCGCCAGGTAGTTGACGTTACTAAGCGATGATTATTTTCCATATGTCCTTTTAGAGCAAGCAACAAGTCCCGAGGTGACGCAGTTCTCAACAATACGGGATACTTCCTGCAGCAATCTACACCGTTGCTTAGCATTAGTTTCAGACGAGACGATTGGTGAACAACTGAATGTGTCCATCCCCAGTGAACGAATACTTAAGAAAACCGCTAAGTGCAGGAAGAGCACGAGCCAGCGACACCAGTCAGAAGGTAGGTCTTCAACAAACACCTGGATTGAGTCAATCTGTAATAAATCGTCCGCAGCCTTCTGCCGACGCACAACATAAATTCCAGTTACTCAGACTGTTTATCATTTACTGGAGAAGCTGATTTTATAAAGCTTGTAACCACAGGAAAACTGGAATATTACAAATTATACATTCTCACGTGAAGTTACCATAAGTGTATTTCTGCATTCGCTAGAACAGATAATGTTCGCGATGTCGGGTGTATCACCACGGTGTCTGGAGACGATCATTCTACATCCAAATCTTATAAGAAATAATACATTTTTACGACAGTTTCTAATTAATTTCTAGAAGGATTTAACGCATAAAGGTGTAACCTTTTCAGAAAACTAATTTACCGTTAAAACCTTAGCATATTAACGGAACGAAATGCGATGTAAAATATTTGTTTCTGATGAGCCGTGATGAAGTAACGTGGGTCAGCGTATCGTTTTTGTGCCAGTGCAGTTCGTACCCTCCGGCTCAGTACAATGCGCCGACATATTTTGGCTTCTCGCCATCGTAGTGTGAATCAACTTACGTCGCTGGTATTCGAGCTGTTAATATTTATATTCTTCTCACTAGCGACTTTGGCACTATGATTGACATTATAGCCGTCACTGATACTGTGCTCAATTTCGCTGACATTTGTTAATTTCCAAGAATGATTGCCTATCGAATTCGCTGGGTCCAAACGGTACGTATCGAACGTGCGATCGGAAGTCGATCATGCGACTTCGGTGGTGGGCGTCGTGATCAATTATTTGTGATCGTTATTTTTATCTGTTTTCCGTCGTTCTTAGTTGCTCTTAATTACACACCTCCGCGAATTATTTGTGAGTTGCTAGGGAAACCCAGACGATTTATGCTGTTAGTGAGTGGGACGTCTGGTGTTCTTCACGTTTCTTCGGCGGATACTCCCACATGGAAGAACCTAATTCCATATTTATCCAGGGTAGAAAGTTGTTCGACTTTTCGTCGCAAATATGGAGTGCTACCGGACGAGGAAAGAAGAGACTGTGTAGACTGGGGTGGTGCGAAGTGTGTAAAACTTCGAAAGAACAGTTTCGATGCTGAAATACCGTTACAATTTCATTGCCGACAGTGCGGAAAATGAAAGAGTATCAGGAAGAATACATGGTTCGACTCTTCCAAATTATCCATCCAAACCACCATAACTCGACAACACCGACGACGAGGAAGTTAAGTCGTCGTCTTTGCAATTACAAGTATTTTTTTAGCGCTCTTCTTTTGTCGTTGCTGTAGTGCCAACGTAAACTACTCATAACGCCAGCCACCAGAGTCGCATGATCGATTTACGATCGCACGTTTGATATGTATCGTTTGGACCCAGTGACTTCGATAGGCAATCATTCTTGGAAATTACCCTTAATTTACAGCAGTGTGTATCAAATTTTTATATGAATCTCACACAGTTCTATAACTCACAGTCTGTTATATCAGGTAGTTCTGTTGACGACGTGTTCAGTAAGAGTTCACACAGGAGCGATATATCGTTTGCCATCGATTGTCATCTACCCCTCCATAGATGAACAATTTACCAAGCAATTTAAACCTGGATTTCAAATGACACTAAGTCATTAAATTCTCTTGTGGAAAAATTAAAAGTGAAAGTTGAAAAATATATCAAGTATGGTTTTTCGTTATGTAAAACTAGTCAAAGATGGTTCTGTTAATCCTTCACAGCAGTTCATCGATAAGAGTAATCTGTTAATAGTAGCAGCATTGAATAAATTCTGCAACTAATTTGGAAGTTTAACCGAGAATCAATAACTGTGACATGTAACGATTCTCAACATCCGCAAACACGTGGTCGTCACAAACAATAATTCTGCAAAAAATGAGTGGTAAAATTCAGAATAGCTGACAGAATTGGACAGGATACGTTATTGTGAGTCACGGTCTCCGAACTTAAGGCTCTCGGATCTGTACTTAACAGGTGATGAGACAACAAAGACATGTGGAAAACAGACTTCAAACTGAAATGGAAATTAGCGACATTTCAGAAATCTATTCAATTATCCTATACTTGTGAGATCATCAAGGAACAAAATCAAACTCAACTGAGAAGATACATCATGACTCCATATGTTTGACCGTAGGTAGAACAGAACAATGAATTTGTTGCGTGGACAAGTGCAACTAGTTATAATGTTCCAAAATTAGCCGGGAAAATTCCGTATATCGCTCAACGAGCAATGAGAGCTAGACTGGAGCTGAAATCTACAAAAATAAGATAATGAATTAACTATGAATATTCACGCACACATCATTTCATCTCACTTTACAATGCATATCCTACCAACTCAGTCTCCACTAAGAATATTATGTCCATACAATTCCTATCCACTCGCTAACTTGCTAGTCCGTCCAACCAGAGAATCTCTTGCCGAGGGTGCAGAGCTCTGTCGACGATATTAACGCAGTCTATAGCGCTGCCAACATAAAAACAGGCTACTTACATGTGAAATAAAAATAATACCTTATGGCCACTATAGACACACTCAGCTACTCAGTGTTTCTTGTGTAGTTTACAGTTTGCATCCAGAACTGAGGTGACAGATGTGTACATGAAGTTAAATGTTGAACAAAATGATGAAGAGGCTCGTGTGAAGACCTTTCACCAGTCTAGTTACGCCACTCCTTCCAAAATGCGAGCGAGGTCATGTTTCGATACTGGGCACATGTATTTGCGCGCGATATAATGAATCGCTTAACTGGTGTCCTCGCCACACAAAGTGGAATGACCTGTGCGTCCGGAGAGCTCACGCCTGGACTGGCATTAAGGAAGGATGACGCGCAGGACACAGCAAATGCCATAATCCGATTTCCCAGAGACTTTGCTCAATGGAAGAGGTGTCAAAATAAGCTTACACTTGTCTCCGCTTACCCGTAGATACTCCGTAGTTTCTGAGAAAACGACGGTCAAAGTTTATGAAGCACTTTATGTGCCCTTAGCCTTTCAATAACTCAGTCAAAGTGATGGCACTGGGCCTAGCGACGCATCTTTCCACTTTTGTGCCCAGTGTTTGAAACACGATTATTTCGTTTCATTTTTTCCTTTATCTACCCATATCCATAGAAGATTACTCCATTAATGTATGGATCAATGAAGGAGTGAGAAAAATTCCTGTTGTGCGTCGGCCGGCCGGTGTGGCCGAGCGGTTCTGGGTGCTTCAGTCTGGAACCGCGCGACCGCTACGGTCGCTGGTTCGAATCCTGCCTCGGGCATGGATGTGTGTAACGTCCTTAGGTTGGTTAGGTTTAAGTAGTTCTAAGTTCTAGGGGACTGATGACCTCAGTTGTTGAGGCCCATAGTCCTCATAGCCCTTTTTTTTTGTGCGTCTTGTCAGTACTGTTGACGGTGTTGTGTACTCGTTCCCGAGGAGTGGGTTTCAGCATCCTACAAGGAAGGTCTTGTCTTCAGTCTATTCTGATCTGTCCGGTTAGATTTGTCTACAAGATGAAT
Source organism: Schistocerca nitens (assembly GCF_023898315.1). Classification (NCBI taxonomy): domain Eukaryota; kingdom Metazoa; phylum Arthropoda; class Insecta; order Orthoptera; family Acrididae; genus Schistocerca; species Schistocerca nitens. The sequence continues at coordinate 271,726,085 of NC_064622.1, forward strand.
CAGTAGGGGAAATAAGTCATTCCCGAATTAGTTTTCAAAGTGAAGAGACAGCAATGGACTGTACACACGTACAGTATATAATACATGTATGACACTTACTGTGAAACCCCCAGGGGGTCCACAACTCTTTTGTGGATACGAGCGTAGCGAGCACGGGACCCCGAGCTAATGTGGTCCTCCTTCCTTTCTGGGCTGCATAACTTCCTTCTCCGCATCCTTCCCTATCCCCCATCTTCGTCCCCCCTCCCCTCACCTCTGGCTCTTTCCTTCCCTTTCTCCCCCTCTGGGAGTATGGTTTGTGCCTATGTCCAGAGATGGACGCTCGTAAATGTAACGCATTCTTCGCCTTCTCTGCTTGTATGTCTTCATCCTTCTTTTGTCCTCCTCCTTTCCTTACCTCTTCTCTTTACCCTTTTCTCCGCTGCGGCGTTTGAGACCTCTCTTCTCTTTCCTCTCCCTTTCTTTGTTTTTCCCTTTCTCTTTCTTCCTCCCTGTGCGTGTCTGAAGGCCGACCCACGCATTTTCGTGCGTAGCCGGTGACGGGCTAACGCGTAATTCCCCGCCCCGGGTAGACAGGTAGGACACGTACATACCCCCTGGTAACGGCCAGGCCCAGGGAGGGGTGATTACCCGAGCTGATACCTTCCGAAAGTGCCGATTGGTCCCTCCGTCCGTTTGTCGGGAGGTGTGACCTGAGGTGTGAACAATCACCTAAGGCGGGAGTGCCCTCAGAGAGGGCCCCCACAAGGGAGGAGCGCGCCATCGGAGACGCCGGTAATCATGGGGGATTCTTCCGCAATGGTTTCCTCATCTTCCACTATGTCTGCTCACAAACGTAAGTTCACTGAGTCTCAACCACAGTCAGTTCTTCCATCGTTGCCACAGTTCCTTGTTGTTTCTCGGTCTGACGAAGGTCACGACTTCTCCAGTCAACCCCTTCATTATTCAGAAAGGTGTCGACGCAATTGCAGGTCCCGTAAAGTCTTGTTCCAGATTACGGAATGGCACCCTGTTGTTAGAAACACACAGTGCCCTCCAGGCACAAAAATTGCTGCGTACCTCACCACTACACACTTTCCCTGTCCGGGTGGAACCGCACCGTACCTTAAATTCCTCGCGTGGAGTCGTTTATACACGCTCCCTCGATGGACTGTCTGACGAAGAAATTCAGCACTACCTGTCAGACCAGGGCGTAACGGCTGTTCATAGGGTTATGAAAAGGGTTGACACGAAGATCATTCCAACCCGCACTGTCTTTTTGACATTTGACAGAGTTCAACTCCCATCGAAAATCAAAGCAGGCTATGAGATAATTTCCATTCGTCCTTACGTCCCAAACCCTACGCGTTGCTATCGGTGCCAGCGCTTCAATCACACCAGCCAGTCCTGTTCTAATCCGGCCAAATGTGTTACGTGTGGCAGGGATGCCCATGAGGGTGCTTGTCCACCTCCATCCCCTCGCTGCATCAACTGTATGGGTGACCACGCTGCTTCCTCTCGAGATTGCCCCGTTTTTAAGGACGAAAAGCTCATCCAGGAAATAAGAGTGAAGGAAAAGGTGTCGACCTTTGCTGCTCGGAAATTATTCGCCAGTCGACAACCCACCGTGCCTCAGACAGGCAAATACAGCACTGTCCTTGCTTCTCCTCGGCCAACAAAGGAGGCGGCCACGCAGACTTGCGACCTCACCTTTAGTGCCACGGTCGTCCGATTGGCCAGCGCAAAGATCGCCCGTTCAACTTCACCACTTTCGCCTGCCCACTCTTTGGCTCACCCTTCGTCGGGTCCTGCTAAATCTCGAGCCCACAAGTCCGACACCAAGTCTTCGAAGAAAGAGCATACTCGTGAAGAGTTTTTACGTACGGCAACTTCACTACCATCGGTTCCTCCTTCCTCTAAACCTCATACTTCCAAGAAGGCTACAAAGAAACCCAGTTCCTCTCCTTCTCCGCCAAGGCGTGTCCCATCCACAGCGCCACCTGGCGGAAATCGCCCTCGGCCATCTTCTGTGTCGCCGAGGCGCACTGCTGGTGGCCGGTCAACCGGCCGATCGCTGGTGGCAGGAGCTGCTCCTGACCAACCTATGGATCAGGATCTTCCGCCTTCGGCTGAATGCCATTCCATGCTGTCGGTCGCAAGCTCTGAGCAGTCGTTGAGTTGACAGCACCCTTGGTCACATTCCTCCATTTTCTGTTCACCCTATGTCCATTATCCACTGGAATATCTGCGGCATTCGAGCCAATCGGGACGAATTGTCGATCCTCTTACGATCCTACTCGCCGGTCATCTTCTGTCTTCAGGAAACAAAGCTGCGTCCTAATGACCGCTTTGTTCTCCCTCAATTTCAGTCCGTCCGATATGACCTCCCCTCTGTGGAAGGCACTCCAGCCCATGGGGGACTCATGATACTTCTCCATGATACTCTCCATTATCATCCAATCCCCATAGACAGTTCCTTCCAAACTGTCGCCGTCCGTCTTTCCCTTTCTGGATACACATTCTCTCTTTGTACTGTCTACATTCCATCGTCCACACCAATGGCGCGAGCTGATCTCCTTCATCTTCTTGGTCAGCTTCCACCCCCCTATTTGCTGGTTGGGGACTTCAATGCCCACCACCCGCTTTGGGGATCTCCACATCCTTGTCCACGTGGCTCCCTATTGCTAGACGTCTTCCACCAAGCGGATCTAGTTTGCCTCAACACTGGGGTCCCCACGTTTTTGTCTGCCTCCACGACAAATTTATCTCATTTGGACCTTGCGATCGGTACTGTTCCGCTAGCTCGGCGCTTCGAATGGTTCGCCCTTGATGATACACACTCGAGTGACCACTTTCCATGTGTCCTTAGGCTGCAGCCTCAACTGCCATATATGCGCCCGCGACGCTGGAAGTTTGCCCAAGCCGATTGGACACTTTTTTCGTCTCTAGCGACATTCGATGACCGTCGCTTTCCCAGCGTCGACGATGAGGTCACACATATTACCGACGTTATTCTTACAGCTGCGGAACGTTCAATACCACGCACCTCCGAATTGCCCCGGCGCCCCCCAGTTCCTTGGTGGAACGAGGCATGCCGTGACGCAATACGTGAGCGGCGACGTGCTCTTCGCATTTTCCGTCACCATCCTACTTTGGCAAACTGTATCCGCTATAAGCAGCTCCGTGCGCGATGCCGTCGCGTCATCCGCGATAGCAAGAAGGCAAGCTGGCAATTCTTTATTAGCTCATTTAACACCTTCACTCCCTCCTCGGAAGTTTGGAGTCGGCTTCGACGGTTCTCAGGCGCGCCTAGTTTCTCCCCGGTCTGTGGGCTCACTGTCGCGCATGATACCTTAGTGGACCCCGTCGCAATTTCTAACTCATTGGGTCAGCACTTTGCTGAGGTCTCGAGCTCTTCAAATTACCCGCCAGCGTTTCTCCCGAAGAAACGTGCAGCGGAAGAGCGACATCTTGCTTTCTCCTCTCAAAATCACGAAAGCTACAATGCTGTTTTCTCCATGCGGGAACTCCAACATGCCCTTTCTTCTTCTCGCTCCTCCGCCCCAGGATCGGATGGTATCCATGTACAAATGTTGATGCATTTATCAACCCATAGTCTACGTTACCTCCTTCGCCTTTATAATCGAATTTGGACCGACAGTACTTTTCCCAGACGATGGCGGGAAGCTATCGTCGTTCCCATTCCGAAACCTGGAAAGGACAAACATCTCCCCTCTAGCTATCGCCCCATTTCTCTTACGAGTAGTGTCTGTAAGATTTTGGAGCGTATGGTGAATTACCGTTTAGCTTGGTGGCTGGAATCACGCGATCTTTTAACACCTGCCCAATGCGGATTCCGAAAGCATCGCTCTGCAGTTGACCATCTTGTTGCTCTCTCCACTTATATCATGAACAATTTTCTCCGGAAACGCCAAACGGTAGCAATATTTTTTGATCTGGAGAGAGCATACGATACCTGTTGGAGGACAGGCATCCTCCGCACATTGTTCTCTTGGGGCTTTCGAGGCCGGCTGCCCCTTTTTCTTCGCGAATTTATGGCAGAGCGAACATTTAGGGTGCGGGTGAACACTACTCTCTCCCGTACTTTCTCTCAAGAAAACGGGGTACCCCAGGGCTCCGTGCTGAGTGTTGTCCTGTTTGCCATCGCTATAAATCCAATTATGGATTGTCTCCTTCCTGACGTCTCGGGCTCCCTCTTTGTGGACGATTTTGCGATCTACTACAGCTCTCAACGGACCAGCCTTCTTGAACGACGTCTTCAAGGATGTCTCGATCGCCTCCACTCTTGGAGCCTCGAAACCGGCTTCCGTTTTTCTCCCAGTAGGACCGTTTGTATTAATTTTTGGCGACGTAAGGAGTTTGTTCCGCCCTCCTTACATCTAGGTCCTGTCAACCTTCCGTTTTCAGACGTCACTAAATTCTTGGGTCTTATGTTTGACAGAAAACTGTGCTGGTCCTCCCACGTTTCCTATCTTTCGGCTCGCTGTCTGCGAACGCTCAACACCCTCCGTGTCCTGAATGGTACCTCCTGGGGAGCGGACCGAGTGGTCCTTCTCCGCCTCTATCGCGCCTTAGTGCGCTCGAAATTGGACTATGGAAGCATAGTCTACTCCTCTGCTCGGCCGTCTATTCTTCGTCGTCTCGACTCTATCCACCACCGTGGATTACGTTTAGCGTCTGGAGCTTTTTACACTAGCCCTGTGGAAAGCCTTTATGCTGAGACTGCTGAACCTCCGCTGTCCAATCGGCGAGCGGTCCTTCTGAGCCGTTATGCTAGCCATCTGTCTTCCATGCCTGCTAATCCAGCCCATGACCCTTTTTTCGACGCCTCCTTTGATGTAGGGTATGCAGGCCGCTCCTCCTCCCTACTACCCCCGGGAGTCCGCTTCCGTCAACTGCTCCATTCTCTTTCCTTCCGCTTTCCTAAAACCTTCTTGACAACTTGGGGTACAGCACCGCCCTGGCTCCGTCCCCGGATCTGTCTGCTCCGTGATCTTTGTCAATTTCCCAAGGATGGTACACCTTCACTTGTTTATCGTCGGTCATTTGCTGCTCTATGTGCACAAATGACGGACGCCACCTTTATTTACACCGACGGCTCGAAAACATCGTTGGGTGTAGGGAGTGCCTATATTGTTGGCGACGCCCCAAATCACTTTCGGCTTCCCGACCAGTGTTCGGTTTATACTGCGGAGCTTTTCGCTGTTCTCCAGGCTGTCCACTACATCCGCCGCCATCAGCGGATACAGTACGTAATCTGCTCAGATTCTCTCAGCTCTCTCCTCAGTCTCAAAGCTCTTTACCCTGTGCACCCTCTGGTCCACCGGATTCAGGACTGTCTGCGCTTGCTCCACCTGGGGGGCGTCTCGGTGGCGTTCCTCTGGCTCCCGGGACACGCTGGTATCTGTGGGAATGAGGCGGCTGATATAGCAGCCAAGGCTGCAGTTTCTCTTCCTCGGCCAGCTATTCAGTCGCTTCCCTTCACCGATCTACGGAGCGGTTTATGTCGCAAAGTTGCTCATTTATGGCATGCGCATTGGTGAACACTTCCCCGCAATAAATTGCGGGAAGTGAAAGCCCTTCCTTGCGCTTGGACCTCTTCCTCCCGAACGCGTCGTCGGGAGGAGGTAATTTTAGCTAGACTCCGGATAGGGCACTGTCTTTTTAGCCATCGACATCTTTTAAGCGGCGATCCTCCCCCACTCTGTCCCCACTGCTCTCAGCTGTGGACGGTCAGACACCTTTTAATTGAATGCCCCTATTTTAATCCGTTACGCTCCCGTCTACAGCTATCGCCTGATCTATCGTTGATTTTAGCAGATGACACGCGCTCAGCCGACCGCGTTCTCCAGTTTATTAGTGCCAGTGAAATGACGTCAGTCATTTGAAGTTTTATCGGGGGACCATCAAGCCCTCTCTGTAGTGGACTTTTAAGCCTTGTTTCTGCTTTTAGTGTCTCCAATTCTTTGAGTTTCGTTCCCATTTTTGCTGTTTTCCATTTTAGGTTTTTATTATTTCCTCAGTCACGGACCGGGCGCTAATGACCATAGCAGTTTTGCGCCCTAAAACCACAAAAAAAAAGGCCCAGGGAGGGGAGATAACCCGAGCTGTTACCTTCCGAAAGCGCCGATTGGTCCCTCCGTCCGTTAGTCGGGAGGTGTCTCCTGAGGTGTGAAAAATCACCTAAGGCGGGAGTGCCCTCAGAGAGGGCCCCCACAAGGGAGGAGCGCGCCATCGGAGACGCCGGTAATCATGGGGGATTCTTCCGCAATGGTTTCCTCATCTTCCACTATGTCTGCTCACAAACGTAAGTTCACTGTGTCTCAGCCACAGACAGTTCTTCCATCTTTGCCACAGTTCCTTGTTGTTTCTCGGTCTGACGAAGGTCACGACTTTTTCACGGTCAACCCTTTCATTATTCAGAAAGGTGTCGACCCAATTGCAGGTCCTGTAAAGTCTTGTTCCAGATTACGGAATGGCACCTTGTTGTTAGAAACAGTCAGTGCCCTCCAGGCACAAAAATTGCTGCGTACTTCACTGCTCCACAACTTCCCTGTCCAGGTTGAAGCGCACCGCACTTTAAATTCCTCGCGTGGAGTCGTTTATACAGGCTCCCTCGATGGATTGTCTGACGAAGAAATTCAGCACTACCTGTCTGACCAGAGCGTAACGGCTGTTCATAGTCATGAAAAGGGTTGACATGAACATCATTCCAACCCGCATTGTCTTCTTGACATTTGACAAAGTTCAACTCCCATCGAAAATCAAAGCAGGCTATGAGATAATTTCCATTCGCGTTGCTATCGGTGTCAGCGGTTCAATCACACCAGCCAGTCCTGTTCCAATCCGGCCAAATGTGTTAAGTGTGGCAAGGATGCCCATGAGGGTGCTTGTCCACCTCCATCCCCACGCTGCATCAACTGTACGGGTGACCACGCTGTTTCCTCTCGAGATTGCCCCATTTTTAAAGACGAAAAGCTCATCCAGGAAAACAGAGTGAAGGAAAAAGTGTCGGCCTTTGCTGATCGAAAATTATTCGCCAGTCGACAGCCCACCGTGCCTCAGACAGGAAAATACAGCACTGTCCTTGCTTCTCCTCAGCCAACAACGGAGGCGGCCACGCAGACTTGCGACCTCACCTTTAGTGCCACAGTCGTCAGATCGGCCAGTGCAAAGATCGCCCGTTCAACCTCACCACTTTCGCCTGCCCACTCTATGGCTCACCCTTCATCGGGTTCTGCTAAATCTCGAGCCCAAAAGTCAGACACCAAGACTTCGAAAAAAGAGCATACTCGTGAAGATTTTTTATGTACCCCAACTTCACCACCAAATGGTTCAAATGGCTCTGAGCACTATGGGACTCAACTGCTGTGGTCAGAAGTCCCCTAGAACTTAGAACTACTTAAACCTAACTAACCTAAGGACAGCACACAACACCCAGCCATCATGAGGCAGAGAAAATCCCTGACCCCGCCGGGAATCGAACCCGGGAACCCGGGCGTGGGAAGCGAGAACGCTACCGCACGACCACGAGATGCGGGCACTTCACCACCATCGGTTCCTCCTTCATCTAAACATCATATTTCCAAGAAGGCTAATAAGAAACCCAGTTCATCTCCTTCTCCGCCAAGGCGTGTCCCATCTACAGCACCACCTGGCGGAAATCGCCCTCGGCCGTCATCTATGTCGCCGAGGTGCACTGCTGGCGGCCGATCAACCGGCCGATCGCTGGTGGCAGGAGCTGCTCCTGAACAACCTATGGATCAGGATCTTCTGCCTTCAGCTGAATGCCATTCCATGCTGTCGGTCGCAAGCTCTGAGCAGTCGTTGAGTTGACGGCAACCTTGTTCACATTCCTCCATTTTCTGTTCATCCTATGTCCATTATCCACTGGAATATCCGCGGCACTCGAGCCAATCTGGATGAATTGTCGATCCTCTTACGATCCTACTCGCCAGTCATCTTTTGTCTTCAGGAATCAAAGCTGCGTCCCCATGACTGCTTTGTTCTCCCCCATTTTCAGTCCATCTGATTTGATGTCCCTTCTGTTGAAGGCACTCCAGCACATGGAGGACTCATGATTCTTCTCCATGATAATCTCCATTATCACCCAATCCCCTTAAACACTTCCTTCCAAGCTGTCGCTGTCCGTCTTTCCCTTTCTGGATATACCTTTTCTTTTTGTACTGCCGGCCGCGGTGGTCTCGCGGTTCTAGGCGCGCAGTCCGGAACCGTGCGACCGCTACGGTGGCAGGTTCGAATCCTGCCTCGGGCATGGATGTGTGTGATGTCCTTACGTTATTTAGGTTTAAGTAGTTCTAAGTTCTAGGGGACTTATGACCACAGCAGTTGAGTCCCATAGTGCTCAGAGCCATTTTTTTTCTCTTTGTACTGTATACATTCCATCGTCCACACCAATGGCACGAGCTGACCTCCTTCATCTTCTTGGTCAGCTTCCACCCCTCTATTTGCTGGTTGGGGACTTCAATGCCCACCATCCGCTTTGGGGATCTCCACAACCTTGTCGACGTGGCTCACTATTGCTAGACGTCTTCCACCAAGCGGATGTAGTTTGCCTCAACACTGGGGTCCCTACATTTTTGTCTGCCTCCACGACAAATTTCTCTCATTTGGGCCTTTCGGTCGGTACTGTTCCGCTAGCTCGGCGCTTGGAATGTTTCTCCCTTGATGATACACACTCGAGTGACCACTTTCCATGTGTCCTTCGAATGCAGCCTCAACTGCCATATATGCGCCCGCGACGCTGGAAGTTTGCCCAAGCCGATTGGACACTTTTTTCGTCTCTAGCGACATTCGATGACCGTCACTTTCCGAGCGTCGACGATGAGGTCACACACCTTACCGACGTTATTCTTACAGCTGCGGAACGTTCAATAACATGCACCTCCGAATTGCCCCGGCGCCCCCCAGTTCCTTGGTGGAACGAGGCATGCCGTGACGCAATACGTGAGCGGCGACGTGCTCTTCGCGTTTTCCGCCACCATCCTACTTTGGCCAACTGTATCCGCTATAAGCAGTTCCGTGCACGATGACGTCGCGTCATCCGCGATAGCAAGAAGGCAAGCTGGAAATTCTTTATTAGCTCATTTAACACCTTCACTCCCTCCTCGGAAGTTTGGAGTCGAATTCGACGGTTATCTGGCGCGCCTAGTTTCTCCCCGGTCTGTGGGCTCACTGCCGCGCGTGATACGTTAGTGGACCCCGTCGCAATTTCTAACTCCTTGGGTAAACACTTTGCTGAGATTTCGAGCTCTTCAAATTACCCGCCAGCGTTTCTCCCGAAGGAACGTGCAGCGGAAGTGCAATCTTTTGCTTTATTCTCTTAAAATCGCGAAAGCTATAATACTGTTTTCTCCATACGGGAACTCAAACATGCACTCTATTCTTCTCGCTCCTCCGCCCCAGGACCGGATGGTATCCACATCCAAATGTTGCTGCACTTATCAACCTATAGTCTGCGTTACCTCCTTCGCATTTATAATCGAATTTGGACCGACAGTACTTTTCCCATACGATGGCGGGAAGCTATCGTCGTTTCTGTTCCAAAACCTGGAAAGCACAAACATCTCCCCTCTAGCTATCGCCCCATTTCTCTCACGAGTAGTGTATGTAAGATTTTGGAGCATATGGTGAATTGCCGTTTAGCTTGGTGGCTGGAGTCCCGCAGTCTTTTAACACCTGCCCAATGCGGTTTCCGAAAGCATCGTTCTGCAGTGGACCATCTTGTTTCTCTCTCCACTAATATCATGAACAATTTTCTCCGGAAACGCCAAACAGTAACAACATTTTTTGATCTGGAGAGAGCATACGATACCCGTTGGAGGACCGGCATCTTCCGCACACTGTTCTCTTGGGGCTTTCGAGGCCGGCTGCCCCTTTGTCTTCGCGAATTTATGGCAGAGCGCACATTTAGAGTGCGGGAGAACACTACTGTCTCCCCTACCTTCTCCCAAGAAAACGGGGTACCCCAGGGCTCCGTGCTGAGTGTTGTATTGTTTGCCATTGCCATAAATCCAATTATGGATTGTCTCCTTCCTGATGTCTCGGCCTCCCTCTTTGTGGACGATTTTGCGATCTACTACAACTCTCAACGGACCAGCCTTCCTGAACGACGTCTTCAAGGATGTCTTGATCGCCTCCACTCTTGAAGCATCGAAACAGGCTTCCACTTTTCTCCCAGTAAGACCGTTTGTGTTAATTTTTGGTGCCTACGGAGTTCCTTCCGTCTTCCTTACATCTAGGACCTGTCAATCTTCCGTTTTCGGACGTCGCTAAATTCTTGGGTCTTATGTTTGACAGAAAACTGTGCTGGTCCTCCCACGTTTCCTATCTTTCGGCTCGCTGTCTGCGATCCCTCAACACTCTCCTTGTCCTGAATGGTACCTCCAGGGGAGCGGACAGAGTGGTCCTTCTCCGCCTCTATCACGCCTTAGTGCGCTCGAAATTGGACTATGGAAGCATAGTTTACTCCTCTGCTCGGCCGTCTATTCTTCGTCGTCTCGACTCTATCCACCACCGTGGATTACGTTTAGTATCTGGAGCTTTTTACACCAGCCCTGTGGAAAGCCTTTATGCTGAGACTGCTGAACCTCCGCTGTCCAATCGGCGAGCAGTCCTTCTGAGTCGTTATGCTAGCCATCTGTCTTCCATGCCTGCTAATCCAGCCCATAACATTTTTTTCGACGCCTCCTTTGATGTAGGGTATGCAGGCCGCCCCTCCTCCCTACTACCACCGGGAGTCCGCTTCCGTCAACTGCTCCATTCTCTTTCCTTTCGCTTTCTTAAAACCTTCTTGACAACTTGGGGTACAGCACCGCCTTGGCTCCGTCCCCGGATCTGCCTGCTCCGTGACCTTTGTCAATTTCCCAAGGATGGTACCCTTTCACTTGTTTATCGTTGGGCATTTGCTGCTCTATGTGCACAAATGAAGGAAGTCACATTTATTTACACTGATGGCTCTGAAACATCGTTAGGTGTAGGGAGTGCCTATATTGTTGGCGACACCCCAAATCAATTTCGGCTTCCCGACCAGTGTTCGGTTTATACTGCGGAGCTTTACGCTGTTCTCCAGGCTGTCCACTACATCCGCCGCCACCAGCGGATACAGTATGTTATCTGCTCAAATTCTCTCAGCTCTCTCCTCAGTCTCCAAGCTCTTTACCCTGTCCACCCTCTGATCCACCGGATTCAGGACTGTCTGCGCTTGCTACACTTGGGGGGCGTCTCGGTGGCGTTCCTCTGGCTCCCGGGACACGTTGGTATCTGTGGAAATGAGGCGCCGATATAGCGGCCAAGGCTGCAGTCTCTCTTCTTCGGCAAGCTATTCAATCGATTCCCTTCGCCGATCTACGGAGCGTTTATGTCGTCGTGTTGGTTTTTTATGGGACGCACATTGGTCGACACTTCCCCATAATAAATTGCGGGACGTGAAAGCTCTTCCTTGTGCTTTGACCTCTTCCTCCCGAACGCGTCTGTCCCCACTGCTCTCAGCTGTGGACGGTAAGACACCTTTTAATTGAGTGCCCCTATTTTACTCCGTTACGCGCCCGTCTACAGCTGTCGCCTGATATAGCGTCAATTTTAGCAGATGACACGCGCTCAGCCGACCGCGTTCTCGAGTTTATTAGTGCCAGTGAAATGACGTCAGTCATTTGAAGCTTTTTTTGGGGACAACCAACCCCTTTCTATAGTGGATTTTTAAGCCTTCCTTCTGCTTTTAGTTTCTCCAATTTTTTGAGTCGTTCCCATTGCTGCTGGTTTCCATTTTCGGTTTTTACTGTTTCCTAAGTCACGGACCGGGCGCTAATGACCATAGCAGTTTTGCGCCCTTAAACAAAAAAAAACAAAAAAAATCTTACTGTGAAACACAATTGTAGCTTAACAATTAATGTAAAGTACTTGTATCCATAGCTTGATACGAAACACTCGTGTAATAACGTTTTGCGGATATGGGTGGATAGATGAAAAAGAAAATACAAACAATAATAGAGTTTCGAACATGTTGCGCAAAACTGTCGAGCTCCGACGCAACTCACTGTGTCAGCGCTTTAGTTGAAATTATCGCGTGATAAAAGGTATCTCAACTGCTTCTAAAGCATTGACCGTAGTTTTCTGAGACGCGGTCAAGTATCTAGCGGATAAGCTGAGACAAGTGTCGGCCTGTTTTGACCTCTCTTCCACCAAACGAAGCTTGTGGGAAATTGTTTTTTTGCCGTCTTCTCCTGGTAAGATAAAAACCGCGTTAGTCATTCTGATTTAAGTTTTCTGCTGCTCCTTTAAATTATCGTAAGAAAACGCAGAGAAGAATCGTTCAACTCGCCACGGTCACTGCTTTCTCTCTCCGTTGTCCAACCTAAACGGCTAAAGCGGTTGATTGTGCACATTCACAGCTGCGGTTCGCCTATCTAATGGCTACCAGGGGCAACAAAGATTTGATTTACAATATTTCATATAATTATTTATCTAACTGAAAAATTAAAACCGTGATATAATTTACTCATAAAAAAAGGTATAAAACGATAACTCAAATATTGAACAGAGAAACTGTGTTTATGTTTTGGGGCAGTATAACTCACGTCACGCAAAATTATCCAGAATATATTCATCCAGTATTTGAGAATGAGAGGACTTGGCGACTTCCCCGGCCGTTGTGGCCGAGGTGTTCTAGGCGCTTCAGTCTGGAACCTTGCGACCGCTATGGTCGCAGGTCCGAATCCTGACTCGGGCATCGATGTGTGTGATGTCCTTCGGTTAGTTAGCTTTAAGCAGTTTTAAGTTCTAGGGGATTGATGACCTCAGATGTTAAGTCCCATAGTGCTCAGAGCCATTTCAACCATTTTCTCATTACTTTCGTCTTCGATTTACTCTAAATCCGTATTCTGTACTCATTAGACTGTTCTCTCTATTCATCAGATCCTGTAATTATTCTTCAATTTCACCCAGGGTAACAATGTCATCAACGAATCGTATCATTGATATCCTTATCATTGATATCCTTTTACCTTGAATTTTAATTCTACTGATGAACCTTTTTTTTTATTTCCGTCATTCCTTCTTCGATTGTTTCCTTACGTCTTGCATATCTGTTGTTAGAGACTTATAATATGTTTATTGATTCAGGATTTTACCTATGTAGCACATACTGCTAATGGTAAGGCTTTCCTTACACATAATGTTGTCTGAACTATCCCGATATGTTTAATACGGGTTTGTAATAACTGAAATATGGTTTGTGAACGGTCTGTCATGGCTTCATTGCTTTATGTTCGGTGTCATGTTTCTCCTGTTGCTCCGTTACACATCGTCAGCAGGTATCGAGATCATTGTTGTTGAAAATAGGAAAGATAATATAGCTGTTTACCCGTTTCCCAGTATAAAATTTGATTATCCGGAACCAAATTCCTGTCCGCATGCGATCACTGTAAGGTTAGAAACGTGGGTACAACTTGCATGTTGCCACGTCGTAACACACTGAAACGCCAAAGAAACTGCTATATAGGCATGCGTATTCAAATACAGGGATATGTAAACAGGCAGAATACGGCGCCGCGGTCGGCAATGCCTGCTTAAGACAAAGTGTTCGGCGCAGTTGTTAGATCGATTACTGCTGCTACAATGGCAGGTTATCAAGATTTAAGTGAGTTTGAAAGTGGTACTACAATCGAAGCGCGAGAGATGGGACGCAGCATCTCCGAGGTGGCGATGAAGTGGGGATTTTCCTGTACGACCATTTCACGAGTGTACCGTATCAGGAATCCGGTAAAACATCAAATCTCCGATATCGCTGTGGCCGGAAAAAGATAGTGCAAGAATGGGACCAACTACGACTGAAGAGGATCATTCAATGTGACCGAAGTGCAATCCTTCCGAAAATTGCTATAGATTTCAGTGCTGAGCCATCAACAAGTGTCAGCGTGCGAAACATTCAACGAAACATCATCGATATGGGCTGTCGGAGACGAAGGACCAGTCGTGTACCCTTGATGACTACACGACACGAAGTTTTACGCCTCGTCAGAACCCGTCAACACCGACATTGGATGTTGATGATTGGAAACACGTTGCCTGGTCTGACGAGTCCCGTTTCAAATTGTAACGTGAGGATGGAGGTGTACGGGTATGGAGACAACCTCATGAATCCTTAGAACCTGTATGTCAGTATGCGAAATGCGGATTCTCGGTACCCCGAATGTGTCAGTTTTGTTTATTGACGACCCATCCACATGAAAGAAGCCGACAACAAGGCGCATGCGCATACTAGTTCCCTGTGAATATCTGCTGTGAATTTCAGATTGAAGCTTCTTGCAGAATGTTGTTTGATAAATAACTCAAAAACCAAAAATGTTTGTACCTTTGTTAATCCGACTATTCTGTTTGTTTGCTCTGAACATTCCACCCCAAGTTTGTAAAATGGTTTCTCATACGTGCTGCATGGAGGAGGTGAGCAGGTTATCTAGATTTCGTTCGTGTCACCTAAATTACGTCATTTCTCAGCATCAGTTGGATGTCTGGAAAAGTAACAATTTTACGTGTAGGACTCCATATTGTACTTTAATTGCCACACATCGTCCTTCTCTCCCCAGTAATTTCAGAGCAGTCGCCAGTGACAGGAGAAACGGAAAACCTCACATAGTGTCTGCAGACACCGTCTACATCTACAGCGTTGGCAGCTACAGTTAATAAATACGTAATTCGTGCCTGTGCTAGGCTACTTAACATTCATAGGTAATAAACATTACAGTGAAGGGAAAGTAACTTCTGCTTCTCAGGCATAAGAAGTCTTGACTCAGTGGAGGAAAATGCTGAGGAAAGCATGGAGTGCGTCTGCTATGTAACCTAAAACACAACAAAGATTGGAGATCAATGAGTGCATGAAGACTCGCTGTGAATACAGTGGAAACACCAGACTAAGGGAAATAAAAGTGGTTGCGTGATTCTAACCAGTGAACAGCCCTTGAGAAACCCAAGGATTTGTGCATTGTTTACTGAAACGGGGACGTAGAAACGACGGAGAGGCTTCGTCCCCCCGTAGCCCTCAGTGGTTCACAACCTAACAACAACACACAGCAGTCCACCCACCCACCCACCCCACAGCCGCCCCACATCGAACCCAGGGTTATTGTGCGGTTCGGCCCCCAGTGGACTCCCCCCAGGAACGTCCCATACCAGACGAGTGTACCCCAAATGCCTGCGTGGTAGAATAATTATGGCGTACGCGTACATGGAGACAGTGTTTGCGCAGCAGTCGCCAACGTAGTGTAACTGAGGGAGAATAAGGGGAACCAGCCAGCATTCGCCGAGGAAGATGGAAAACCGCCTTAAAAACCACCCACAGGCTAGCAGGCGCACCGAACCTCGACACTAATGCGCCGGGCGGCACGCCTTCCTGCTCAAGAAGCAGCACTTAAGACCGCGCGGCTAGCCGGGCGGGCTAAACCACGATTCGATGATAATTTTGCTGAAAAAAGACGGAAGATCATAAGCAAACGTCTTTCAGATTCAAACAGACAAATGCATGATGACTATCTGACTCAACACAGGATTTCAGAGGAAAATAGATTTGGTTTATGATCAAATCCTGACAGAACTCACTAAGAGGTATGGGGCAATGGCTTCAATACCTTCAGAATTTTATTTTCTAACGGGAGAAGCTCTTAAAAAGCCAATTGATGTTCTTCTTAAACATGCTGCAGATTTTGGGGTTAGATATTCACATGATGTAGATGTAGTTGAGCTGTCACAGGAATTGGAAATTTTTCGAATGCAAGCTAAAGAACTCATTAACGAAGTTGAAAAAGCAACATCACTTGACATTCTTAAACAGATTCAAGAGCTTCCTTTAGAAGATATATATCGGAATATCCAAACAGCTCTTAGAATTTACTTAACACTTCCTGTTACGGTGGCCTTTTGTGAGCGAAGCTTCAGTAAAATAAAGCTCATCAAGAATTATTTAAGATCATCCATGGGACAGGAACGTTTGTCAAATTTAGCCATTTTATCGATTTAACATGACGAGGGAGCGAAACTTAACTTAGAGGAATAATTGATAATTTTGCGGAAATCAAAGCCAGGAAAGTTGCAATTAAGTAGATTAACTGAGCTAATTAACAGCGTCAAGTTAAATTTGGTATAGGTATTCCTAGCAACTCAATGTATTTTGAAATACACATTGTAAAATATAACGAGTTTTTGTATTTAAATGTGTGTTTCAAATGTGTTTCTGTTTCTTAATCCTTCATAACACCTTTGATTGTGGGCTGTAAATTAGTTTCGTTCTGTCTTAAATTTCTGTAAATTAACAATACTGCATATATATATATTCCAAGAAATGCCTTCACATTTTCTTGAGACAAGGGAAAAATAAATCTCTCTGTATTGATAAGGGGGTGCATTCTTTGCTTCCTGGGGGGTTCTTTAGAGGGCGCCATTTTAAATTCTTGTCAGGGGCGCCACTTACCTAAGGTACACCACTGCCCACGGATGGTTCATACGGAGTAAAATTTGCGTAACACAAAAGCCAGTAATATGCACATATCTGTGACTGAAACTGTTACCGAGGAAAAAAACACCACAGTCAGTTCTATGATTCTGGTCAATACCTTTAGAAACTTTCCTTTAGATGTGGGTGAAATGTCGGAAAGGAAATCTCCTGCTCGTACTACTACAAATTTAGGTAAAAAATAAAATGTTCAAAGGCAAAAATAAAGCTGTGGATAAACACCGCTGCATTCTAGGCACAGGTAGGTAGTATATGACGCATCGGGAGGGACAATAAACTGAAGAGTCCCTCCGCTTATCGTGGACTTTTTTCTCTAAAGTAGCGGACTCCGATACCTGTTAAACCGCTATTGAACCCTCCTCCACCTCTTCCCCTCTTCCCCTCTCGCCCTTTCCCGGTCCCCACACCATGTTTGCCACGATATAAGGGCGCTAAATTTGCTTCCTTCCGCTGAGAACACCACGATAAGATTCATCAACGGCATTTGCAGAAAATATGATACGCTCGTCCTTAATACCACTGGTGTCAGAGAAGCACATTCGCTCGAAGTTGCTCTTGGGTTTATCTCGATCGTAACTCACCAGGACAGGCAACAGGACGTATCCGAATCTTGCAAACAGTAACTATACTGTACAGAAGTCTTCTTCCTCTTGGTAGCATTTGGTATGCAGGTATATCCACTGCGTTTGTCAATAACAATAAGGCACCATAACATCCATAGCACCTGAAGTTAACGGGCGGAGGGAAATTGTGGATAAAATGATACTAATTGTAGCCCTGATTTTTCTTTCAACAGGTGCTGTTTAATGTCTAACCGTACAACTAAAACTTTTGCATCTGTCTGCGTATTGTGGAATATAAAAAAAAAATCTAACATTGATGCGCAATACTGTGGAGGTGTACTGGTCGTTGGCGGACGGACGTTATGGCTGGTCTATGGACATCCACAATTCTAGTAACAGTTATTTAGCGGTTCTAGCAACAACACACACGGACCTTTTGTCTCTCCTTTCGTTGATACTATTGGGGTCTTTTGTTTTTATGAAGGACAGAACTCATTCGTGAAGAGCTCTGTCCACGAGCAACGTGATACAATGCATGGACGCCGGCCAGACGCTATGGGCGTTTTGTACTCTTGGCACATAACCCAGAGAATGAGCTTGTCGTTCACTTGGAATAACCATTGCAGCTAGGCCAGTGGCTGGTCAAAAATGGAACTGAATGCCTCACACAGAGGTGTAAAGCAGTTTTGGCTATTCTGCTGATTGCCGGGCGAAGTGGCCGTGCGGTTAAAGGCGCTGCAGTCTGGAACCGCAAGACCGCTGCGGTCGCAGGTTCGAATCCTGCCTCGGGCATGGATGTTTGTGATGTCCTTAGGTTAGTTAGGTTTAACTAGTTCTAAGTTCTAGGGGACTAATGACCTCAGCAGTTGAGTCCCATAGTGCTCAGAGCCATTCTGCTGATTCATCATCAGAAACTAACGTCAGCGCCTTGGTGAGGTAGCCGCTCTTCTCTGCCTATCCCCATCATTGGCATTTGGTCGTATTTATTACAGTTGATTCCAGTGATAAAGCTTCACAAAACAGATTTTCTGGGTGCACCTCTTAGATTTGTTTCCAGTATTATTACTTCCGACATTTATTTTTAAGAGGCTCTTATGTCGAAATAGGTATCTAATTAATTTACTTTTTCTTCTTTGTAACGCGTTACTCAGTACCATTTTTTATTTTTATTTCGTCTAGTATTTTCTCACTGGATTTTATTTCAGTCCACGAAGGCATCTGACACCGTCCCGGACTGACGGTTAGTGCAAAAAAAAAAAAAAAAGTGCTTATCGAGTATCGGACCAGATTTGCGACTGGATTCAATACATCCTTGCGGATACAACTCAACACGTCGCTCTTAACGGAACAAAATCGCCAGACGTAAAGTTAATTTCCTGAGTACCCCAAGGAAGTGTGGTACAATCGCTACCGTCAAGAATGTGTATAAATAATCTAGTAGAAAGCGCCGTGAGCTCTTTAAGACTGTTAATGATGCGGTTGTCTGCAGCAACTCTACAAGGCAGTAGCGATTTGCAGAAAGGCCTGTACTGCAGATGATTGATGAATGGTGCAGATTCTGGCAGATGACCCTGAACGTAAGTAAACGTAAAATATTGCACATTCATAGGAAATACAATCCACTGTTGTACAACTACACTATTGATGGCAAACTGCTGGAAACAGTATCTACAGTAAAATATCTTGGCGTAACTATCCAGAGCGACCTTAAGTGGAATGATCACATGAAACGGATAGTGAGAAAACAGATGTCAGACTGAGACTCGTAGGATGAATTTTAAGAAAATGTAACTCATCCACGAAGGAAGTGACTAATAAGGCGCTTCTTCGATCGATTCTTGAGTACTGTTCAATACCGGATAGGAGACGTAGAGAAGATTCAACGTAGAGCGGCACGTTTCGTCATGCGACTGTTTCGTCGGCGCGAGAATGTTACCGACATGCTCAACAGACTTCAGTGGTAGACATTACAAGCGATATGTTGTGTATCACAGAGAAGTTGACTATTGAATTTTCGAGAGAACACTTTCTGGGAACAGTCGGGCAACAAATTACTTCCTCCCACGTACATATCGCGAAATGACGACGACGAGAAAATTCAATTGTTAGAGCTAATACAGAGGCTTACCGACGATCATTCTTCCCACGCGCCATTCAAGAGAGGAACAGAAAGGGTGGATCTTTAGTAGTACCAGAAGTATGCTCTGCCACACACTAGTGTATATATAGGGCGCCGAGAGGAACAGCTCACCATTCGTCAGGAACCACCTGAAGATAGCAGCGTGTACGTCTGCCGAAATGTTGTGTAGAAATTATGACGCTACCCGGTCGGATACCCGAGAACTGTCCAAATTGGAAATACGCCGGTAAAACTTCAGATCGCATATCAAATCTACGACATCGCTGCGGTTAGAAAAAAGAACCTGCAAGAACGGGACCAACGACGACTGAAGAGAATCAGCCAACATGACAGAAGTGCAACCCGTCCGCAAATTGCTGCAGATTAAAATGCTGGGCCATCAAAAAGTGTGCGAACTATTAAACGAAGCATCATCAATAGGCGCACTCGTGTACCCTTGATGACTGCGCGACACAAAGCTTTACACATCGCGTGGACCCATAAACACCGAAATTGGACTGTTGATGACTAGAAACATGCTGATTGGTCGGACGAATCCCATTTCAAATTGTATAGAGCAGATGGACGTGTCCGGGTATGAAGACAGCCTCATTAATCCGATGATCCTGCTTGTCAGCAGGGGACTGTTCCAGCTCGTGTAAGCTCTGCAACGGTGTGGGACGTGTTGCAGTTGGAATGATATGGGACTCCTGATACATCTAGATAAAGCTCTGACAGATGCATCCTGTCCGATCACCAGCATTGATTCATGCCCAGTATGCATTCCGACGGACTTGAGCAATTCCAGCAGGATAATGCGATATCCCACAACTCCAGAATTGCTACAGAGTGGCTCCATGAAAACTCTTCTGAGTTTAAAGACTTCCGCCGGCCACCAAACTCCCGAGACATCAACATTATTGAGCATATTTGGGATGCCTTGCAACGTGTTGCTCAGTATAGCTCTCCACCACGTCGTACTCTTACAGATTTATGGACAGCTCTGCAGCATTCATGGTTTCTGTTCCATCCAGGATACTAGTCGAGTCCATTCCACGTTGTATTGCGGCACTTCTGTGTGCTTGCGGGGTCCCCACACGATATTGAGCAGGTGTACCAGTTTCTTTGGCTCTTCAGTGTATATGAACTGAAGCCGCCTATGATCCGTCGTCAGATCAAAAGAGGCCCTCGTGTGGACATACTTACGTATTCCACCATTTGGAACATATAGTGTGTTCGAACGTTGTGGGTTGCCTCGAAGAAACCATTTATCAATAAACAGTGAACACCAGTTCAGAAAATGTCAGTTTTGTAAAACTCAAAAATTTTTCTAATTTCGCGAAGTAGTGAGTGCTATCGACAGGGATGTTGAATTGATTCCCTATTTTTAGATTTCCAGAAGGCTTTTGACACCGTTCCTCATAAACGACTTCTAATCGAATTGCATGCCTATGGAGTATCATTTGTCAGACTGGATTCGTGATTTCCTGTCAGAAATATCAGTTTGTAGTAAATGACAAAGTCGTCGAGTAAAACGGAAGTAATCTGTCGTTCGCCAAGGTAGTGTTATAGGCCATCTGCTGCTCCTAATGTACATAAACGATTTAGGAATTTAGGAGGCCATCTGAGCAGTCCTCTTAGGTTGTTTGCCGACCATACTATCATTTACCGTCTTATAAAGTCATCAGATGATCAAAGCAAATTGCAAAATGATTTAGACGAATTATCTGTATTTTGTGAAAAGTAGCAGTAGACGCTAAATAATGAAAAGCGTGAAATCATCCACACGAGTACTTAAGGGAAACTGCTAAATTTCGGATTCAGGATAAACCACAAATCTAAAGGCTATAAATTCAACTTAATGCTTAGGAATTACAATTACGAATAACTTAAACTGGAACGACCGCATAGGTAATGTTGTGGTGAAAGTAAACCAAAGATTACGATTTGTTGGCAGAGCACTTAGAGAAAATGCAACAGGTCGACTAAAGAGACTGCGTACACTACGCTTGTCACCTTCTTCTGGGGTAACGCTGTGCGATATGAGATCTGTATCAGACAGGAATGACGGAGGAGATCGAAAATGTTTAAAAATGACAGCTCGTTTCGTGTTATCACGAAATAGCGGGGAGTTCCACGGATATGATACGTGAAATGTGCCGCAATCATTAAATGAAAGGAGAGTTTCTTTGCGGCAGAATCTCCTCATGAAATTTCAATCACGAACTTTGTCCTCAGAGAGTGAATATATTTTGTTGGTGCCCACCTACATAGAGAGGAATAATCATCATAATAAAATAAGAAAAATCAGAGCTTGCACGGAAAGATTTAGGTGTTTGTTTTTCTCACGCACCGCTAGAGAGTGGAATGGTAGAGAAACACACACATCAAAAAAGGTTTTGCATCACCCCGGTTCCCAGAACTCCTGAAGATAGACGTTGACTGTGGATATTGTATCATAGACAGAGTCCCTTTGACTGATCAGAGATGTCACTAAACCCGCTCGAAGATGTAAACAACCATACATGAGCAGTGCCTAATAGACGGTGGGGGTCCGACAGCCGATCATTTCCAGTCATTACATCAGGAAGGAGGTACACGGCTCGTGTTGTCTGTAGGTGAACCACACCTAGACGGTCAGTACCATGATTCGATCGCGTCCGCGTTCTTACTTTGTGCCAGGAAGGGCTCTCAACGAGGGAAGGGTCCAGGCGTCTCGGAGTGAACCAAAGCGGTGTTCGGACATGGAGGAGATAGAGAGACAGGAACTGTCGATGACATGCCTCGCTCAGGTCGCCCAAGGGATACTACTGCAGTGGATGACCGCTACCTACGGATTACGGCCCGGCGGAACCCTGACAGCTACGCCACCATGTTGAATAACGCTTTTCGTGCAGACATAGGACGTCGTGTTAAGACTCAAACTATGAGAAATAGGCTGAATGATGCCCAACTTCACTCCCGACGCCCCTGGCGAGGTCCATCTTTGCAACCACGCAGCGGAGTACAGATGGGCCCAACAACATACCGGATGGACCGCTCAGGACCGGCATCATGTTCTCTTCACCGATGAGTGTCGCACATGGCCTTCAACCAAACAATCGTCGGAGACGTGTTTGGAAGCAACCTAGTCAGGCTGAACGCCGTAGACAAACTGCTGTTTTGGGATGGCACTATGTGGGGCCGACGTACGGCGCTGGGGGTCATGGAAGGCATATTGGCGAGGCATTCGTCTTCTTGGACTATAATTCATGCCTCCATCGTGCACATCTTGTGAATGACTTCCTTCAGGATAACGACATCGCTCGACTAGAGTGGCCAGCACGTTCTCCAGTCATGAATCCTATCGAACATGCCGTGGATAGATTGCAAAGGGCTGTTTACGGATGACGTGACCCACCAACCACTCTGAGGGATCCACGCTGAAGAGAGTGGGACAATCGGGACCAACAGTGCCTTGGTGAACTTGTGGACAGTATGCCACGACGAATACAGGCATGCATCAATGCAAGAAGACGTGCTACTGGGTATCAGAGGTACCGGTGTGTACAGCAATCTGGACCACCACCTCTGTAGGTCTCGCTGTATGGTGGTACAACATGCAATGTGTGGTTGTCATGAGCAATAAAAAGGGCGGAAATGATGTTTATGTTGACCTCCATTCCAATTTTCTGTCCAGGTTCCGGAACCTTCGGAACCGAGTTGATGCAAAACTTTTTTGATGTGTGTAGCTTGAAGGTGGTTCGATGAGTCCTCTGCCAGACACGTAATTGTGAATTGCAGATCGGAGATCGTGTTCTGGAGAGTTAGGTGCCTAGTAAGTCTATTAAGGACGGAAATGATCCACCGTGGTTTAATAAAGAGATTCGGAAAATGGTGACGAAGTGGAGGCTGTGGCACTCTCGGTTGAAAGGAAAACGCGCAAATGACAACAAGCAAAGGTTTTTAGAGATTCGTACGTCTGTGAAAAGATATGTGGGCGAAGCATACAACTACTACCACTATCACACCTCAGCAAAAGATCTCGCAGAGAACCCGAGAAAATTCTGGTCCTATGTAAAATAGCTGAGCGAGTCTAAAACTTCCATCCACTCAATTGTTGACCAGTCTGATGTGGCAGTTGAAGATAGTAAAATTAAATCCGAAGTTTTTAATTTCATGTTCAAGTAATTGTTCACGCAGAAGGAATGTACAAACACCTTCTGACGATCGAACATACTTCTGTATGGGCGACATAGTCATAAGTATCCCTGACGTAGAGAAACATTTGAAGGATCGAAAACAAATAAGGCATCAGGTCCGGATGGAATTCAAATTCGATTTTTCAAAGAGTACTCTAAGGGACTGGCCCCTTACTTAGCTTGCATTTATCGTGAATCTCACGTTCAGCGCAAAGACCCAAGCTACTAGAGAAAAGCGCAAATGACTTCCGTGTATCAGAAGGGCAAAAGAATGGCCATCCAAAATTGCAGACCAATATCCCTAGCATCGATTTGCTGCAGAATCCTTGAACGTATTCTCAGTTCGAATATAATAACTTTTCTTGAGACCGAGAAGCTTATGTCCACCAATCAGCAAGGTTTTAGAATGCATCGCTCGTGCAAAACTCAGTTTGCCCTTTCTCACATGATATGCTGCGCGCTAAGAATGAAGGGCAACATGCATATTCCAGATTTCCATAAAGCGTTTCACACGGCTCCCCATTATAGGCTGTTAACGAAGTACGACTGTATGGAGTAGGTTAACAGGTAAGTGAGTGTCTTGAAGCCTTCATAAGCTACAGAATCCAGTTTGTTGTCCTTGACGGGGAGTGTTCATCAGAGACAAGGGCCCCGTCAAGAGTGCCTGAGGGAAGCGTTACAGAACTGCTGATGTTCTCTATATACATAAATGATTCAGTGGGTGAGAAGCAATCTGTGGTTGTTTGCGGGACGATGCTGCGGTTTATGGTACGATGTCGAAGGGTATTAATATGACTTAGACAAAATTTCTAGATGATGTGATGATCAGTAGGAAGCTTCAAATGTGAAAAATCTAAGTTAATGCGGATGAGTGAGAAAAACAAACTCGTAACGTTCGGATATAGCAGTACTAGTGTCCTGCTTGACGCAGCCACGTCATTCAAATGTCTGTACGTAACGTTGCAAAGTGACATGAATTGGAACGAGCATGTGAAGATTGTGGTAGCAAAGGCGAATGGTCGACTTTGGTTTATTTGGAGAATTCTAGGACATTGCGGTACTTTTGTAAAGGAGATCCCATATAGGACACTAGTGAGACCTATTCTTGAGTACTGCTCGTTTGTTTGGGATTCGTACCAGGTTAGATTAAACGAAGACGTCGAAGCAATTCGGAGACTGGTGCTAGATTTGTTATCGGTAGATTCGAACAACACGCAAGTCTTACGGATATGCTTGGGAAAGTCAAATGGACATCCGTGAAGGGAAGAAGATTTTCTCGAGGAACACAATTGAGAAAATTTGGAGAACCGGCATTTGAAAATGACTGCAGAACGTTTCTATTGCCCCCACGGTAGTACCACGAAGATAAAGTACGATAGATTACGGCTCATACGGAGGTATACAGGGTGTTACAAAAAGGTACGGCCAAACTTTCAGGAAACATTCCTCACACACAAAGAAAGAAAATGCTATGTGGGCATGCGTCCGGAAACGCTTACTTTCCATGTTAGAGCTCATTTTATTACTTCTCTTCAAATCACATTAATCATGGAATGGAAACACACAGCAACTGAACGTACCAGCGTGACTTCAAACACTTTGTTACAGGAAATGTTCAAAATGTCCTCCGTTAGCGAGGATACATGCATCCACCCTCCGTCGCATGGAATCCCTGATGCGCTGATGCAGCCCTGGAGAATGGCGTATTGTCACAGCCATCCACAATACGAGCACGAAGAGTCTCTACATTTGGTACTGGGGTTGCGTAGACAAGAGCTTTGAAATGCCCCCATAAATGAAAGTCAAGAGGGTTAAGGTCAGGAGAGCGTGGAGCCCATGGAATTGGTCCGCCTCCACCAATCCATCGGTCACCGAATCTGTTGTTGAGAAGCGTACGAACACTTCGACTGAAATATGCAGGAGCTTCATCGTGCATGAACCACATGTTGTGTCGTACTTGTAAAGGCACATGTTCTAGCAGCACATGTAGAGTATCCCGTATGAAATCATGGCGGTGAATCGAGGAAGTACAGTACATACTGACGAAACTAAAATGAGCTCTAACATAACATCTTTTCTTTATTTGTGTGTGAGGAATGTTTCCTGAAAGTTTGGCCGTACCATTTTTTAACACCCTGTATAGACAGTCATCTTTCCCTCGTTCTATAAGCGATTGTAACAGGAAAGGAAATGAATAGTAGCGCTACGGGGTACCCGCCGCTAATCGCCATAAGGTGAGTTGCGGAGTATGGTGTACACGTAGATATAATCACTGAGATATAGATATAGATCTGCGTACTACTTTTACAACACTGAAGAGGTTGGGACAAGTTATGTTTCGCTGTAAGTAGACCCTTAAGCAGTAGGGAACTGCGCGGCTTCTTCTTGAAGTATGAAGCAGCACGAACGTAGTTCTGTTCCAAGCGAACAAGAACACTATTCAAGAAGCAGTAGTTTGAGTTCCACAGTCTATTTTATTCCGTTTGTTCTAGGGGAGGTACTCCCACTTGAAGGTGTAGACAGAAAGGTGTTTGTAAATATGATCCTGGTATCAGCGCCAAGCAGATGAGCGATCACCGTGGGGTCAGCTAGGTGACAACTGGCACTGTCGGTATCATTACATGGTGTACAGGCCTTACTACATGCAGATTGTTTTGTTGCTGGTTCGTCGCAAAGAGCTCCACGGTGAAGGGATTTATTTCATCCAACCTATTCACAGATGACGCTACCTTTACAAGGAGCGATATCGTCACACCGGCCTTTGACCTACGGACAATCCCCATATAATGGTGGCAGCGAACCATCAGCACCAGTTCAACTTCAGTGTGTGGGTGGGGATTATTGGCTACCGTCTCTTGACAGTGGAGCTAAAACGTTAATACAGACAGATCATTCCCACTTGCCTGATGTGTTCTCATATCTGCTTTCAGTCACTCAAACGCACACTATCAAAGATTTATTGCAGTAAAGAATATGATAACAACTAGCAAGCTTATCACAGATTCCGAATCTGAATTAAACTGGGTGAAGTGAGGCATCAAATGTAGGTAGACATAAAAGGTGTACAACTCTGCTTCCGCCTTTTGCCGATAGGTGGCGACAACGGTAAGTAGCGGTCGAAAGAAACAGATCGTAGACGTCAGGCAGTTAGCTTGGACCTCGGTCAACTTAACCTCATTCAAACATTAGCCGATTTCTGTCTGTATCACAAAGTTGTTCTTGATTGAGAATGTCACATTAGTAGCCTAATTCTCGTCATTTGCGGGAGGTTTTTCTGTTTTGTTTCAGTATGAAGAAAACAGCGGCTGATTCTCATCGAGTGCTCTCAAGTACGTATGGTAAGGACGCTGTTAGTGAGAGAACGTGTCGTGAGTGGTTTCAGCGCTTCAAGAACGGTGATTTTAACGTCGTAGACCGGAATAATGGTGGAAGAGTGAATGTTTTCGAAGCCGCAAAATTGGAGACATTGTTGAGTGAAGACTCGCGTCAAACTCAAGAACAATTGGCACGATTATTGGGAGTGACACAGCAAGCCATTTCAAAACGTCTCAAGGCTATGAGCATGATTCAGAAAGAAGGAACTTGGGTTCTGTGTGAGCTGAAACCAAGAGAAGTTGAACGGCGTTTGTGTGTTTGTGAGCAGTTGGTTCAGAGACATAAACGGGAGGGATTTCTGCATCGCATTGTGACCGGGGGCGAAGAATGGGTTCATTACGATAACCCCAAACGCAAAAAATCATGAGGATATCCCGGCCAGCTTGCACGTCGACGACCAAACGGAATATTCACGGCTCCAAGATGATGCTTTGCATTTGGTGGAACCAGTTCGGCGTCGTGTACTGTGAGGTGTTAAAACCAAGTGAAACAATCGCAGGTGCTAGTCATCGAACGCAATTAATGCGTTTGAGCAGAGCATTAAAACACAAACGGCCGCAATACAGCGAGAGGCACGATAAAGTGATATTGCAGTACGACAACGCTCGACCCCACGTTGCAAAAGAGGTCAAAACGTATTTGGAAACGTTAAAATGGCAAGTCATATTCCACCCGCTGTATTCTCCAGACATTCTCCCTCTATCACCTGTTTAGATCAATAGCGCATGACCTGGCTGACCAGCACTTCCGATTTCATGAAGTCACAAACTGGATCGATCCGTGGATCGCTTCAAAAGATGAACCATTTTTCTGATGCGGGATTCGCACACTGCCCGAAAAATGGGAGAAAGTAGTGGCCAGCGATGGAAAATACTTTGAATGATACATGTGTAACCGATTTGTTTTATTAAAGCCTCAACCGTTGGGGAAAAAACGGCGGAAGCAAAGTTGTACACCTTGTAGCAATCGGATGCTTTTATACACCACCTGCGCCAGTAACTGTAGTGGTAGAGCGCTTAAGAGAGAATTTACAGAATAACGTTAATAACTTTCCTGATCATGCCGTTGTCATAGGGGGTAAATTCAAATGGACAGGCATAGATTAGTAGATTCATGCTGCCAAAGCTGGTGCCAGAGACAGAGATTCGTGTGATATTATTCTGAATGTCTTGTCCAAAAATTACTTAGAGCTCGTACTTAGAAACCAACTCGAGAAAGTAACGTCATACACATTCTAGCAACAAACCTGAACTTGCCGAATCAGTCAACGTAGAGGAAGATATCAATGACCTTGGGCTGTGTTAGCAACTGTGACTACGGGTGTTACAAATGATGTTAAAAAAGTTAGGAAAATATTTTTGCTTAGCGAGAGAGACGGGTACAAATCGTGAGTATCTGAGTAGTCAACATCAAATAATCAGTGATGAGGACGAAGATACGAAGCACAAATGGAAAAAAGTTGACAAACATCATTCAGTATGCCTTAGACAATTACGTAACGAGCAAGGTCTTAAGGGATGATGAATATTCAGCGCAGTTCAATGACCGTGTTAGAAAACTGTTACGTAAACATAAAGAACTTCATTTCAGATTCAAGAGAAATCAAAAGCCAGCAGACAAACAAAAGTTGAACGAAGCGAAAATGTGAATAAGGAGAGCAATGAGAGAAGCGTTGAATGACATTGAAAGTAAAATTTTTTGAACCGGTCTGACTGGAATCCCTAAGAGGCTTCCGTCTTATGTAAAATCAGTAATCTGTTCCAAATCATATTCACTCACTCAGCTACCATACAGGCATCGAAATGGAAGATAACACAGAGGGTCGAAATACTAAATTCGGTCTCCAAAACTGTTTCACCGCGGAAGATTGTTATACGGTCCCTCTTTTCAGTAATTTACCACAAATACTATTCGAAAGAACTTGCTCCTTTTCTAACAGCAGTTTATCATAGTTCGCTATAGCAACGAAGGGTATCTAGCACAGCTCATTCCCGCTTTCAAGAAGAGTCGTAGGGCAGATGTGCGTAATTATAGGCCTACATCATTGACGTCAATCTGTTGCAGAATTGGGGAACATGTTTTATGCTAAGCAATTGTGACGTTTCTGGAGAATGAAAATCATCTCTGTAAAAGTCAATATGGATTCCGCAAACAGAGATCTGGCGAAACTACACTCCTGCTCATAAATTAACTCTCTGGTGGGCGGTTTGCGGGTTTAAATCACATCGGGGGATGACCATGCGGTGCATTTGACCTGCGGTCTTCGCACGGTGGTGCTGGCAGCAGTCCAAATTCGCAGAGGAGTGTTGGTGCATGTCATGTCAGAGTACGGTGCAGCGAGTAAGTGTGCAGACATTTTCAGACGTGCTAATGGTGACTGTGTTGAAAATGGCTCAAAGAACACATTGGTGACGTTATGAGGGGTAAAATACTATGGCGACTGTAGGCTTGTCGAACACAGCAGGTCATTTCACGGGCCCTCCGTGTGCCACAAAATGTGATCTCAAGATTATGGGAACGATTCTAGCAGACAGGAAACGTGTCCAGGCGCTACAGTACGGGACGTCCACAGTGTAAAACACCACAAGAAGACAGATATCTCACCATCAGTGCCCGCAGACGGCCACGGATTACTGCAGGTACCCTTGCTCGGGACCTTACCGCAGCCACTAGAACAGGTGTCTCCAGACACACAGTCTACAGACGACTGAACAGACATGGTTTACTCGCTCGGAGACCTCCAAGCTGCAGTCCACAGACCCCTGGTCACAGGAGAGCCCGTACAGCCTGGTGTTAAGAACACAGTACATGGTCAGTGCAACAGTGGTCCCAGGTTATGTTCACGGACGAGTCCAGGTATAGTTTGAACAGTGATTCTCGCTGGGTTTTCATCTGGCGTGAACCAGGAACCAGATACCAACCCCTTAATGTCCTTGAAAGGGAGCTGTATGGAGGTCGTAGTTCGATGGTGTGGGGTGGGATTATGATTGGTGCACGTACAGTCCTACATGTCTTGGACAGAGCAACTGTAATAGGTCAGGTGTATCGGGACGTCATTTTGCACCAGTACGTCCGCCTTTACAGGGGTGCAGTGGTCCCACCTTCCTCCTGATGGATGATAACGCACGGCCCCACCGAGCTGCCATCGTGGAGGAGTAACCTGAAACAGAAGATATCAGGCGAATGGAGTGGGCTGCCTGTTCTCCAGACCTAAACCCGATCGAGCACGTCTGGGATGCTCTCGGTCGACGTATCGCTGGACGTCTTCACACCACTAGGACACTTCAAGAGCTCCGACAGGCACTGGTGCAAGAATGGGAGGCTATTCCGCAAAAGCTGCTCGACCACCTGATACAGAGTACGCCAACCCGTTGTGCGGCCTGTGTACGTGTGCATGGTGATCATATCCCATATTGATGTCGGGGTACATGCGCAGCAAACAGTGGCGTTTTGTAGCACACGTGTTTCTGGACGGTTTCCTCAATTTATCACCAATACCGTGGACTTACAGATCTGTGTCGTGTGTGTTCCCTATGTGGCTATGCTATTAGCGCCAGTTTTGTTTAGTGCCACGTTGTGTGGCACCACATTCTACAATTATCCTTAATTTTTGAGCATGAGTGTAGCTCGCTCTGTTCCTCCATTAGATCCAAATCGCTGTAGACAACGGCGCTCTGTTCGATGTCGTGTTCCTTGAGTTCAGGAAGGCATTTGACACCGTCCCACATTGCCGTCTAGTCAAAAAAAAAAAAAGAGTTTTCTGAGTATCGGACCAGATTTGTGAGTAGATTCGAGACTCCCTTGCAGATACAGCTCAACGTGTCACAATTAATGGAACAAAATCGACATTTTTTAGGGTGAGTTCCCGACTACGGCAAGGAAGTGAGATAGGACAAATGATCTAGTAGAAAGCGTCGTAAGCTCTTTAAGTCTGTTCGTAGAAGATTCGGTTGTCTCTAAGAAAGCAGCTACGCCAGAAGGCAGTATCAATTTGCAGAATGACCCGCAGAGGATTCATGAATAGCGCAGTTCTGGCAGTACGCCGTGAACGTAAATAAACGTAACACGTTGCGCGTAACAGAAAATGAAATCTACTAATATCCAACTACACTGTTGATTACAAACTGCTAGAAACAGTACACGGTAAAATATCTAAGAGTAACTGTCTATAATTGTCTTAAATGGAATGACCACAGGAAACACAGCAGAAAAAGCAGAACCACACTGAAATTCCTAGGAAGAATCGTAAGGAAATGTAACTCATCCACGAAAGAAGTGGCTTATAAAGCGCTTGTTCGTCCGATTCTTGAGTATTGTTTATCAGTCTGGAGTCCTTACGAAGTATGACCGTTCGCCTAGGCTCGTTTAATCTCGCGCCACGACGAAGACGAGAAAACTCGAGAAATTAAAGCTAATACAGAGGCTTGCCGACAGTCATTCTTACCACGAGCCATTCGCGACTGGAACAGGAAAGAGGGGGGATCAGTTGTGAATTATGATGTAGATGTAATTGTATATAATCCTTGAGTATCCCTTGCAAGACTGTAGAATTTGCAGAGTAATGTTGGAAACTTTGTGCTTTTCGTCATTGTTGATAAACTGAGAACTGGTACATGACAACCGAAACCGATTGCTGGATTACATAAAATTTTGTCGTGCAAGTGAAATTGAGTACAACCTCGGTGAAATGTCTATCAGCTCGTTTCATTCAGCTTTTTACAGCACCCGAAGAAAAAGAAACTAAGCACGGATAAGAGAACAGGTGAGAGCTCTTTTGAAAGCATGCATTCGGAGATAGTGCACCATGATCTTTATTTAGGATTTGTGGGGGGATGGGGGTGGGGGTGGTCTGTCTGACCATTTCGAGTCACGGAAAGAGAATTTACTGGCCGCCAAATGGCGAGCGCGCCGGCCGAGGGGGCGGAGATATGCAAAGTAACGTGAGACGGGTCACCTGTTTATCGCGGCCTTTCCCAGCCGAGTCAACGGCCGCGACTCTGGCTGTAATTCCTGTAATTTGCGAGCCGCTGGCGATCGTAATTTACGTCGGTCGCTGTTGTGCCTCCGCGCAGAGAGCGAAACACTGGAAATAATCCCGGGCCGCCACAGCCGTGATTTACTACCGCTCCGGCGGCTTCCGTTCGGTGCCATATGCTACCCCGTGTGTACGCCTGCATTAAAAATACCTCCTACATTCGTTGGTAACAGCACTGATAACACTGCACAGACCTTTTTTTGCTTCTGCTGCTTCCCTGCTCTATGACTAGACTCAGGAATTACAGGTGTCAAAGTGGCACTGAACAGATGCAAAAAAAGACACTTTTAGGCGAAAACTGTCAGTTTCTGCCGCTATAATTTGTTGCCAACAGCACTTTATGAATATAGACGTGGTCCACAAAAATTTAGCTACCTCGACAATTTTGGATTAATTAACAGAGAAGGTATAGCGTTGGACTCAGGGGCTGGCAAACGTTGCACGCGGCTCATGAGCACACAGCGCTGCACGTGTGCTGCTCGCGTGCAATCGTCGAACGGAGCAGTGGCGACAGCCGGCAGGTTGCCGCAGTGTAGTTCCAGGCTAAGCTGCGGACGTTGAAGCGAAGCGACCACTACGTAGTGAATTTCAATAACCGGAAAATGCAGAGTGAATCAAGGAAACGGAGAATTGGAGATTTGCTATCTTTTAAAAAGGAATGAGAGAATCATTTTTTCTCTGTGCAAAAACGTGAAAACTGGAAATGTATAATATGTGACAGTATTCTCGCTGGTCAGCGGAAGTTTAATATTGAACGCCATTATAATAAATTTCAGTATGTTGCCGTTCTTAGTGCAATAAAAGAGGAATTTCTCAAGCGATTTGGGGATATATCTTACTTATCCCAAGGTTTTGAATAGTTCTCGAGACAATCTGCTGTTTCTGTGGATGATATTCATCCCAGTTTGCAAATGGAATTAATAGGTCTACAGCGTAATTCTCGTCTGAGAGACAGGTTCCTTTCGGCAAGACGTGTGAGAGATTTTTATCACGACTTTCCACAGCAAGTTTCCTCGTCTCCATCGTGAAGCCGCGAAGATAATGTCAATGTTTGGCTCGACATACGTTTGTGAGAGATTTTTTTCTGTTATGAAAATTAATAAGTCTCGGTTAAGAGCAAACATCAGTAATGAAAATTTGCGTAACTGTTTGCGTTTGTCTGTATTTAGAAATTTTGTTCCAGACATTAAACGTATTGTAAATTCCACCTATGATAATTACATAAAACGTATCGTAGGTAATAGGTACTCTTTCAAACGATGATTACTTTCAAGCACTCCTATTAACCTTATTCTTTCATTCAATAAAGCAGGCCAGGAAACAAAACGCATTACAGAGGAAGAAGCGGAGAGACGGTATGATGGGGAGGGGAGAGAAGCGGGTGGCCAGCTTGCCCCTGTGTGCACGCAGAACACCTGTTAACTGCACACGTGCATGTGCATCGCACACGTACAGAATTCCTGCCCGCCCCTGGCGTTGGTGGATATTACAAGGTACAATCAGAACGTAGGTTGAAAACGAATAAATATAGCTCAGCAGATAAATGTCGCATTCTCTCTCTCTGTTCGTATCAAGCGACCATATTGCTCTCTACAAACCGGTACTTGAGACTGCATCCAACGCACGATAACTACCTGCACATGTTGTAAAATGAAGGAATTTTTTTGCGACGTATACAGATGATGGTGGGAACTACACGTGTGAACATCAAAGAATACTCGAACATTGTGCGTCACACATCTATTACAGTAGTGTACAAGACAATATTTGTTTCATAATGCGACATTATTACAGCGCAGCATACATACAGTTGACAAGACAAAAATAGCTCTAAAGGCCATCAAAGTAGTCCTCTGCAAGGTTCACCTTACTCTGGCAACGATGTCGGAGGCTCTGAATACTGTCACGATTTGCCGTACCATGTCTGAATCAGGTCATCTGTTGTCGCACAGAATTGGTAATGTTCCCCCGTGTCGTAAATAGCCAACCACGTATTGGTTCCTCTACCTTTCGCATGAGATCAAAGTCACAGAGCGAAAGCTCAGGCGACTACGGCGGATGCTCCAATTTCCCCCATGCTCAGCGGAGCAGTTGCCACCGTACATATCCAGCTTTATGCGGTTTTGCGTTGTCGTGTTGTATGATGCACCGTCCATTGTCAGCGCTTCCCACTTGGAGCGTGTGGTGAACCTTGCGGGGGACTACTTTGTCATTTAGAGGCATTTTTGTCATGTCAACTCTATGTATGCTGTGATTTAATCATTGTACACAATGAAACCAGTATTTTCCTGTACACTGCTGTAATAAACGTGTGAGAAAGAATGTTTGCGTGTTCTTCAGTGCCCACATATGTAGTTCCCATCTCATCCTTTCATCTGTGTATCGTATTTTTCAACCGGACTCGTATCTGCAAGGAAAAAAAACAGTTGCAATGACTTTTGCCACAACCCCCATCAGTAGTTCTCTTTGCTCTTGAACTCTCAGTCGCCTTTTAACCGTTCATTTTCACTCAAAGTGGCTCATTTCACAACATGTGGTACTCAGTTATTCTGAGTTGGAACTCAAGCACCGGTTCTAACGAGCAATCTGGTCGCTTGATACGAATAGAGATTGTGACATTTCTCAGCTGAGCTTTATTTTATTCGTTTTCAACCTACCATCGCAGAATCCGCCGACGTGATCCCTTCTGTATTTATTCTTAGATGCGAGTTAATTAATCCAAAATGTAGGAGGTCGTATTTTCCAAATAGGATGGTTTTGCGAGGATAAAAAAATGATTGCAGTGACTTTTGCCCCGATCCTTGTATTTCCAAAAAGGACGCGTTAGAACGAGTTGCTAGCA
This sequence comes from Schistocerca nitens, assembly GCF_023898315.1. NCBI lineage: Eukaryota > Metazoa > Arthropoda > Insecta > Orthoptera > Acrididae > Schistocerca > Schistocerca nitens. The sequence continues at coordinate 271,760,722 of NC_064622.1, forward strand.
ACACTGTGGTTTTGAACAGGAGTAAATGAAGTCAGTGAGACTGTATTTCTCACCAGCACTGAGAACTGTGTTTCTCTCTATGGGGCAGCGCACCTATTCACGTTTTCCTTTATTTGTCGACGCCGCTTTCCCTGTTTCTCGCCGTGGGGCAGCGGTCGTATTCAAAAACGCCGAACACAGCTATTTCAATATATTGACCTTATCGTGTTGAAAATGGCATAAATCTGTTCTTTTAAAACAGCGAGAGATCACGTCAAATACCTTTACTCTAAACGAATCACAAACTATGAGCTATCTCATTCAGAAAGCTCTCTCGTTGAAGAGTCTCATAAAATTTTATTCAGAGATGAAACTTCCTGGCAGATTAAAACTGTGTGCCGGACCGAGACTCTAACTCGGGACCTTTGCCTTTAGCGGGTGCTCTACCATCTGAGCTACCCAAACACGACTCACGCCCCGTCCTCACAGCTTTACTTCTGCCAGTACGTTGTCTTCTACCTTCCAAACCTTACAGAAGCTCTCCTGTGAACCTTATTCAGAGTTGTTCGTTGCGCTTGGCTGATAGGTAATGTATCATACGGTATTGTGTTGCAGGTAGCGTAATTGATAGCGTCGAGAGGGAACGGCCAGTGGTACACGGTGTGTGAACGTGTTAAAATGCATTTTGTATAAATCTTGCGTGCATTTGCTGCAGTTTGTATAACATGCATTGTAATTTTAACCATTTTTGTTGCGTTTGTGAACAGTGTGTATGGCCAAATTTTTAACCTGTGAATAGTATCTGTAGCAAGGAACCTGGCTTACCGAGGCAGAGGGCGGGGAGAGGGCGACAGTGAATCAGTGCAGACTGACCAGAATAGAAACCCCACGTCCACACACAGGCTCCCTACAAAACTGGAGCCAATCAAACACAGACGTAGACGTCCGACCCCACCTATCTGCAGCGTAGAACACAGTGAAGCGTGGAAAGAAGAGTGGAAAACGTATTTCCATAATGGCATCGTACTCATGAAACCACGTATACGTTTTAAAGGCTCATATTTTGAGAAAAAATATAAATAAAATTCTTGAAAAAAGTCTTTCACAGTTTTGGGAAAACCTGAAAGGCGGATCTACTAGCATGCGCTGGTTTTAGCCATTGATCTACCTAATTGCTAAAGCTAACGATAAAATTTTGAGTATTTGTGAATATGCAATGCATATGTCGTAGCATAGAACGGGTGTCCAATGTTTGAACAATATACACTCTAAGACAAAAGAAACAACGCACCATGAACGAATTTTCCGAATGGGACGGAAATAGGTAGATGTGATGTACATGATCAGATAAGCAAATGATTACAATATCAGAAAAAGATAAGATTTATTCAAGAGAATGATCATCACAAATTAAGCAAATAAACGACGCGTTGGTCCATCTCTGGTTCTTATGCAAGCAGTTATTCGACTTGACACTGATTTATACATTTGTTGGATGTCCTCGAGAGGGATTTTATGTAAAATTTTGCCCAATTGGCCCTGACATTATGCTCCAAACGTTCTCATTCGAGGAGAGATCCAGCGGTCTAACTGGGCAAGGTGCGGTTTGGCAAACACGAAGAGCAACAAAGCAGGGCGTAGAATATCGCCGACAGAATATCGTTGACGTACCTCTGTGCTAGAAGTGTGCCACGTAAGCCAATCAAAGGGGTCCTGCCATGAAAGGGAACGGCACCGCAGACGATCATTACGCCTGGATGGTTCAAATGGCTCTGAGCACTACGGGACTTAACATCTTAGGTCATCAGTCCCCTAGAACTTAGAACTACTTAAACCTAACTAACCTAAGGACATCACACACATCCATGCCCGAGGCAGGATTCGAACCTGCGACCGTAATAGTCCCGCGATTCCGGACTGCAGCGCCTAGAACCGCACGGCCACCGCTGCCGATTACGCATGGATGTCGGTCCGTATGGTGGGCGGGCGACAGTCCCGTTCGTATCTCACCACTGTCTGCAGCGTCTCCAAACACATTCTCGCTGATCATCAGGGCTCGGTTCGAAGCGGGACTCATCAATGGAGAAAAGTCTACGACGGTCAGTGAGATTCCAGGCGGAAAGTGTCCAGTGGCGTAGCGAACGTGACTTGCGCCCCTCCCACTCCTCCCACCTCCAACTCGGCGTCCAGAATACAACGATACACTTTGTCCCCCCCCCCCCCACACACACACACACTCACACATCGTAAAATAACATATAGAATTTACTCTAGTAATATGTTTACCAGAAAATCTTGCAGACCATTTGACACCACTCTGCAAGTGGCATATTTAGCATAATAGACCTACATCTTCTTTCCCCACCCCCACCCCTCCTCGCTACGCTACTGAATGTGTCCGACAGCAGTGCAGACGGGGTTGTCGATCAATGGAAGTCAGCGCAAGGGGCACCCTGAGCTCGGCTCTTTTTCTTTTGTGCCACTTGTTAATGATCCCTGTGGTTACTGAAGCTCTTCTTCCACGTAAGACAAATGGCAGTGATGGATCCTGATGACTGCTTGGTCTGCTCGTTCTGTTGTCCCTGTATGTCGCCGGCCGGTGTGGCCGAGCGGCTCTAGGCACTTCAGTCTGGAACCGCGTGACCGCTACGGTCGCAGGTTCGAATCCTGCCTCGGGCATGGATGTGTGTGATATCCTTAGGTTAGTTAGATTTAAGTATTTCTAAGTTCTAGGGGACTGATGACCTCAGGTGTTAAGTCCCATAGTACTCAGAGCCAGTTTTTCCCTGTAGATCGACCGCTTCCTTCTTGACGCTGTGTTCGGCTATGGCTCACCCATTCCTGCCAACTGTAACACCCCCGATATCGAACCCCTAATGAAAGCCCTTTGGTAGCAAAAGAAATAGCAAAATTAGCTATCGTGACTTCGACGGGAGCTACTGACAACAAAATTAACACTATTGCAAGTTTGACTAACAGGAATGCTATGTAACTAATAACGTTTACTATAAAGAAAGGACTAAATGAAAGACTATCAGATGATACGAAGCATGAAACTTTAAATAAATAATTCAAAATATATTATTTACGAACGTTAAAGCCCAGACCATAAATAGATCAGATATAACATTTATCCAAGAAGAGAGTTGTAGCCGCATCGAGTTGTAAGTTCGCTGCGACTACAATGTAACACTGCAATGGAGATGTTAATTGAGTCTGTCTTGTAGACGTCGCAAATAGTAGTAAGCCTATTGAACGCTACTACACTGTTTCGAACCGATCGGAAGTTTTAAAGGTTTTCCAGTATCGACTTGACGTACGAGTCAGTATTTCCAACTGAAGTAAAATGACATTTACGATTTAGGCAGACAACAAGGCAGTTATTATATGCGAAAGAAAAGTAAATCGTGTGATAACCTGATTAATGCTGGGACTTAGCCTTCGTGATCTGTGATTGTCACGAACATCAAAGGACACAGCAATACACCAACCGCCGACATAAACTCTATTATTAGCCTTGAGTAGGAAACAGCTACACCCGAACACAAAGAACTTAGAGTTACGCCCTGTTGTTGGAAGCTGTAGTCAATGTCAGAATCGCTGATGCAAATAGATTCAAGACCCTCAATGACAGATCGGTGTGTTTTCAGTGCAGGTTTAAGTAGTTACGAAGTTCAATAAACTCCAATATAACCTTAATGCTTCGTGTCGGCTACGTTATTTAATCGAAATTTACTGTGTAATTGTGAAATAAACTATTTCTTCAGAGAACGCAGAAGTTAAAGGTGATTTAGTGATTTTATTAACAGTGAACAGCATGTTTACACCGAAATACGACGCTTTCTGTACGTTGTGCGAAGAGTATTTTATCTCTGGAATTAGGTCGTATTAGTTGTCGAATTAACACCCTAGCGACGCCTTAACGACACTATATTAATTAATAAATCAACATCTCGCAAAACTATGATGTGGCATCGGCTTCAGTGATGGACTTCATAATTCAAGATATCCTATTATCTGCGTTTGAACACTCATTCGCAAACCGGGCATAAGAACTGCAGTTATCAAGTTCGCGTAAGCTTATCAGCCTGTCGCGAGCACGCGAAGCATATTTGGTTAATTGTTTCAGATCAAGGGAGTTGTTACGGTACGGAGTGGTGCTGCTTACACATTCCGGCGTGCTGCTACATCGCTGATATCAGTCTAAGGGAGAGAGTGCCTGAAACTAATCAACCAAGCAAGAACTTTGTTTCTAACAGTTACAGATCGGAGTCGTCGCGATCCATGTCAACCAGACTGGGACAACCATCACCATTGAGCCGACATAAAGAAAACGCCACACAACATCGTCAATTAGTGGTATCGTTCCTAATCATACATCGAGCAATTCGCCAATTACTCCAACCGGCGTCTTTGAGTCTTACTGAAATCTGCAAATATTGTTCACACGCCTGTCTGCGAGACATAGTTATTGTCCAACTAAGACATGGAATGAAATTAGCAAAGACTATGTGCCCTGCTACCGATATGTCCCCTGTTTGCTATCATTGACAGCGGCGTGGTGAAACTGTTCTGCAGCGTCATACATTCATCCACCGGTTTCCAACGTTTAAATTTCTGAATTTTCTGCCCATACCTGTATGAATGTAAATTTGTGACCTATTTTCAAAATTCCTTTGTGGTGCGTCCTTTATCTTCAAGGGTCTTTACGTCCAGCTACTAGTCATTCAACAAATTTTCCTGTAATATGTTACACATAGGTACAGAAAAGTTATTAAATGCATCTGATGAGAGGAACAGCATTACTTCAGTGGCACAATGAGCTTGTTATTAAATGCATCTGCTGAGAGGAACTGCATTATCTCAGTGGCACATTGAGCTATATAACAATTTGCAGTAAATGGACATTGTAGTAATTGACGAAAGTCATCGAGTAAAACAGAGGTGGCGTTCCCGAAAGTAGTGTTATAGGCTCTTTGCTGTTCCTTATCTATATAAACGATTTGGGAGACAATCTGAGCAGCCGTCTTCGATTGTTTGCAGATGATGCTGTCGTTTATCGACTAATAAAGTCATCAGAAGATCAAAACAAACTGCAAAACGATTTAGAAAAGATATCTGAATGGTGCGAAAATTGGCAGTTGACCCTAAATAACGAAAAATGTGAGGTCATCCAAAGGATGGAATTCGTTAAACTTCGATTACACGATAAATCAGTCTAATCTAAAAGCCGTAAATACAACTGAATGCATAGGTTTTACAATTACGAACAACTTAAATTATAAGGAACATACAGAAAATGTTTTCGGGAAGGCTAACCAAAGACTGCGTTTTATTGGCAGGACACTTAGAAAATGTAACAGATCTACCAAGGAGACTGCCTACACTACGCTTGTCCGTCCTCTTTTAGAATATTTCTGCACGATGTGGGATCCTTACCAGACAGGACTGGCGGAGTACATCGAAAAAGTTCAAGGAAAGGCAGCACGTTTTGTATTATCGTGAAATATGGGAAAGAGTGTCACAAAAATAACGCAGCATTTGGACTGGACATCATTAAAAGAAAGGCGTTATTCGTTGCGACGAAATCTTCTCACGAAATTCCAATCACCAACGTTCTCCTCAGGATGCGAAAATATTTTGTTGACACCGACCTACGTAGGGAGGAACGATCACCACGATAAAATAAGGGAAATCAGAGCTCTTACGGAAAGATATAGGTGTTCATTCTTTCCGCGCGCTATACGAGATTGGAATAATAGAGAATTGTGAAGGTGGTTCGATGAACCCTCTGCCAGGCACTTAAATGTGATTTGCAGGGTATCCATGTAGAAGTAGAAATAGAAGTAGAAGAAATGCCGTGTGGCTAAGTCTCCCGTCGGGTAGACCGTTCACTTGGGGCAAGTCTTTAGAGTTGATGCCACTTCGGCGAACTGCGTGTCGATGGGGATGAAATGATGATAAGGACAACACGACACCCAGTCCCTGAGCGGAGAAAATCTCCGACCCAGCCGGGAATCGAACCCGGGCCGTTAGGTACGACATTCCGCTACTCTGACCACTCAGCTGCCAGAGGCAGACACAATTTGCAGTAGTCTGCAACAAGGAGATTCTTTTGAGAGCGGAAATGAGCTATTTATGTGTTCTGCGGTTTCATTGCAACAGTTTGCAAGAAAATCACTGATGCATTGTAAAATCTCTTTAGCTGCCCCGACAGCTGCGCGTATTAGGTTGCCACTTCGGGTATGGTGGTGGCGTGCCTAGCGGATAAACTACGAAGACCGGTGTGATGAGCCGGCCGCGGTGGCCGTGCGGTTCAGTCCGGAACCGTGTGACTGCTACGGTCGCAGGTTCTAATCCTGCCTCGGGCATGGATGTGTGTGATGTCCTTAGGTTATTTAGGTTTAAGTAGTTCTAAGTTCTAGGGGACTGATGACCACAGATGTTAAGTCCCATAGTGCTCAGAGCCATTTGAACCGGTGTGATGGCAAACGCCGGATCTGGTCTTAACAGCAGTTTCTCACAACTGACTAGGCGAATACCACGCTGGTGCCCACATCCAATCTGTTACACGGTTCGTAAACGTTTCGTAAACATTCTCACGCTTTAACATGGGATATCACTAGATGGAGGGAAATTGGGTACACTCATTTCATGCTGGGGAGGAAGGGGTGGCGACAGAAGGGAATCTATTCACTGTCCACCACTAATTATACCAAATCCAGATCAACGTGACAAATACCTGGCAAGGCTCGATAAGAAGAGTAAAATAAGTATAATATCTTGAAATACATTACAGATTACATTATTTTCAGACGATAATCTACAAACAGTTGAAACAAATGACATTCAACAATCGAAGTGGTCCTTTAAAAAATATAAGTGGAACGATCTTTGCAGTTGATGAGCCAACACTTCCATACAGAGAAGAAACAAGGTATTTGGTTAAGCTATTATTTCGCTACTGAAAATCAGTTAACTTTTAATACAACGAAAAACCAGTCCAAACGTGCAAATTTCATATTTTTATTCACTCGATGACTAGTTTTGGGCTGGGGCCTATTTTCAAATCATATAATATACTCAAAAATGGCATTTCCGGAAACGCAAAACACATGTCAAAAATGTGCAAACGATCAGTTACAGTGCATGCAGATGAATTATCTATATGCGCTGTAACAGTTCGTTTGTACGTTTTTGGTGAGTTATCTGTAAGCGCCGTAACTGTTCGTTTGCACATTTTTGACATGGTTTTTGCATTTTCGGAAATACCTTTTTTTGACTATGTTATGATGATTTGGTAATGGGTGCCGGCTCGAAACTTGTCATCGAATGAATGAAAAAATGAAATTTTGTAACTTTGGACAGGTTTTTGGTTGTACTGCTTAACAGAAGTTGCAGGCCCCCCGCTATTTCAACATGCTGGAAGTTCGTAAACCTGAATTCCTTACTGTGCTATCTGACAAAAAACAGCAAGCAGTTAGTTGTCTGTGGCGACTTCAGCGTAGGTTTTCTAAATGTGTCTGATAGAAAAAGATTTGGAATTCTTATTTGGATTCTGCAAATTGCTCACAGTAATGAACTTTCCAAGCGAGTGGATAAAAACAGTAAGACCCTAGCTGATAATATTTTCTTTGGTGAAGCTCGAAGCAAGAAACTAACTGTTTACTCAGTAACAAATGCTGTCTCTGAACATGATGCATATTTATTTTGGATGAATAACACAGTGCTTCTTAGATACCTCTCAGTGGAAATCAGCTAGAATAATAAATGACCCCAGGACAAATGTTTTTAAGAATAGTTTACAATAGAAGACTTGGTGAGTAATTTGTAATGAAATATATGTTAACGTAAAATTTAATCTATTCAAAGATGAATTAGTATTATTTTTTGAAAAGAGCTTTCCGCAAAAGCTAATCAGACAGGGCATTAAACATCCATGCAAAAAGCCACGAATCACTAGGGGGTTTGAAGTACCTTGTGAAAGGAAAATGACAATGTATCTGTTGACAAGAACAAGTAGAGATCCTGCGGCAGTTGCACACTACAAAAAATACTCAAAATTACTAAAAAATGTTATTAAAAACCTGAGAAACTCACGTCATAAATTAGTAATTTAGACAAGACTTAAGGCTATATTGAATGTAGTGAAACGAGAGACAGGACAGTGAGTCACAAAACACGGTAACACCGCTGCTCAGCTGATAGGACTATACATGATGAGTCACAGATATCAAATACATTTAATAATCATTTCTTAAATATAGTAAAAAGTATAGGGACAAACAATTCAAGAGAAAAACCACAGCAGTATGCTGCATAAGTAACTCTCACAAAATTCAGTCGCATGAATGTATCACAAACTTCTCCATCTGAAATTAAGAAAATTTTACATTCTCTCAAAAGTAAAAGCTCATCTGGGTCTGATGGTGTTTTCTAATGGCATTTTCCATGTTGTTGTTGTTGTTGTTGTGGTCTTCAGTCCTGAGACTGGTTTGATGCAGCTCTCCATGCTACTCTATCCTGTGCAAGCTTCTTCATCTCCCAGTACCTACTGCAACCTACATCCTTCTGAATCTGCTTAGTGTATTCATCTCTTGGTCTCCCTCTACGATTTTTACCCTCCACGCTGCCCTCCAATGCTAAATTTGTGATCCCTTGATGCCTCAAAACATGTCCTACCAACCGATCCCTTCTTCTAGTCAAGTTGTGCCACAAACTTCTCTTCTCCCCAATCCTATTCAATACCTCCTCAATAGTTACGTGATCTACCCACCTTATCTTCAGCATTCTTCTGTAGCACCACATTTCGAAAGCTTCTATTCTCTTCTTGTCCAAACTGGTTATCGTCCATGTTTCACTTCCATACATGGCTACACTCCATACAAATACTTTCAGAAACGACTTTCTAACACTTAAATCTATACTCGATGTTAACAAATTTCTCTTCTTCAGAAACGATTTCCTTGCCATTGCCAGTCTACATTTTATATCCTCTCTACTTCCACCATCATCAGTTATTTTACTCCCTAAATAGCAAAATTCCTTTACTACTTTAAGTGTCTCATTTCCTAAACTAATCCCCTCAGCATCACCCGATTTAATTTGACTACATTCCATTATCCTCGTTTTGCTTTTGTTGATGTTCATCTTATATCCTCCTTTCAAGACACTGTCCATTCCGTTCAACTGTTCTTCCAAGTCCTTTGCTGTCCCTGACAGAATTACAATGTCATCGGCGAACCTCAAAGTTTTTACTTTTTCTCCATGAATTTTAATACCTACTCCGAATTTTTCTTTTGTTTCCTTTACTGCTTGCTCAATATACAGATTGAATAACATCGGGGAGAGGCTACAACCCTGTCTCACTCCTTTCCCAACCACTGCTTCCCTTTCATGCCCCTCGACTCTTATAACTGCCATCTGGTTTCTGTACAAATTGTAAATAGCCTTTCGCTCCCTGTATTTTAGCCCTGCCACCTTTAGAATTTGAAAGAGAGTATTCCAGTCAACATTGTCAAAAGCTTTCTCTAAGTCTACAAATGCTAGAAACGTAGGTTTGCCTTTTCTTAATCTTTCTTCTAAGATAAGTCGTAAGGTCAGTATTGCCTCACGTGCTCCAGTATTTCTACGGAATCCAAACTGATCTTCCCCGAGGTCGGCTTCTACTAGTTTTTCCATTCGTCTGTAAAGAATTCGCGTTAGTGTTTTGCAGCTGTGACTTATTAAACTGATAGTTCGGTAATTTTCACATCTGTCAACACCTGCTTTCTTTGGTATTGGAATTATTATATTCTTCTTGAAGTCTGTGGGTATTTCGCCTGTCTCATACATCTTGCTCACCAGATGGTAGGGTTTTCTCATGACTGGCTCTCCCAAGGCCATCAGTAGTTCTAATGGAATGTTGTCTACTCCCGGGGCCTTGTTTCGACTCAGGTCTTTCAGTGCTCTGTCAAACTCTTCACGCACTATCTTATCTCCCATTTCATCTTCATCTACATCCTCTTCCATTTCATTAATACTGTCCTCAAGTACATCGCCGTTGTATAAACCCTCTATATACTCCTTCCACCTTTCTGCCTTCCCTTCTTTGCTTAGAACTGGGTTGCCATCTGAGCTCTTGATATTCATACAAGTGGTTCTCTTCTCTCCAAAGGTCTCTTTAATTTTCCTGTAGGCAGTATCTATCTTACCCCTAGTGAGACAAGCCTCTACATCCTTACATTTGTCCTCTAGCCATCCCTGCTTAGCCATTTTGCATTTTCTGTCGATCTCATTTTTGAGACGTTTGTATTCCCTTTTGCCTGCTTCATTTACTGCATTTTTATATTTTCTCCTTTCATCAATTAAATTCAATATTTCTTCTGTTACCCAAGGATTTCTATTAGCCCTCGTCTTTTTACCTACTTGATCCTCTGCTGCCTTTACTACTTCATCCCTCAGAGCTACCCATTCTTCTTCTACTGTATTTCTTTCCCCCATTCCTGTCAATTGTTCCCTTATGCTCTCCCTGAAACTCTGTACAACCTCTGGTTCTTTCAGTTTATCCAGGTCCCATCTCCTTAAATTCCCACCTTTTTGCAGTTTCTTCAGTTTCAATCTGCAGTTCATAACCAATAGATTGTGGTCAGAATCCACATCTGCCCCTGGAAATGTCTTACAATTTAAAACCTGGTTCCTAAATCTCTGTCTTACCATTATATAATCTATCTGATACCTATTAGTATCTCCAGGATTCTTCCAGGTACACAACCTTCTTTTATGATTCTTGAACCAAGTGTTAGCTATGATTAAGTTATGCTCTGTGCAAAATTCTACAAGGCGGCTTCCTCTTTCATTTCTTCCCCCCAATCCATATTCACCTACTATGTTTCCTTCTCTCCCTTTTCCTACTGACAAATTCCAGTCACCCATGACTATTAAATTTTCGTCTCCCTTCACTACCTGAATAATTTCTTTTATCTTGTCATACATTTCATCAATTTCTTCATCATCTGCAGAACTAGTTGGCATATAAACTTGTACTACTGTAGTAGGCATGGGCTTTGCGTCTATGTTGGCCACAATAATGCGTTCACTATGCTGTTTGTAGTAGCTAACCCGCACTCCTATTTTTTTATTCATTATTAAACCTACTCCTGCATTACCCCTATTTGATTTTGTATTTATAACCCTGTAATCACCTGACCAAAAGTCTTGTTCCTTCTGCCACCGAACTTCACTAATTCCCACTATATCTAACTTTAACCTATCCATTTCCCTTTTTAAATTTTCTAACCTACCTGCCCGAGTAAGGGATCTGACATTCCACGCTCCGATCCGTAGAATGCCAGTTTTCTTTCTCCTGATAACGACGTCCTCTTGAGTAGTCTCCGCCCGGAGATCCGAATGGGGGACTATTTTACCTCCGGAATATTTTACCCAAGAGGACGCCATCATCATTTAATCATACAGTAAAGCTGCATGTCCTCGGGAAAAATTACGGCTGTAGTTTCCCCTTGCTTTCAGCCGTTCGCAGTACCAGCACAGCAAGGCCGTTTTGGTTAATGTTACAAGGCCAGATCAGTCAATCATCCAGACTGTTGCCCCTGCAACTACTGAAAAGGCTGCTGCCCCTCTTCAGGAACCACATGTTTGTCTGGCCTCTCAACAGATACCCCTCCGTTGTGGTTGCACCTACGGTACGGCCATCTGTATCGCTGAGGCACGCAAGCCTCCCCACCAACGGCAAGGTCCATGGTTCATGGGGGAAGACATTTTCCATAGAGACTTAAATATACCGTTGTTAAGCCGTTGTTAAGCCCTCTTTAAGGAAGGTGATGAGAAAGATGTCTAAGACTAACGACCTATTTCACTGCTACCATTATTTTCCAAAATTTCTTAGAAGGTGATGTACCCTAGTATAATCTCTCATCTTTGCAACAATAATACCCTCAGAAAGTCAGTTTATTTTGGAGAGTTGCTCCACTGAGAATGTCATTTACATGTTCACTCACCAACTTTAACATGCATTAAATAATAAAACAGTGTCCGTTGGTACTTTCTGTGACCTTTCTAAGGCATTTAACTGTATGAATCGCAGTATTCTCCCAGAAAAATTGAAGTTCTATGGGAAAGACGGTATAGCCAACGAATGAATAATATCATATCTAACCAGTTATTTAGCAGCTGTGTTGTCTGGGGACGTAATCGTGACTGTGGAGAAATTTTTATGGGGTTCCCCAAGAGTCAATCATAGGTCAACTGTTGCTCCTCATATGTGTAAATGATCTTCCTTATAATATACAACAAGCGGAATTAGTTCTGTTTGAAGAAAACCCTGGTATTGTAATCAGTCCATGCATACATACAGCAATAGAAGAAATGGTAAACATTGTTCTTAAAAGTGTAATCGACTGGTTTTTAGCAAGTGGATAATCTTCAATTGTAAAGAGACACAATGTATCCAGTTCTGCACATTTAGGGGTACTACACCAATGATACATGTAGTACATGGTGAGGAAATAATAGAGTGGAAACTTCAAAATTCTTATTTGTCAATACTGATGAAAATTTAAACCATAAAAAGCACATTTTGTAACTCCTGAACAATTTAGTACACTCACATTTGCACTTACAACCATTGAAAATCTTGGGGAGAGACAAATCGGTAAGTTGACGTATTTTGCACACTATCATTCGGTAATATCATATGGCATAATGTTCTAGGGTACGTCATCATTAAGAAAGAAAGTCTTTATTGCTCAAAAATGTGTTGTAACAACAATATATAGTGCTCACCCACGATTATCTTGTACACATGTATACCAATACAATTATATTCATACTGTGATACTTGGTGAATTACCGTTTTTGGTTGACTGTATAAAATAAGGTTTTTAATACAAATCATAATAAAAATCTTACGTCAGAGACATTATTTAAAGAGGTCAGACGGAAAGGAACTTTGTATATCTTTTGCTGTAAAACAAATGAAACTTCACTTCAATCATTCTCGCTATTCTGTGGCGTCTTTCTTCGTCTTGTGTAATAGAGTAGGATCACATGTATCTATTACCGTAACTTCAGGAAAAATGTAAGATATTTGTGTTTTAATTGTGAAAGTGGAATTTAGTTGCAGTATCAGACCTCACCACGTCCCTTGATAGTAACCACATCTTTGTATGAATATGTGCACTTTTTTGTAAGACGCAGTAAAATGAATGATGACGAATTGTTCGAGGATAGAACAGTTCGCTAAGTGAAGGCCGTCGACCACTGCGTTGTCCGTAGAGAGAGGTAATGCCTGGAATTTAGTATTCTCTGCACACTCTTGGCACTGTTGGTCTTAGACTAGGGAATCCCCTAACGATTTCCGAAACGAAATTTCGCACGCGTCTAGCTCAAACTACCATTCCGCATAAAAAGTCTGTTAATTAATGTCCTGTGGCCATAATCACGTCTGAAACATTTTCACATGAATCAATTCAATACAAATGACAGCTCCGCCAATGTATTGCCCTTTCATATTTTTTGTACCCGATATTACCGCCATCTGTATATGAGCTTATCGCTATCCCTTGATTTTTGTCGCCTGAGAGTAATTACGTGAAAACGATCTATTTAATTTCATTTATGTATTTCTCTTACTCATGTTTGCCGTTTTTGAACGTTTCTCGCGCCTATCTCGGGACTGCTTAGTAATCAGTATTCTTATCTGCTGTGACGTTCTGCGAACAGTTTTCATAATAGTAGTACCTCAGGCCTTTCTCTTGTTCTGTGAATTACTCCCTCATGATGTTTCTTATAAATAATCCACTACGTTCAAAAGGGGCAATGAAGTACATGACAATACCAGAAGGGAAAATGGCATTCATTATGCCATGTTAAGATTGTCTTTAGCAGAGGAAGAGGTCCACTATGCTGCAACAAAATTGTTTGATCATTTACTCATTGGTATAAAAAGACTGGTAAACAACAAAGTAAAATTTTGAACAAAATGAAAAAAGTTTTTCTTGACAGCTCCTTCTGTTCCGTAGAAAAATGTAACCATATTTACTAATTAATTCGCGATGTGTGTGTGCAATTAGACGTTCCACATCATTACGATTTATCGTTAAAAATCAGCCATGGACAAGAAACTAACTAATTAAGTACTGTTCTCCAATGCCTCCTAGCATTCATACACCTCAAACAAACGATCCAGTCAATTTCTTTCCCTGAAGAGCCCTCCCTAGAATTTATCGTGGCTGTTATCGCGAAAAAGTGTTTATATTCTGTATAAAGTTTTACTTGCTGTCCCTATTTCACTTAATTAGTCTGCCGCCATCTCAAAGTCTGTAAGTAGATTGGAAACATACCTAAACAACCGCATACAGGCTGAAAATGGTTGCTGGCAAACTTCGCCGCTTTTAATTGGGTAGAAATTTTATTTCTCACTCCGGCAAGTAGTAAAGAGTATTGATTTAATTTCGACTTGCTTACACATTCCGATGCAAACTCAAGATTTTCTTAACGTACGATACTAACTGGTATATCTGTGTGTTCATCTTTAATGTTTCAAAAATTCCATCGGAGACATATGTAATTAGTCGCAAATTGCAGTACAGACTTCAAGTTGCAGAATGGCTAGAACAGGTACGAAGATAAACCTGTAAGTGGTATCCATAAACAATCATAATTTATTCCACCAGGTTTCAAAACAACGTATGATATAATGAATCTTTGTGTAATGTTGCTCTTGTCTGTTTTTTCTGTAGGAATTCAATATTACAGTAGCGTATGTTTCACTTTTTGGTATCAGAGGTTGCATTAGAATAGTCAATATATATCTGTTGTGCGTTGTTGTCGATCGTCGGTAAGTTACACCAGCAATCGACCACCGCAAAGATGCTTGATGTCCATGAGGCGTCGTCGGGGGGCCAAATTCCGGATAAGGCCTGTACCACGCCTCCCAGTAGTTGCGAGGTGGCGCAGCCGCGCAGCGGTTATAAAATACCGCCGCATGGGACAAGGGTGACAATTCTGTCCGAAGTACAGATAGTTGACTTTTGCTTCTGGTGGACACAGTCATAGAGTCGTCGCTTTTTCGAGCGTATGTCGACATGTGTATTCAGATTGTTAAGTTGTCTCTAACGGACGGAGTTTGTAGTAGCTGCACCTAGAAAATTTAGTGTGAGATGTAAAGACTTGCATATCACACAGGCTGCTTCTTTGTTAACTGTGGGAATCACGAACTATATTTGTGTAAATAATTCCACGAGTCCTTCAGTCATCCACAGCTGTGGAGAGTTCTTTGACTGTACAATTTTTTTTCCACTTGCGTGTAAAAAAGGAGGATAAAACATGTTGTCTGTCAGTTATTTCATCTAGGAGCAAAAATTCTGGATTATTGATTACTATTCTTTTTGTAGACAACATTTTCTACTCATGTTAGAGCTGGAGTACTGGTTTTCTTAAGGGGACATTGTATGTCTTATGCCGACAACGTTAAATTATCAAATTTTGTGACCCATTATTTGGGAAACGTTTTAAGACACCAACATACAATTTTCCATTATTACTGAATGCACCTTTCTAGATACACTGAACTAGAATTATTCCTAAAATTCTATTGTGGGGCATGTTACCTTTTTTTTAAACATCAATTTTTGACAGGATTTTGTAAGTAAATGAACATAAAAACAAAAAACTAGGGATATTTTAATTATTCTAGTTCCATATGTGTTGAATCTGACACTTGGCATGCTGTGAAAATTTCATGTTCATACCATCAGTACTTTTTTTAGAAAACGGGTCATTTATTACAAAATTGTAGTTACGTGATATTGAGGTTTCAGACCTTTTTATTACAAATTCTTATACAGACTTACATTTCTGCATCTTTTATGCACTAGAATTGCCCTGGAACATAGCCTGTGTCTTCTTCAGTATCACAACAGCCTCTTCATTTTCTTTCTTGCCTCTTTCGTCATTTGCTGAGCAGTTGCTAACTCTGCTTCACGTACACGAAACTCATCCAGTTCCCGCAGTCCTTTAGCTGTGTTCTGTCCAATTCTTAACCCTAACTTCTCCAGAACCTTAAGTCTCTCATAGTTTCCATCATTAAAAGTTATTACAGCATCAGACACTGCTAACTTTTGAGTCACAAGACCAACAAATACATTTTTAGGCACACGGCACCACACAACATTATTGAAAGTCTCATTCACGTTCTGGGTCTTCCCATGTAAACACTTCTTTAGTAACTCAGGATTTGCCAAATCTCTGCAAATAGATTTTATTGCCTCCTTTACTGCCAAAGGAAGAGAATGTTTATGTGTAAATTCATGCAGAGAGCAAGAAAATTCAGCTTGCCTCTATTTACACAAGTGTTTGGTGGAGGTGGACACAAAGCATGACCTGGCTTTTCATCGGTGTTTTGAAGTACTTCAGAAGAAAATTCAGGTCTCACATATCTGTTACCCTCAAATTTGCATTTCTTGAAGTTACTTATACGCTTAGTCATTTTATTTACGTACAAAAAGCAATAGAAGTTAGCCTACTACAAAAATAGCCGATGATCACACTACTTTCAACGACAACTAGTATCAGAAACAAAGGACTGATTTGTTTACTCGTAATGCCAATTTCTGAGACGTAGCATTGGGCACAAAACAAAGCAATTCAGTATTCTAGGCGGTGTAGTTCCGAAGGTATGAGTGCTTTACTGTGGCAGTATATGTGTAGCAGCGACATTTGACAGTCACACGTCAACATTCAAAATATTATTTGAAGGTCTCACAATTGTCTGATTTTCATGTATTATATACCAAAATGTTCAGGAAACCCAAAGTACATTATAGAGTAGAAAACAGGAAATGTCACATTTCAACGAATTTCACATACAATGTCCCTTAAAGGGACTCGCGTTAGGAACACCTATCCTCGTATACTTTTCCATATACAATTTCATAAGGGACTCTCGCAGCTTTGAAATTTCGACAGTAACAATTACTGCTGAGTCTAGTTACTCTTCAAAACAGCATCTCATGTGAGCTAACCAGTTGCGTCTTTAGCAGTGGTTTCTCGTACTTCCGGCACTTGGGCTGTGCACGGCTCTGTATAAAGAGAACAGATCGATGTAGTCATAGGAGCGAGCCGTACACACCTGCTCTCATGCCTCACAGCTAATTCGCTGCAAAAAATAACCTGTAGCTGTGATCCTGCTGTCAAATAGTCTATTCATTGGCTAGAATTGCGAGTTAATAAAATACAATGAAACATAAAATAAAAGTTAAATGAACAATTTTATGACAAGCGTGCTATTCTAATGTCTGTAGTTAATGTAAACGACAGAGAATTATTTTGAATAATGTTTATTCAACAAAGGACATCTCAAATAAAAGGAAAATGGTCCTGCGCTATTCTCCTAAAATACCTAATCTAATCCAACCTAACTCCGTTCGAACACATCTCGGAAGTGCCTAACGGTACTGACCGACCGCCGTGTAATCCTCAGCCTTATGCTTCACTGGATACAGATTGCTCTCCCAGCCATTGTCAGTTTTCGTGACCAGAGCGGCTACTTCTCAGTCAAGTAGCCCTTTGGCCTCACAAGGGTTGAGTGCACCGCACTTGCCAACAGCACTCGGCAGACCAGACGGTCACCCACCCATATGCTATCAAAGCCCGACAGTGCTTAAATTCAGTTAAAATACAGACAGAAAATATCCTTGTCAAACACAGTAAAATTACATTGAGAGCATTATGAGAATTGTAACAATATCATCCATCAAAAACACGTGAAATCTAAATCTGTTTCATAGTGACAGTACATGAAATATTCACCAGTTCAAAAACAGTTCAGAGTTCAACAAGATGATTTACAAATTATTGCACATGATACAAAGAGTAGTAACAGATACTCAGAGTATTCTCAAGCCTACACAGAAGCACACTGAACCGTCTCGACATTGAAGTGTGGTAGTGGCCATTCACCGGCCAGAATCAATCACCTGTATGATCAAACGAAGAGTTTCACTGCATGAACGTCTCCCTTCGTCATGAACTCTACATCCAGTGACCAGGATCCCCCGATTCAGCTCTTCACTGGAAAAGTCCCGGTCTCCACAAACTCCTAGTGTTCTGTTACTGTCTGCTTTTCCACTGGCTGAAGGATATTTCCACCAAAAATACATCGTCCTTAAACTGCACTGACATGATCTGACTCAACATGACTACTTCCCAGACGAAAACAATATAACAAAATTTAAATAAAGAAATGTCATAAACATTCGGTTACACGGATTACAATAAGTAGGAGTAATAGATCGTTCACAACTAAGTAATCGAGCGTTAGTCCACAACTGCCCGCACGATAAGTGACAGATTTTCCTTAAATAGTGATTAAACAATTATTTGTGCCTTCTGGAGAGAAGTGTCTTTTGATTCTCTTTTCAACTGTTGTTTGCTAACACATACGAATGACCACATTTAAATTGTTGTAGTTTTTTTATAATATTTGCGGTCAACATTTAAATAAAGTTGCTGGCAAAATACTAAACTGTTGGTTAAATAAAAACACAAGCATGACAAAATACGAGGTATTGATGCTGTGTTCATTTGCTGTTTAAATATGGAGAACACGACGTCTGACAAACATTTGCGTGATAAAAAAAAAATATGAAGGACGGAATAAATCAAGAAATGAAATAGATATCGATGTGTAGCTTTCAGGGATAACTATAGTGTAATGCTATCATCTGAGAGATCATATGTTGAAGTCAATCGGAGGTTCATGGTGAAAATGTTTATTCGTTGTGAAATATTAATTTTTTAGGTTTAAAGATATTGAAATATTGTCATTGGATGGATTTCATTTTTCTGAGAGTGCAGATGTATTCATGTTTGCGTTAATATTTTACTGTACATTATTATAAATTTCTCAAAGAGATGTAAGATGCCATCTTTCAGCTTGTCTGACGCTCTGCCGTTTCTTGGAGCATAGTCTATCCTCTTAAGTGTCAAAATGCCCCCTTACCAAGATTTTCCACGTTCTCGGCCAAATCTTTGTGTCCACACCAGACGTCGCTCCCAACGGTCGCTGCGTCTACACCGGCTGCGGCGCTTTGACGACCCTGGAGCTGTCTGCCAGCGCTCAGCCATACAAACCTCGTACCTGTACTGGGCGGCCGATTAACTCGTCTAAATAGGCGCAACGCTACACATCTTCCCTTAATGTGGCACATTAGCTCGCTAACTTGGCACATTAAGTTTCATCAAATTTTACATACTTACGAGGTAAATAAATACACGCACAACATAATAAATAGAATATCCTACTGGAGTATCGGAACAGTGGTGTAATTATTTTCGTGGTGGCGTGTTAAAGAGCGTGTGCCTTCTAGGATATGTCATATTGTATTACCAGCAAATCCTTTCTAAATCTAACACAAATTATAGAAATTACGTAATACTAAATATAAGCCTGAATAAACATACAACTTCTATGTAACTTTCGAGTCAACAATTTGAAAAGTCTTTAGCACTTTTGGGCTCATCGCTTTGACCACATCGCAGCTCTACAACACAACACACGATCGATGTTCTGGAGTCGAAGTTTAGATGGTTCACAGAACAGCTGCCTCTGGAGATTTTGATGACCCCCTTGGTCACAAACTGCGCCGAATATTCGTCAATCAGCAGTCACTGCCAGTGCTGAAGAGCGATACCTGTCAAAATACGACTGCGTTGTAACTACCGCTGATAGTGTGATTTCTAGAATCCCCTTTGATCAGCCACTGAACGCCCTCCCCAGTGGAATCGATACATGTACAAACAGGATAGCAAGCAGAAACTGATTTATAACGTAGTCTTAACACCTGATTCAAATCGGCATTTCAAACACTGTTTCCAGTGGAAAACACGCCTATGAAATTTTGTTTCACATCATAAGTCAAATAACATTTTATCTTTTCTCTACAAGTTTATCTCGTCTAATTAGAAACTTTAAAACTAATACTATCCTGTACAGAAATCGCCCATTTAACTTTCATTTTTAACTCAGAGAATAGCTGGATCATAAATTCAGTAAATGTTAACTCTAAAATAAGATTTATTCCCAGACTTCATTTTCATAAACATATTGCGAACTTATCGCCTTAATTTTACTCACATAAATCGATTAAAAACCCTTCCAAGATAACGTGTTACAGAATTAATCCATCGAAATATAGCCGGCCAGTGTGGCAGAGCGGTTCTAGGCACTTCAGTTTGGAACCGCGCGACCGTTACGGTCGCAGGTTCGAATCCTGCCTCGGGCATGGATGTGTGTGATGTCCTTAGGTTAGTTAGGTTTAAGTAGTTCTAAGTTCTAGGGGACTGATGACCTCAGATGTTAAGTCCCATGGTGCTCAGAGCCAATTGAACCAATTGAACCATCGAAATATATCCCCAAAACTTAGCTTATATTTTGCATGTAAGTACATGTTTGACTCCCACAAACAATAACAATTGTAATGAGATCTGATGAACTCCATGCACCAGATTTTCTGCGTACAGTACTTACAACCAAACTACATCTTAGTTCACGAGTAACCCATCCAAAATATTACAAGTAACACAAATAAATAACCCCTTGAAATATCCCCCCAAACCTTCAGTAAAAGAATTCATATTCCTCTTACCACTAAGTGATTGAATTATGTTATCCTGATGTTCACGCTTGAAGAATTGTGCAGCCAATGTCGACACTCTTCCTGAACTAAGTTGCTCCTCCATACATGTTACGTACATCTTAAATTCACCAAGTTTATTGTTTTCACTGAACACAAATGGCCTCCATAATTTCTTCCATACTATACACGAAATAACACTTATATGTATATATAGACACGGTGCAACTCTGCCACCATTGCTTCTTATCCCTTTGGGAGTCCACCTAGCCTTTTATTTTTTCTCAGCCGACTGACATAGAGGCTTCAACTAAATTCCCTTTCTCTCACCCCTACTTAGTGTTGCCATCTGCCAGAATTTTTGTAAATAGGACGAGATTTGTTTCGTTGTCATAAGAAAGTTTCTGGTGCTTACTTCAGTTATGGCGGCTGCTACTGAAATTACTAAAGCAAAAATTTATTATGCGTGAATAAGGTATTTTAATAGGTATTTAGGTGTGAAAATTTTGTAGATATAATGTGTAATATATTAAAATATGAAACAAATTATATATGTAACACAATATGCGCTATAATTTGTGTCTTCGTATGGAGCCATTGTTCTTGACCACACGTGTCCAAACAAAAGCTAAATTTTTCCTCCTGTGCCCGAGCGGTTCTAGCCGCTACAGTCTGGAACCGCGCGACCGCTCCGGTCGTAAGTTCGAATCCTGCCTCAGGCATGGACGTGTGTGATGTTCTTAGGTTAGTTACGTTTAAGTAGTTCTAAGTTGAAGGGACTGATGACCTCAGAAGTTAAGTCCCATAGTGCTCAGAGCCATTTGAACCATTTTGAACAATTTTTTGCCAAGAACACAATGTCTAAAAAACACCGTCTAATAAAGAAATATTAGAAATTTTGGATGAAGTTACTCCTGAACCCGAATTAGAAAGTGGTGCATGTTACCTTGATGGCAATCCTGATCCTGTTCTGGAAGTTATTGTTCAAGAAATAGACATGGAGGTGCTACCACTCACAATAATTTCTGGAGGCCAAATAATTTCTGAGAGTGAAAGTGATTATGATGACAGTTTTAGCAGCGATGATATTATGTCTTTATCTTATTTTTTCACTAATACGTGGAGTAAAATTAATTGTGCTAGTATAAAGTGACCTGACTTCATTGAGTGTGTTCGTGTACAGGGTAAAATTGAGAGACGAAGGTAACAGCATGGCACCACATGATCTCTTTTCAGTAATTTTCTGTGATTATTTGATTGAACATTTAGTGTTACACACCGACTTACATGCCACTCAAAAAGCCAATCCATTTAAAAATGTAGCCAAAGACAAAATGTTGGTTTTTCTAGCGATATATGTTCTCATGGAATGAAACGACCTCGTAATTACCATGACTGTTAGTCTTATCATGAATAGTTGAAGGACAATTGTATAAGTTCCTTCATGTTCCTAAATAGATTTGGATAGCTACTATCACATATTCATTGAATGATAACAACCTGATGCCAAGAGGGAATTCTCCAAATAACCACAAGCTTTATAAGACTAACCCTATGCTTGACATTCTGAGTAAAACTCTCAAAGAGAATTATATTCCCACCAAAAATCAAGCAGTTGAATAATGAAAGGTGAAATTCAAGGGTAGGACTGGTTATAAACAATACATGCAAGAGAAAACCGTCAGAAGAAGATATAAGATAGGGCTTCGAGCCGATAAATAAAATTTGTTTGTGATTTTCAAGTGAAGACTGGGAAAAAAGATACGGCTGAGGTTAATTTATGGCAGAGTTGTGCTTGATTTTTGTACGAAGGGAAAGATTACAATGTATTTTTTACAATTACTTCACAAGTTTGCCGTTATTATCAAAGCTAAAACTACGTAGAATGCTGAGTTGTGTTAGTGTCAGGTGTGATTGCAGAGGTTTACCACAATGGAAGCATGATAAAGAACTCAGTAGAAGGGAATATGATTTGTCAGTAATGAAAGATGGAACAGCCCACATAAAAAGAAAGGAAAATGCACTGTATTGTTTTCTACCTACTATCTATTCTCCAGATGACGTATCTGTTGTAAACAGAAGGCAGGTTGATGGTAGCAAAAAGCATATTGGGTGTCTTAACATTGCTAAGGCATTTCATGCGAATATACAATGCGTTGAGAAAGCTGACATGTTAAGATTGTTCTATACAATTAATAGAAAAGCGAAATGGTCCTGGCTAGGTTTATTTTGGTATTTTGTTGATGAATCACTTGTAAATTCATTTATTTTCTACACTCTGTGTAACACTGAGTAAGAGTGTGTCTCAAAGAATTTAGAAGGAATGTTGCAATTGGTTTAGAAGGTGCTGAAAATGTGACATATTTACCATGTCCATCACCTAGTACACCACTCTCTAAGAGATTCAAACCACAAATACCTACAAGAAACAGACACTCGGAAGCAAAACACATGCCGCAGCATGGGACTCTAAAACGTTGTGTGTACCGTAGCACGAAAAAACCCTCGTAGATACAGATGGAATTGCAAAAACATGTGTTGTAGGCTTATACTTGTCATCTGACAGGAATTGTTTCATTCCTTCCATAATCAGTTATTTTGAGTCTACTCAGGATATGCTGTGTGTTTCCTTACCTATTGTGTATGTCGCTAAGATTTGCCACAGTGACTTCAAATGAAACCATCCCCTAACTTGTATGCAAATGCAAGAAAAATTTAATAAATTATCATTTTCTTTTACTTAATGTGTATTTGATTCAATTGAATCAGTTCCCACCTGAAATCCAGCAATTGTCTGCTCTCTGCCTCAAAGGGTTGTAAGGGTTAAGGCACTTTTCTCGCAAGTTTGAGTACCTTTTAAATTTCATCCTTTTGCGTGTTTTAAACTGCTCAGTTTCGAACCTTGTTTCCTTGTTCACCAACGGACTCCTAATTTACCGACAACATTTGTGACTACCGCTGGAACACCATTTTTAATTTCGAGAGACGCACACTTACTTTCTTCATCAACTTTGATCACTTCACTTACAGGCTGCACATTTTCAATTTCACATCCCTAAGCACTGTTCCCTCAAAGGATCATATTCATTATCCTTTCTTTTCTCTGCCATATCTGTTGTACACACTGCAACGTCAGACCAACCCTCCATTTCGTTATCTATGCCTAGATTCTCCTGATCTAACTCCAACTCATCTGTAGGATTTAAGTCATTCTCAAAACCTGTCATTTGATCATCTTCATAAACATCAAATATACCGTTCGCCTCCTTCGAAGTAACGGTATTAGAAACTGCAACTTTCTTCCAACCAACCACACAGCTTAAGACTTTGTCTCTCTTAAACAAATCCTCACTTACATTCTCCGAATCACTACAAACTTTATCACAATTAACCCCATTAACATCCACCGATAACTTATACGATTTATTACGTAAAACATCTGTTACATCCATCAATACATTATAAAAATCACCACCGATACACCACATAATTGTCGATAGTACATCGCTCTACATTAGAACTCACAGTACACCTAATTCCTCCAGACTCGGATCTAACTCTTTCTCTTTCACATCTCCCCCCCCCCCCCCCCCCCCCAATCCGCATTCACTCATAATTCATTATTTCTTCAAGATCACCGGTTCACTTCCATAGAAATAAATGCACAAATTCCTTCTTCCGAAATATATAAATGAGCAGCTTCAGCCTTCGCAACTTCAGCACATGAAACATTACCTTTACTTCCGTTTAACAATAAATCGCCCACTTCCACCGATACTTAATAAAATTCAACACCAGCTGACAAAAATATTTTCACAAGTATCTTTACATACTTCCTTCGATACACCACAAAATTCTTCTCCAACTGACGAGACTGCAGCTTCGCCGCCTTCACATATATCCTCACATATTTCCGTCTTACAAAATCGTCTACATTCCTCTCAGCTACATTATTATAATTGCTACTGAGTAGTGCCTCATTAGAATTCGGCATACATTTCATCTCTACCAAATTCAGATCCACCTCAGCCTCTCTTCTGATCACGGAATTTTCCCTGATGAATACGTTAATTCCATCATTCACTTCACTTTCAAAAATTAAATTTCTCAGCCCCATATCATATAACTTACATGTCCAACATTTGTGGTTTCTTTCTCGAATTTCCAATAGCCAGAGAATTTTCAAAATAACTTCTCTTTTCGACGCTGGTTTATTTCACCACCTTCAGACCTCAAATGCAGCGATCTCCAATTTCCCGACTTCTTATTCTTTCGTTGCATTTCATGATGCTCCTGCCACTCAGATCTTCGTTCTCAGTTTTGACTTCGATTGTGAGAATTCCAATTTCCATTTTCCCTTTGAAAATTACTGTTACCAATGCGGTGATAATTATTTTCATGATTGTTGTAATTCCTTTTCTAGCACCCACTTTTCTGTCTACTGTTCCCATAATGAGGCTTGAATCCAGTGCCTGTTCAAGTTTCTCAATAAAATCTAAAAACTCATCAATGGGCTTCGTCGGGTTGTGGACAAGATACCATGATAAAAATTTCGGTAGTCGTATCTTGAGGGACATAATCTCTCTCAATACCCCCAGCAGACGATTCATATGCGTCAACTTAGTCAATTCATGAACACAAATATTCCACATTGACGCATCTCCGTGTATGAAATTTGGTCCGTTTAGAAACTCATTCTGAAGTCGCCTTTGTTTCGCTTCACTCCAGAATTTGTTCAGGAAGCAACTTTCAGACAGTTCATTGGTAGTAAATTAAGCACTCGTTAAATTTGCCATGATCCTGTATTGCCCTCAAGATGCCTCTTGTGATATTCCTCTTATAAAACCATCTCTACATGCAGCAAGGTGGTATTTTCCATCATCTGCAAACAAAAATTTAATTCAGCCCTCACGTCTTTAAATTGCTGTTCATGCTGCACATATTCTTTATTTAGTCTTGATTCAAAATATTCTCTATGTTTAAGCACGTCCGTTCACATTCTATTACTCCACCTGACTAATTGTTAACAGATTTAGTGGTTTCTTCCTCAGTGCATTTTGCCTCAACACATTATTCTTAACATAGTCACCCAGCTCGTCCTGTATCTTTTCCAATTTTTCCCTGAAATATTTTTCTACTGTATCGACTGCTAACCTCAGCAGAAAACTTGGTTATGTCTGCGCTTCTAATTTATATTTTTGTATCAATAACTCCTTCAGTATCTGATTTCCTTTTTTCCGCCTCAGCTTTTACACTTTCAGTATTTGAATTATGGTAAGTATTTTCTGTTCAATCATTGTATCCGATGCCAGTATACTAGAGTGCATTGCACTGAAAGCTTACTTCCTCTCTCTGATTATGGACTATCCGCCCCACTAATATCGTCCCTATGAACATCACCACATTCAGTGTTTGGAATAACTGGCCCATTAACATTATCTGAGGTACACATGCTGGGTGATTAAGCTTTGGAAGCTCCATCAGTGCCAGTAACTCTGTGGGTGGACACGTATTAACTCTATCGGCGCAGGTACTTAACTTGTCGCTCATGCTGGCTGCTTCTGTTGTACTGCTACTGCCGACTGTGAAGATGCTGCCAACACAGCTCTGCGTTGCCTTCTTCTTCTTTCTTGAAGTTCCGTATCTAACTTCCCCACACATAACATTTGTTACCAATACTCACGCAACCAACTGCTGCAAAATATTATGCATTCAGCCCCCATACGAACTGCCTATCATGCTTTAGATTTGGGATCTGGATCATAGAATATTCTGAAGTGTTGAATTACAGATGTAGTTGTAAAGGGACGAAATTAAAATCCCAGCTGAGTCCCCAATTGTGACAGCACGTAACAGTTGCTGCTGAGTGTAGTTGCTCTCCCAAACAGCATCTCAGACGAGCAAACGAGTTGCATCTTTACCAGTGGTTACTTGTACCTGCGGTAGCTGGGCTAACTGAGCAGTGATTTCCTGTGATGCTCTAGGCAGGATAGTTTCTCTGTCGAAGTTGCACGCTTTGTGGCGTCCTGGTTGGTTAGCGCCCTCTATTTAAGACGGTCGCAGCTCACTAGAGGAGACACAGTCGGGGTAGTGACAGCGGGAAGACAGCGCACGGAGCATCGCAAGTAGTCAGTCGGCGCTTGGTGTACTGTGAGGACGCGCGGTGTTGACATCCCGGCGCCTGGGTCTGGTGGCGAGCGCAACTGGAGTGCGGAAGCACTCACCGGTCAACATAGGCTCTGTTCAACAGTCGTGTCTATCTCGAAGCCTGAGGAGAGCGCGGGAGTTTACCCTGGCGTGCATGTTAACGGCGAGCTCCTGGACTAACTTTAAATGGTGAGCCATTTTGTGTCGTTGCTCCGTGTAGCCACCTTGATCTTCGCTAGTCATTCTTTGAACCGCTCGGACTTGGGTCCGGGATACTTGGAATTGCAAGTCCATGTAAAACATCCCCTTAGAAAAATTATAAATGACTATGCTGATAAACCTCTTACGTTATTTGATTTTCAAACAGCTGAGCAGAACTGAACGTAGTCAGACATTTCTCTCTTTACTTATTCTGATCAACACTAAACTGACACACAATATTTTTAGCGCAACGCAATATGACTTTCAATAATCCATACAAAATCATGGCCCTGACTAACAATAACCTATACATTTCATGAATCACTTACCTCACAAAAATCTTCGTTACTCGAACTACTGCAATACAACGAGCGCCTCTACTGCCAGCTAAATAAAAGATTCTAACCACTGAAGGCACTAACTACTGATAGGTATAGTTAGCAAATGAAAGATTTTGGCCGGCCGCGGTGGTCTCGCGGTTCTAGGCGCGCAGTCCGGAACCGTGCGACTGCTACGATCGCAGGTTCGAATCCTGCCTCGGCCATGGATGTGTGTGATGTCCTTAGGTTAGTTAGGTTTAAGTAGTTCTAAGTTCTAGGGGACTGATGACCACAGCAGTTGAGTCCCATAGTGCTCAGAGCCATTTGAACCATCAGAGCCATTTGAAAGATTTTGATAGAGAACAAACAATGTATTTACCTTCATAATGTTCAAAAGACATCATATATTTCATGATATACGGTATTAAAAATTTACTCTTTCTGATGGACGCACGTCCAGATCGTCCGCTCTCAAAATTCTGTCATCTCTCTCCCCACATCCACCACTGCTGGCGGCTCACCTCCAACTGCGCAACGCTACGCGATGTTCACATCCAGCTGCCCAACGCTACAACAGCAAATATTCCAACAATGCAAACCAGCCACAGACTGCGCACAGCACAGTCAGTGATTTTCATACAGAGCGCTACGTGAGGTTACCAACAT
Source organism: Schistocerca nitens (assembly GCF_023898315.1). Lineage (NCBI taxonomy): Eukaryota > Metazoa > Arthropoda > Insecta > Orthoptera > Acrididae > Schistocerca > Schistocerca nitens. The sequence continues at coordinate 271,788,668 of NC_064622.1, forward strand.
AAAAGCCTAAACAGCCTACTTACACATGTAACTGCGATGTGCCCTAGTTCTGTTGCATTACAAGTGTGGCCGATGTTCGGCGATTCCTTTTTTAATTATTATTGTTAATATTTTAAGTGGTCAATTTTATGAATCAAAGTTTATTTTCGGTACAAATCTTCGGCCGCCACTTTAAATTGGAATCGCCAATTTTCTTATTGTTGGAAACTATAATAGTAACCGTCAAAGGGTGCTTTGGTATTTAAGGTTGTGAGCCGATTGTCTGGTCATTATTACCGTGAACAAGTTGTGGTTTATAAGTTTATCAAGTGAAATTTCACGTCGTTGGAGATTGTTTAATGAACTATTGCTTTTATAGTAACTGCGGTTGTCACACTATAACGTCTCTTCCTACATTCAGCGCTACCCAGTGCTTGACTGTTGGTTTTGGTATTTTAGTGAACTGTGTATCAATAGTGGGTTTGTGTGTTCTAGAAGCCGTTATTGGTGTGCGCAGGCCCTCCTGCCTGTTGTCACTTGAACTTGGAATTCAGATGCATGGCCGATGTGAACGCCAACGTCGGGAATGTGCTGATTGCTGTGGAGATCTGTCAGGCTATCATATCGTATTGCCGAATGTTTTCCATAACAATTAATTCACTTATTTATGAGACCTTGCTATTTGAGTATTTTTTAAAACCTAATAGCATTTACAAACTATTTTTCATTTTCACAAGGCCTAACAACTGACTAGTGGGCTCAGATGTGTGGCTGTGTAAACGTTATAATTTGTGTAAAGCAATTCCTTATTAATTTAAAGTTGGGGCTATAAGGCTGGTTTTCCTTAATTTTTTTTAAATTACTCTCATTGCTTTTATGCAATTGAATAGTCGGTCTATTCAATCGTTGTGATGTTACCGGTGCTCTGTTTTAATTAATGGGGTGAAAATAAATTTTTGTATCCTCAAATGGGTTCAGCATTCCACTCCAGCAGCCCTTACCACTAACCATGGCTTGTTTAAATCGAATAGCTCGACGTAGTCACAGCGTCGAGCCATGCACATCCGCTTTCATGTCCCACATCTTAATTCGCTGCGAATAATAACCTGTATCTGTGGTCCTGAAGTCAAACAGTCCTTGCATTGGTTAGAATTGCAAGTTAATAAAATACACGGAAATATAAAACAAAAGTTAAATGAATAATTTCATAACCAGGGCTACATTCTAACATCTGCAGTTGACATAGATGACAGACAATTATGTTCAATAATGTTTACTCAAGAAAGTACATCTCAAACGGGAAGTGGTCCTACGATATACATTTAAAATGCAGACAGGGAATACCAATATCAAATGCAATAAAGTTACGTTGGAAGCATTACGAGAACTGTAGCAAAGTTCCCAAACTAAATAGTCATCAAAGATACTTGGAAACTAAGTCCATTTCATAATCACAGTACACGAAATACTAACCAGCTCAAAACAGTTCAGAGTTCAACACGACGATTTACTAATTATCGCACATGGTACAAAAAACAGTAATTTACACTGTGTCTTTCCTCAGTCCTATGCAGGAACACATTCAGACCTTGTGAAATATAAAATGCCTTCAGAAGTTGAAGTATGGTAGCGGCCGTTCACCGCTCAGAATCAATCATCTATACAACCAAATGATCCTTGTTGCTGCAGGCAGATCAAGTGCCCAGAATTGCACACTTCAGCTCTTCACTGGGGCAGTCCCAGTCTCCACTTGACTTCTGTAGTGTTTTGCTGCTGTCTGTTCCTCCATTGGCTGAAGGCAACAAAAATACATCGTCCTTAAGCTCTACTGACAAGATTTCACTCAACTTGACCACTTCCCAGACTAAACTAATAATATAACTACATTGACATAAGAAAGGGTCATAAACATTCGGTTACACTCAGACCATTTTCAAAAAATACAAGAAATAGTTGGTTCAAGAATAAACAAGGCATCATTCTTGCGCAAGTGTTCTCACAATAAATAACAACATATTTTTGCTAAATAGTGCTTAAACAATTATTTATGCCTTCTTGACAGAAGCGTCTTTGGTTCTGTTGTTCGCCAACACATATGAATGACTACTTTTAAATTTGCACAGTTTTTTATAGTATTTGCAATCAGAATTATTTTAAATAAAGTTACTGCAAAATAGTAAACTATTCATTAAAGAAAAACACAAGTATGACAAAATACGAGGTATTGATACTGCTGCGCCACGAATAAGTACAGGTGTGGGTTTCGGGAATACTTGTAAATCTCACGCAGCTATGGCTGGAAGGTAGTAGTTTAGGGACCGACAGTCACATTGGATTGATATTTTGCAATCGATTCTGCAAGGCATGTTTACGACACTGCTCGCAGGCTAGAAGGCACGGCCCAGCAGGCACGATATACAAATGTGAAGCAATCGGGGCAGCACAGGGCACCAACATGCTGTGAAGAATCCGTGCGTTGCAGTTAAAACAGCACCTAGCAACCTGTGTGTAGGGGCCGAAGCGGGATGAGGAAAGCTGACTTTGTAATTATCAAAGAGCGTGTAAGTAGGCCGTTTAGGTGTTTATGTACTATGTAAGTAGGCTGTTTAGGTTTTTATGTTGGTAACGCCACGTAGCGCTCTCTATGAAAATCGCTGACAGCGCTGTGTGCAGTTTGTGGATGGTGGACTCATTGTTGGAATATTCGCTTGTGTAGTGTTGGGCAGTTGGATGCGAACAGCGCGTAGTGTTGGGCAGTTGGAGGTGAGCCGCCAGCAGTGGTGGATGTGGAGAGAGAGACTGCCAGAGTTTTGAGAGGTCACTATAAGCGGACGATCTGGACAAGTGTCCGCCAGAAATAGGAAATTTGTGAAGATGGATGTCATGAATTGATATATATATATATATATATGATGACTTTTGAACATTATCAAGGTAAATACATTGTCCGTTCTCTATCAAAATCTTTCATTTGCTAACTATCCCTGTCAGTAGTTAGTGGCTTCAGTAGTTAGAATCTTTTATTTAGCTGGCAGTTTTGGCGCTCGCTGTATTGCAGTAGTTCGAGTAACGAAGATTTTTGTGAGGTAAGTGATTCATAAAAGGTATAGGTTATTGTTAGTCAGGGCCATTCTTTTGTAGGGATAACTGAAAGTCAGATTACGTTGCGCTAAAAATATTGTGTGTCAGTTTAGTGATGATCAGAATAAGTAAAGAGAAAATTGTTTGAGTACGTTGAGTTTTGTTCAGCTCTTTGAAAATCAATTAATGTAAGAGTTTTCCCAGCACTGTCATTCTTAATTTTCCAAAGGAGACGTTCCAAGCGTTCCACTTGCCTCCTCCAGAGGAACTACGTCAGAGGCAAGGGTAAAAGGCATATAAATAAGCGAGCCCGGATGATCAAATCATGGAGTCGTGTAGCCATTTTGCCCACGTCAAGAATCGGAGAGAATGGCGATTGTTTAAATTGCAGGCCAACCGGCCCCATGAAGTTACCTCTAAGCTCCGCTGCATTGCTATGGTTGAGAGCTCGCACCCTGGGGCTGGACCGACACGAGCAGCTAGAGAGGTGCTGGCTTCAGCTCTCTGGGTGACATCGTACGGCGGACTGCAAGGGCCGGGCCTGGGACGCAAACCCACGGCCTCCCGGATGCAGAGCTGTCTGCGAACACTGAACGAGCTGCCATGGACGGACGGCCGGAGCTGCTAAGGCTGACTACAACGACAGCAGTCGGCTGTTTTCCTTCGGCGCTCTACATAGGGTCCTGAGTGGCGCTTGAGGGAGCAGTCATCCGTGTTCGGGGTTTTGGGTGCAGTTACCGCTTAGGCGGCCACTTAGCGCCACTTTAGTGATAATACGAGGCGTGTTTTTTAAGTAAGTACCGTTTTGAAATTAAAAAAAGACCTGCTAATATACCTCAATTTTATTTTTAAGTGAAAGCCTGTACCTTAATTTACGCCATTACACACCGATTCTTCCTTGTTTAAGTTGTGTACTGAGTGTTAACATGCCTCCGATAATCGTGAGTCCCGCCGACTGTGAAGTACGGGCTGTTATAAGATTTCTTAGTGCTAAAGGCCTAAAACCGATCGATATTCTTCGTGGGATCTGTGCAGTTTACGGAGAAAACATTATGAGTGATGGAATGGTAAGAAAGTGGATGAGAGCATTTAAAGATGGCAGCACAAATGTGCATGATGAACAACGGAGTGGGCGTCCTTCGGTCGTTAATGAAAGTTTGGTGCAGGAAGTGGACAATAAGGTGAGAGAAAACAGACGCTTTACGATTTCCTCCTTGCGGGATGTCTTTCCCAATGTTTCTCGTAGTGTTTTGTATGGCATTGTGACCGAGCACTTGAATTACTGAAAATTGTACGCACGTTGGGTACCGAAAATGTTGACGGATGTGCACAAAACCAAACGTTTAGACAGTGCATTGACATTCCTTGATAGGGTACCACAACGACGGTGATGATTTCTTAAGCCAAATTGTTACGGGCGATGAAATATGGGTGTCCTACGTCAGACCAGAATCACAGCAACAGTCCATGGAAATTGAGCAAGGACATCATTTCCCTGAAGGACAATGCCCATCCGCATGTGACGTATCAGACCAAAGATCTCATCACATCTTTTCGATGGGAAACTCTAGGTCATTCTCCGTACAGCCCCGATCTTGCACCGACTACCATCTGTTCCTGCACTTGAAGAAATACCTGGGCGGTCAGCGTCTTCAAGACGATGACGAAGTCAAAACAGTATTGATGCAGTGGTTAACAAGTCAGGCGGCAGACTTGAGGAGGGTATTCAAAAACTGGTACAACGTTATGACAAGTGCCTCAATATTGACGGAAATTATGTAGAAAAGGAGAGTAAGGTACAGGCTTTCATGCAAAAATAAAATTATTGAGACATCTTATCACGTCTTTTTTTAATTTCAAAACGGTACTTACTTAAAAAAAACACGCCTCGTACAAAACGTGCTGCCCTTCTTTGAACTTTTTCGATGTACTCCGTCAGTCCTGTCTGGTAAGGATCCCACACCGTGCAGAAATATTCTAAAAGAGAACGGACAAGCGTAGTGTAGGCAGTCTCCTTGGTAGATCTGTTACATTTTCTAAGTGTTCTGCCAATAAAACGCAGTCTATGGTTAGCCTTTCCCACAACATTTTCTGTGTGTTCCTTCCCAGTTAAGTTGTACGTAACTGTAATACCTACGTATTTAGTTGAATTTACGGCTTTTAGATTAGGCTGATTTCTACATCTACATCTACATCTATACTCCGCGAGCCACCTTACGGTGTGTGGCGGAGGGTACTTATTGTACCACTATCTGATCCTCCCTTCCCTGTTCCATTCACGAATTGTGCGTGGGAAGAACGACTGCTTGTAAGTCTCCGTATTTGCTCTAATTTCTCGGATCTTTTCGTTGTGATCATTACGCGAGATATATGTGGGCGGTAGTAATATGTTGCCCATCTCTTCCCGGAATGTGCTCTCTCGTAATTTCGATAATAAACCTCTCCGTATTGCGTAACGCCTTTCTTGAAGTGTCCGCCACTGGAGCTTGTTCAGCATCTCCGTAACGCTCTCGCGCTGACTAAATGTCCCCATGACGAATCGCGCTGCTTTTCGCTGGATCATGTCTATCTCTTCTATTAATCCAACCTGGTAAGGGTCCCATACTGATGAGCAATACTCAAGAATCGGACGAACAAGCGTTTTGTAAGCTACTTCTTTCGTCGATGAGTCACATTTTCTTAGAATTCTTCCTATGAATCTCAACCTGGCGCCTGCTTTTCCCACTATTTGTTTTATGTGATCATTCCACTTCAGATCGCTCCGGATAGTAACTCCTAAGTATTTTACGGTCGTTACCGCTTCCAATGATTTACCACCTATGGCATAATCGTACTGGAATGGATTTCTGCCCCTATGTATGCGCATTATATTACATTTATCTACGTTTAGGGAAAGCTGCCAGCTGTCGCACCATTCATTAATCCTCTGCAGGTCTTCCTGGAGTACGTACGAGTCTTCTGATGTTGCTACTTTCTTGTAGACAACCGTGTCATCTGCAAATAGCCTCACGGAGCTACCGATGTTGTCAACTAAGTCATTTATGTATATTGTAAACAATAAAGGTCCTATCACGCTTCCTTGCGGTACTCCCGAAATTACCTCTACATCTGCAGATTTTGAACCGTTAAGAATGACATGTTGTGTTCTTTCTTCTAGGAAATCCTGAATCCAATCACAAACCTGGTCCGATATTCCGTAAGCACGTATTTTTTTCACTAAACGTAAGTGCGGAACCGTATCAAATGCCTTCCTGAAGTCCAGGAATACGGCATCAATCTGCTCGCCAGTGTCTACGGCACTGTGAATTTCTTGGGCAAATAGGGCGAGCTGGGTTTCACATGATCTCTGTTTGCGGAATCCATGTTGGTTATGATGAAGGAGATTTGTATTATCTAAGAACGTCATAATACGAGAACACAAAACATGTTCCATTATTCTACAACAGATTGACGTAAGTGAAATAGGCCTATAATTATTCGCATCTGATTTATGACCCTTCTTGAAAATGGGAACGACCTGTGCTTTCTTCCAGTCGCTAGGTACTTTACGTTCTTCCAGAGATCTACGATAAATTGCTGATAGAAAGGGGGCAAGTTCTTTAGCATAATCACTGTAGAATCTTAAGGGTATCTCGTCTGGTCCGGATGCTTTTCCGCTACTAAGTGATAGCAGTTGTTTTTCAATTCCGATATCGTTTATTTCAATATTTTCCATTTTGGCGTCCGTGCGACGGCTGAAGTCAGGGACCGTGTTACGATTTTCCGCAGTGAAACAGTTTCGGAACACTGAATTCAGTATTTCTGCCTTTCTTCGGTCGTCTTCTGTTTCGGTGCCATCGTGGTCAACGAGTGACTGAATAGGGGATTTAGATCCGCTTACCGATTTTACATATGACCAAAACTTTTTAGGGTTCTTGTTTAGATTGTTTGCCAATGTTTTATGTTCGAATTCGTTGAATGCTTCTCTCATTGCTCTCTTTACGCTCTTTTTCGCTTCGTTCAGCTTTTCCTTATCAGCTATGATTCGACTACTCTTAAACCTATGGTGAAGCTTTCTTTGTTTCCGTAGTACCTTTCGTACATGATTGTTATACCACGGTGGATCTTTCCCCTCGCTTTGGACCTTAGTCGGTACGAACTTATCTAAGGCGTACTGGACGATGTTTCTGAATTTTTTCCATTTTTGTTCCACATCCTCTTCCTCAGAAATGAACGTTTGATGGTGGTCACTCAGATATTCTGCGATTTGTGCCCTATCACTCTTGTTAAGCAAATAGATTTTCCTTCCTTTCTTGGCATTTCTTATTACACTTGTAGTCATTGATGCAACCACTGACTTATGATCACTGATACCCTCTTCTACATTCACGGAGTCGAAAAGTTCCGGTCTATTTGTTGCTATGAGGTCTAAAACGTTAGCTTCACGAGTTGGTTCTCTAACTATCTGCTCGAAGTAATTCTCGGACAAGGCAGTCAGGATAATGTCACAAGAGTCTCTGTCCCTGGCTCCAGTTCTGATTGTGTGACTATCCCATTCTATACCTGGTAGATTGAAGTCTCCCCCTATTACAATAGTATGATCACGAAACTTCTTCACGACGTTCTGCAGGTTCTCTCTGAGGCGCTCAACTACTACGGTTGCTGATGCAGGTGGCCTATAGAAGCATCCGACTATCATATCTGACCCACCTTTGATACTTAACTTAACCCAGATTATTTCACATTCGCATTCGCTAATAACTTCACTGGATATTATTGAATTCTTTACTGCTATAAATACTCCTCCACCATTGGCGTTTATCCTATCCTTGCGGTATATATTCCATTCTGTGTCTAGGATTTCGTTACTGTTCACTTCCGGTTTTAACCAACTTTCCGTTCCTAATACTATATGCGCACTATTTCCTTCAATAAGAGATACTAATTCAGGAACCTTGCCCTGGATACTCCTGCAGTTTACCAATATTACGTTAACTTTTCCTGTTTTTGGTCTCTGAGGACGGACGTTCTTTATCAACGATGATAATGTTCTCTCTGGTAAGCCGTCAGGTATTTTATCGTTTCGCCCAAGGGGGGGTCCCTCTAACCTAAAAAACCCCCGTGTGCACGCCACACGTACTCTGCTACCCTAGTAGCTGCTTCCGGTGTGTAGTGCACGCCTGACCTGTCTAGGGGGGCCCTACAGTTCTCCACCCAATAACGGAGGTCGATGAATTTGCAACCATTATAGTCGCAGAGTCGTCTGAGCCTCTGGTTTAGACCCTCCACACGGCTCCAAACCAGAGGACCGCGATCGACTCTGGGCACTATGCTGCAGATATTAAGCTCAGCTTGCACTCCGCGTGCGATGCTGGTTGTCTTCACCAAATCAGCCAGCCGCCGGAAGGAACCAAGGATGGCCTCAGAACCCAAGCGGCAGGCGTCATTCGTTCCGACATGTGCTACTATCTGCAGCCGGTCACACCCAGTGCGTTCAATAGCTGCCGGAAGGGCCTCCTCCACATTACGGACGAGACCCCCCGGCAAGCACACCGAGTGCACACTGGCATTCTTCCCCGACCTACCCGCTATTTTCCTGAGGGGCTCCATAACTCGCCTAACGTTGGAGCTCCCTATAACTAATAGGCCCGCCCTCTGTGACTGTCGGGACCTTGCCGGAGAATCGGCCACTGGCCCAACAGGCGAGGCATCCTGTGGTGGCTCGGAAACGATGTCATCACCACTAGGAAGCACCCCGTACCTGTTGGAAAGGGGTAAGGCAGCCGCCACGCGGCCAGATCCCACCTTCGCCTTTCGGCCAGGCACGCGCGAGCCCACCACTGTCCGCCATTCACCCTGGAGTGATGGCTGACCGGTAAGATGCTCACTGCCGGAAGACGCAGCGACATCAGGGGTTCCATGTGATTCCAAGGCCACCGAAGTAGGCATAGGTCTCACCACAGTTGCCCCAACGCCACTACGAGCCGACGCCTGCGCCTCGAGCTCGATGAGCCTAACAGACAAAGCCTCCACCTGTCCCCGAAGAGTGGCCAATTCTCCTTGCGTCCGCTCACAACAACCACAGTCCCTACACATGACTATGTTTACCCTACTCTATACGGTGACAAATTCCCAAGATAATCTTCTGATGAGCTACTCTGATAATCAAGAAACACTCACTGAAATACGAGACGCGAAAACTACGCTAGGTTTTCCCAGAAAAACTATTTAAAAGCTAAGCGCAGCAAATAAGTACAAAAACACTGTTATTGAAATAAAAGGTTCTACCTAGTAAGCACTCGAACACGCAAGAAATTACAAAAATAAACTAGTAATTACACAGATAACTGAAAATAAGTCGCTGCTGTTTGTAAAATATGTAAGAAGCAAACGGTGTACTCGCCTTAGTAGTAGCAGGAGCTAGCGATGCGCTCTCGCTGACGGTCTAACTTGTGGCCGAAGTTTAACGAATTCATTTTTAGCACTCATGAGGATGACCTCACATTTTTCGTTATTTAGGGTCAAATGCCAATTTTCGCACCATTCAGATATCATTTCTAAATCGTTTAGCAACTTGTTTTGATCTACTGATGACTTTATTAGTTGATAAATGACAGTGTCATTTGCAAACAACCTAAGACGGCTGCTCAGATTGTCTCCCAAATCGTTCATATAGAGAAGGAACAGCAAAGAGCCTATAACACTACCTTGGGGAACGCCAGAAATCACTTCTGGTTTACTCGATGACTTTCCGTCAGTTACTACGAACTGTGACCTCTCTGACAGGGAATCGCAAATCCAGTCACATAACTGAGACGATATTCCATAAGCACGCAATTTTACTACGAGCCGCTTGTGTGGTACAGTGTCAAACGCCTTCCGGAAATGGAGAAATACGGAATCGATCTGAAATCCTTTGTCAATAGCACTCAACACTTCATGTAAATAAAGAGCTAGTTGTTTTTCACAGGAACGATGTTTTCTAAACCCATGTTGAATGTGTGTCAATAGACCGCTTCCTTAGAGGTAATTCATAATCTTTTAACACAATATGTGTTCCAAAATCCTGTTGCATATCGACGTTAATGATATGGGCCTGTAATTTAGTGGATTACTCCTGCAATCTTTGTTGAATATTAGTGTGAATGTACAACTTTCGAGTCTTTGGGTACGGATCTTTCGTTGAGCGAACGGTTGTATATGAATGTTAAGTATGGAGCTAATGTATCATGTTCTCTCGATGTTTGGTAACTGCACTTACGCCAGACTAACAGGCTAGTACTGTAGCGCAGGCGTTAGTAAAAAACTGGATATTAAAGTGTGGAGTGCCTGAGACCATAATCACAGACCATGGTACGAATTTTGTCTCCGATTTAATGAAGCAGCTATGCGGGGTGTTGCGTATAACGAAGTTACGGATTAGCCCCTTTCATTCGTAGACCAATGGGAGACTATAACGCGTGCGCAAGACCATTGCAGAAATGTTAAGCTATTACGTAGGTTCCAGACACGACTATTGGGACACCTTTTTACCTTGTGTACTGTGTGCATATAATTCAAAGGTTCATACTGCAATGGAATTGTCGATATCTGAGGTGGTGTACTGTAGGAACATGCCATCTCCCTTTGACATTTCGAATCCTAAATTAGGACCAGATGATGAGTCAGTGAGGAAGTTTGCCAGAAGAATTGGGGAAGTTGGGAGGAAGGTTCAAAATGCAAACATGGAGGCGCTAGAACGCCAGGAACAATCGAACACACGCATGGGAAAATTGCTGCAATACCACATGGGACAGTGAGTAATGGTCGCTGCTCCCTGTATGTCAAAGGAGAAAGCGAAGAATTTTTTAGCAAAATACCAGAGACCATACCAGGTCATGGAAATAACCTCACCGGTCAACGTGAAGATCGACTTCCCCACAAAAACGTGTGTCTTACACACGCCAGTCGCATAAAACCGTTTAAAGGAATGGTAGAGGGGGTGCGACACTTGTCGGCAGCCAATCAGGAGGTGAAAGTTACGAAGGGTAACAAGAAGGAACCTGGAAATGGTGAGCAATGCAAGTATTAGTGGTTAGCTATTCGGCCACTACTTGCGGCGCATTTCTAGCAGGCTTTTTGTAGTGTATTTCTGGCTAAGGTGCAAGAGGGCACAGGCTGCGGACGTACCAACACAGCAATTACCAGTAGAACGGTTGATCGGCATTGGTCGAGGAAGCAAATAGTTTCAAGATCTTAGTGTTTTAGGAAATCATAAGAGATACATAGTGGTAGTAAAAGTTGAGCGGAAGTCTTTTATGGTGAATTCGGGGGATTGTCCTCAATGTGTAAATTATTAGAATTAAGGTAGTTAAGTGGGAGCACGATGTTAAAGATTGGGGACGAATCTTCTTCAAAGGTAGGACGTTTGCTTTGTCACCTGTAAGTACAGGCGTAGATTTGGGGAATTATTGTAAATCTCGTGCAGCTACAGCTGGAATGTGACAGTTAAGGGACCGACTGTCACACCGGATGGCAGGCGCGCGCAATATTGGTATTTTGCAAACGATTCTGCGAGACAGGTTTACTGAGCCGTGGTAAAAACTGCTGCTTTGAAGAGCGTGCCGCAGCGTGTAGTGTGAAGCAGTTGCCCTCCGTTTCTGGCGGTGGCGCCGCTGTGGCAGTCGCAGCTTTGGTGTCTCCCTCTGGTAGGAAAGGGGAAAGGTTGCCTGCTCACGTGCATTTAAGGGGCGCTATGAGCTCGCCAGTTGGTCAGTCTGTGTGAGTCTGGAGTTAGTCTGGGGTCAGTCTCCCGTCCCCAGCTTGCTAGTTGTCTCTCGTTCGGATTTGTGGGGCAGTTAGTGTCTGTCTGTCGTTCGGAGTGCTAGTATGTCTTTCGTTCGGATCAATCTAAAGCCGGATAAATGAGAGTCTTTCCACTCCAACAGCAAGAGAACTCAGCTAGTAGTCGGCCGGTCGGGGCTTAGTTCCTGCATCTTAGTCTGCGCGGTAGGCCGCCAATCTGCTAGAGTTTGCTCAGGCAATGGTCATTGGCGGTTGGATCGATCGGTTGGTCGGTCGCTCACTGAGACACAAGATGACTTCTCCGTCTTGAGCGTCGGAATGTGCGGCCGCCACGTGAGTCCAGTGGGCCGCGGCATATAGCGACGGGTAGTGACTTCGCGGACGACACGAGAGCAACAGGAGTCAACCCACGACATTAGTCGGGCTGGTGCTAGCTGCGACGCCGTGGTGTAACTGGTTCTCCGAGCGCATCTGTGCCCCTTCAGTTACCATCTTGTGGAGCTTGGCTCGGTCGTTTCCTGGTGCAGGGATGTCGTTTAGCCAGTGGGCGTGTTTCCTCTGCATGGTCGGGTCCGAGCCAGTATTTCCGCCATTGTGTGTCTGGAAGTGAGTGAGAGACACACCAGCAGTGCAGTCGCGGCGGAGCAGCAATCGCGGACGGAGCAGCGGGCAGTCGGTTGGTTGGTGCAGACCAGGAAAGACGGGAGATCGGCGCGCCTTCCTGCGTCCGTTGAAGCGGCTGGCAGCGGACGGTTCGGGAGAGCGATTTGGGGGTGTTCCACCAGATCTTCTAGAGCAATCGCAGTTCATTAGAAGAGAAGGGATTGGTGATGTGTTGTGTGCTTTACTCTTGTTAAATTTTACTTGTTTACTTGGTCAGTCTCTAGTCCGCAGCTTGCTCGTCTGTCTCTCGTCCGCATTTGTCAGGCAGTTAGTGTCTGTCTGTCGTTCGGAGCTACCTCTGTCATGTTTGCCGGATTCGGTGTGTTAACGAATTTATTGCTTGGAGTGTAACGGCCTAATTCCTGAAATATGTTTTGATCTTGCCTATCATCTTGAGAGGCAGTATCTGTGTACTGTAGAGCATGTTAACTTGTTTGGCCAACCTTGTATAATTTTATATAAGATTACATTTCATGGGCTTTTATTTAAATGGCCATTTTAGTATATAAAGTTGCCACCCTTCCACCGTAAGACTTTTCTTAGAAGTTAAAATCAAGTTGCACCTTCAGTGGCAGGTTAATCTTTCAATTTATGTGTTTTGTACCATTTCCATCCCTCCTACGGGGTGCAAAGTTTGTGTGGTTGTGTGAATTGTTAAAACTTTTAGTTTAAGGTAATCGGGTGTGTTGCAGATTTTCACTCGTGTAGTCTTTCAGAGGTTGTTGTGAGCGGTCGTGGCTACGGCCGTGTCAAAAGGGAGCGGCAAGGTTCTCAGCCCGAAAGCTCATACACTCAAAAAGCCGGCCGAAGTGACCGAGCGGTTAAAGGCGCTACAGTCTGGAACCGCACGACCGCTATGGTCGCAGGTTCGAATCGTGCCTCGGGCATGGATGTGTGTGCTGTCCTTAGGTTAGTTAGGTTTAAGTAGTTCTAAGTTCTAGGGGACTTATGACCACAGCAGTTGAGTCCCATAGTGCTCAGAGCCATTTGAACCATTTTTTGAACACTCAAAAATTTGTTTCTTTCTGCCTCTGAATAAATTGTAACTTGATATTTAGAGGGTACTTTCTGCTTATAATTTTAAATCTGTTTCTTTAAAAAAGATAAAAGCGCTTTTAGGAACAAAATTCTCATTTGTTAAAAGCGTTTGATTATGATTTCATCATTTACTCCCAGGCAACTACTTCCACGCTCACATAGTGTGATTAAATGTGTTAATGTTCTTGATGAATCGCTAGTAAATAAAATAAAATTATTAGAATATTCTTTGAAGTTAAATCCACGGTTAAGGCTAGAAAGCACAGCCAGGCAGACATTGTATGCAAATGTGAAGTAATCAGTGCAGCACAGGGCACGGACGTACTGTGAAGAGCCCATGCCTTGCAGTTACAACAGTGCCTAGTGAGCTGTGGGTAGGGAGCAAAGCAGGCTGAGGAAAGCTGACGTAGTTATCAAAGAGGACTCCACCTGTCATCACCAGAGGAACTAAGTCATAGGCGTAGCGAAAAGACGTATAAATAAGTGAGCCGGGAGGCTCAAAACAGGCAGTCGCGTCGCCATTTCGTCCACGTCTAGAAACGGAGAGAATGACGATAGCTTAAGTGCAGGCCAACCGGCCCGCTGAAGATGCCTCCAACCTGCACTGCTGTAGTGGGGCGCGTCGCGCTTGGGAGTTGCACTGACGTGAAGAGCGAGAGGGCTGCTGGCTTCAGCTCTCTGGTGACATCGTCCGGCAGACTGTAAGCTGCCGTCGGCAGGGGCGGTGCCGGGGCGCAAACTCGTGGCCTGGCGGGTGCAGAGCTGTCTGCGGGAATTGAACGAGCTGGCCTGGGCGGGCGGTCGGAGTGCTAAGGCTAAACTAAAACGAAGGCGGTCGTCTGTTTCCGTTCGGCGCTCTACATGGGGTCCACGAGTCGCGCTTGAGGGAGCAGTCAGCCGTGTTTAGAGTTATCGGGTGCAGCTAACGCATTCGGAGGTCACTTAGCCCTGGAGTGAATAGGAGCGCTATGTCCTCTAGGCTGGGGTCCGGGTGCCGATGCTCCAGGTTCCGGCATTCGCGACTGGCGCTGACACATGCACGCTGCGCGGCACAATCGCCGGATTCAGCAGAAGGCTCGCTGTGTACCTTCGATGTAATAGTCAGTGACACACATGCCTGTATTTTCCTGCACGCGCTTCGGAATGAGTCATCCCTCTCTCCCAAACCAGACCTTTCGATCGTTCTGATATATTACAAGCCCTGAGCTCGGAAAGTTGTAATAATGCTTTGTTCGTATGTTGTCAGTTCGGAGAGTACAATGTTCTGACAAACATTTGCGTAATAAAAAAGACATAAAGGACGTAATAAAGCAAGAAATAAAATAGACATAGATATGGAGCTTTCAGAGATGATAGCTATAGTGTAGTGCTCTCATCTGAAACATCGCATGTTGAAGTTACATGAACCATTTAAAAGTTTTTAAATCAGAGACTCGTGTGAAAATGTTTATTCGGTGTGAAATATTAATTTCTGTAATTTTAAAGATATTGAAATTTTGTTGCGTCATAAGATGCACCTCAATTTTCTAAGGTTGAAGATGTATTCATATTTGCATGAAGATTTGATTGTTCATTATTATGGATTCTCAGAGGGCTGTAGGAACCCATCTTTCAGCTTTGTCTGACACTCCGTCATTTCTTGGAGCATTGTCTGACCTCTTAAGCGTGAAAATCCTCCGTGATGGGACTCTTCAAGTTTCCGGTTAAGCCAGCCGCTGTGGCCAAGCGGTTCTAGGCACTTCAGTCCGGAACCGCGCGACTGCTATGGTCGCAGGTTCGAATCCTGCCTCGGGCATGGGTGTGTGTGATGTCCTTAGGTTAGTTAGGTTTAACTAGTTCTAAGTTCTAGGGGACTGATGACCTCAGATGTTACGTCCCATAATGCTCAGGGCTATTTGAACCAGTTTTTTTTCTCCTGTCAAGCCTTTGTACCCATATCTGGGCTTGCCCAGCTGTACAACAAATTCATGTTCCCTCGTACCAGTACTAGGTGGCTGAATAGCTGGGTTAAACACGCGTAGCGAAACAAAAAGTTATCCTCACTGTGTTATAAATACAATCATTTTCACTTCTTTAACTTATCTTGTCAATAAAATGTGGTCTCATCTCAATTTTTCCACGGATTACATTCTTATTCTTGACCTGGGCTCCGGTTTCTTCATGTTACTCAAAACTATGTGGGTTTTTAATAAATTGCATTTGAGAAATCACTATATTACAAAATATTGTCACTCAGTGAAACTTTTCTGCAACGTGACACATTTTTCGTGGTTGAGCCGTGTGGCTCGATCAGCGATATTGCCGCCGCCGGTGTGGGTCACCTTTCCGGTGGTGTGCGCAGAACGCGCGGTGGCGCCGCCTACCGTAACGATGAGGAAGCGAGAAATAAGCTCTAGCAAGTAGCGTGGAATAGAGTACAGGCGCCGTGTGAGGCAGCAGGAAGAGCACATCTAAAAGGGGCTGTTTACCCGGATGACAGCGCTGTAGCAAATATCGCCGGCGTGCAATCAGTCACGTTACTGGGAAGCCGTTGGTGTGTTTTGCTTCCTCAATGTTTCCTGGCACCGGGATCTACGACGGCTGGCTTCGTCGAACAAGAAAGAGGGTAAGGGCCTTCCTTGTGCTGTAAATTGTGGCCGGAATCAACTACTGTGTTCAGTGCTGTTGACTCCATTTTCTTCGCCGGCCGTTGCTACCCTTACTGAGTCTGTCCTCGAATGTGTTAGTTTCAACGTGCTTAGTACGCAAGGTTCTAGTGAGAGTTGTATGTGGTGTGATGATTAACATTTACTAGGTCCTGGAGTGCTGATACATTCTGTTTGTAAGCTGCTACTGTCAGTGTTTAAGCATCATTGAAAACAGTTTGGCTTGTCCTTGTCTAAGTGCGGCCTGGATATTATTTATTTCACACGATGGAGTTAAGCTGGCCAATTGATAAAGATATACATGGATACAATTTTCCCTGGATATATTTTGCCGTGATTTGCAATAACATTACCATTACGTTTTTATATGAAGTAACAGTGTGTCTGAGACACGTGTCTAATTCTATATGAGTAGTTTCATAAATTCTTACGAGTTACTTAGAGGCCAGTTCTTATTGTCTGTTTAAATAGTTTGAAACTGATTCTATTAATGAAAGTACAAGAATTCCTTCAATGACAGTATGTGTATATTGTAATTCTGATTTAATCACAAATTTAAGTTAAGTGTGGCTATTTGCTGTAAGTCGTTTTGTGTTTTGTGCCGGGGGGAGGGGGGGGGGGGGGAACTCGATATACTATTAGCCTGCACGCTAGTTATTTGCATTTTGATTTCGTTTTATCGGGACTTCTGCTGTTTGTCTTGGTAGCGGGTGCGGGGTCGTGCATTGTGTCCTGCTTGCGCTGTTGTGTATTTTCCGCTCCCTTTGCCCGCACAGGCCGGCTGGCCGTGTATCTACACTACTGGAAATTGAAATAAGAACACCGTGAATTCATTGTCCCAGGAAGGGGAAACTTTATTGACACATTCCTGGGGTCAGATACATCACATGATCACACTGACAGAACCACAGGCACATAGACACAGGCAACAGAGCATGCACAATGTCGGCACTAGTACAGTGTATATCCACCTTTCGCAGCAATGCAGGCTGCTATTCTCCCATGGAGACGATCGTAGAGATGCTGGATGTAGTCCTGTGGAACGGCTTGCCATGCCATTTTCACCTGGCGCCTCAGTTGGACCAGCGTTCGTGCTGGACGTGCAGACCGCGTGAGACGACGCTTCATCCAGTCCCAAACATGCTCAATGGGGGACAGATCCGGAGATCTTGCTGGCCAGGGTAGTTGACTTACACCTTCTAGAGCACGTTGGATGGCACGGGATACATGCGGACGTTCATTGTCCTGTTGGAACAGCAAGTTCCCTTGCCGGTCTAGGAATGGTAGAACGATGGGTTCGATGACGGTTTGGATGTACCGTGCACTATTCAGTGTCCCCTCGACGATCACCAGTGGTGTACGGCCAGTGTAGGAGATCGCTCCCCACACCATGATGCCGGGTGTTGGCCCTGTGTGCCTCGGTCGTATGCAGTCCTGATTGTGGCGCTCACCAGCACGGCGCCAAACACGCATACGACCATCATTGGCACCAAGGCAGAAGCGACTCTCATCGCTGAAGACGACACGTCTCCATTCGTCCCTCCATTCACGCCTGTCGCGACACCACTGGAGGCGGGCTGCACGATGTTGGGGCGTGAGCGGAAGACGGCCTAACGGTGTGCGGGACCGTAGCCCAGCTTCATGGAGACGGTTGCGAATGGTCCTCGCCGATACCCCAGGAGCAACAGTGTCCCTAATTTGCTGGGAAGTGGCGGTGCGGTCCCCTACGGCACTGCGTAGGATCCTACGGTCTTGGCGTGCATCCGTGCGTCGCTGCGGTCCGGTCCCAGGTCGACGGGCACGTGCACCTTCCGCCGACCACTGGCGACAACATCGATGTACTGTGGAGACCTCACGCCCCACGTGTTGAGCAATTCGGCGGTACGTCCACCCAGCCTCCCGCATGCCCACTATACGCCCTCGCTCAAAGTCCGTCAACTGCACATACGGTTCACGTCCACGCTGTCGCGGCATGCTACCAGTGTTAAAGACTGCGATGGAGCTCCGTATGCCACGGCAAACTGGCTGACACTGACGGCGGCGGTGCACAAATGCTGCGCAGCTAGCGCCATTCGACGGCCAACACCGCGGTTCCTGGTGTGTCCGCTGTGCCGTGCGTGTGATCATTGCTTGTACAGCCCTCTCGCAGTGTCCGGAGAAAGTATGGTGGGTCTGACACACCGGTGTCAATGTGTTCTTTTTTCCATTTCCAGGAGTGTAGTTCACTTGCGGCTCAATGTATAATTGGCCTTACGCACATAGGATTCTAGATTTGTACTACTTAGCTGATGTTCATTAATAGGTTGATTAATTATACAGATGATGTGCTGTAATGAATTATTGTGTTTCTAGTTACTTAAGGCACATGTCAGTCTGTTGTAGATACCCACTAGTTCTACGATTTTGCATGCCTATTCGTGACTGTTGCTGCTCCCGTTTGGGGGTCCATGTCGAGCCTGTATTGGAAACAGCTCATTTCTCTAAGATTGGAGATGCATTTATATTTGCATTAATATTTGGCTGTACGTTATTATGGATTCTCAGAGGGCTTTAGGAACCCGTCTCTCAGGGAAATGAGCTAAAATCATTTACTCAAACTATGATCAACCTGAATAACAATTTAGTAAAATTTAACGAGAAAATGTAGTCTTTCGTTTCTGCAGTAATTGGTATTACCAAAGTAATTCAGAGTACAGGCAACAACAAATCAGATACCATGGCACACAGCCACGTTACTTTAATGGCAGGCACCCTGCAATGTAGGATATAAAATATAAATTTTCATGTGACTGGTACAGGCATGCGTGTTCAAATACACTACTGGCCATTAAAATTGCTACAACAAGATGAAATGCAGATAATAAACGGGTATTCATGAGACAAATATATTATACTAGAACTTACATGTGATTACATTTCACGCAATTTGGGTGCATAGATCCTGAGAAATCAGTACCCAGAACAACCACCTCTGCCCGTAATAACGGCCTTAATACGCCTGGGCATTGAGTCAAAAAGAGCTGGGATGGCGTGTACAGGTACAGCTGCCCATGCAGCTTCAACACGATACTACAGTTCATAAAGAGCAGTGACTGGCATATTGGGACGAGCCAGTTGCTCGGCCGCCATTGACCAGACGTTTTCAATTGGCGAGAGATCTGGAGAATGTGCTGGCCAGGGCGGCAGTCGAATATTTTCTGTACCCAGAAAGGCCCATACAGGACCTGCAACGTGCGGTCGTACATTACCCTGCTGAAATGTAGGGTGTCACAGGAATCGAATGAGGGGTTGAGCCCCAGGTCGTAACACATCTGAAATGTAACGTCCACTATTCAGAGTGCCGTCAATGCGAACAAGAGGTTACCGAGACGTGTAACCAATGGCACCCCATACCATCATGCCGGGTGATACGCCAATATGGCGATGACGAATACACGCTTCCAATGTGCGTTTACCGCGATGTCGCCAAACACGGATGCGACAATCATTATGCTGTAAACAGACCCTGGATTCATAAAAAAAATGACATTTGCCATTCGTGCACCCAGGTTCGTCGTTGAGTACACCATCGCAGGCGCTCCTGTCAGTGATGCAGCTTCAAGGGAAAACGCAGCCATGGTCTCCGAGCTGATAGTCCATGCTGCTGAAAACGTCGTCGAACTGTTCGTGCAGATGGTTGTTGTCTTGCAAACGTCCCCATCTGTTGACTCAGGGACTGAGACGTGGCTGCACGATCCGTTACAGCCATGCGGATAAGATGCCTGTCATCTCGACTGCTAGTGATACGAGACCGTTGGGATCCAGGACGGCGTTCCGTATTGCCCTCCTGCACCCAGCGATTCCGTATTCTGCCAACAGTCATTGGATCTCGACCAACGCAAGCAGCAATGTCGCGATACGATAAACTGCAATCGCGATGGGCTACAATCCGACCTTTATCAAAGTCGGAAACGTGATGGTACGCATTTCTCCTCCTTACACGAGGCATCACAACGTTTCACCAGGCAACACCGGTCAACTGCTGTTTGTGTATGAGAAATTGGTTGGAAACTTTCCTCATGTCAGCACATTGTAGGTGTCGCCACCGGCGCCAACCTTTTGTGAATGCTCTGAGAAGCTAATCATTTGCATATCACGGCATCTTCTTCCTGTCGGTCAAATTTCGCGCCTGTAGCGCGTCATCTTTCTGGTGTAGCAATTTAAATGGACAGTAACGTATGTAAACAGAGAGATTACGATACTGCGGTCGGCAACGCATATATAAGACAAGTGTCGGTTACTGCTGCCACAATGGCGGGTTATTAGGATTTAAGTGAGTTTGAACGTGGTAGTACTGTCGCCGCGCGAGCAATGGGACATAGCATTCAGAGGTAGCGATGAAGTGGGGATATTCCCGTACAACCATTTCACTATTTCAAGAGTGTACCGACAATATCAGGAATCCGGCAAAACATAAAAACTCAATCACCGATCCTGCAAGAACGAGACCGACCACGACTGTAGAGAATCTTTCGAAGTGACCGAAGTGCAACCCTGCCGCATATTGCTGCAGATTTCAATGCTGGGCCATTAACAAGTGTCAACGAAACATCTATATGGGCTTTCCGAGTCGAAGGCCAACTCGTGTACCCTTGATGACTGCACGACACAAAGTTTTACTCCTCGCCTGCGCCCATCAACACCGACATTAGTCTGTTGATGTCAGGAAACATGTTGCCTCGTCGGGCGACTCTCTGTTCATATTGTATTGAGCGGATATGCGTACACCAATATGGAGACAATCTCATGAATCCATGGATCCTACATGTCAGCAGAGGACTGTTGAAGCTGGTGAAGGCTCTGTAATGGTGTAGGGCATTAAAGTTGGATTGATATGGGACCCCTGATGCGTCTAGATACGACTCTGATAGGTGACACGTACGTAAGCACCCTGTCTGATCACCTGCATCCATTCATGTACAGTGTCGATTCCAATAGACTTAGGCAATTCCAGCAGGACAATGCGACACCCTAGACGTCCAGAATTGCTACAGAGTGGTTTCAGGAACACTTTTCTGAGTTTCAACACTTCCGCTGGCCACTAGCCCACAGACATAAACATTATTGAGCATATTTGGAATGCCTTGCAACCTACTGTTCAGAAGAGATCTCCACCCCGTCATGTTCTTACGGATTTATGGAGAGCGCTGCAGGATTCATGGCGCCAATTCCCTCCAGCACTATATCTGACATTAGTCGAGTCCATGCCATGTCTTGTTGCGGCACTTCAGCGCGCTCGTGGGGGCCCTACACGATATTAGGCAGGTGTACCAGTTTCTTTGGCTCTCCAGTGTAGAAATAAATTGTTTTGCAGTGAACACATTATGCGTAGTGGGGCGATTACTCTGTTGTAGAAATAATTCAAAAGCCAAGATCGCTTAAATACTGTTTACTGAATAGCCGGTTTCAACACACTAATGGTGCCATCATCGGATCTGAATGGTTTATAAATGTTAAGCTACATTCAGATACCATGACGGCAACTTTAGTGTGTTGGAACCGGTTATTCAGTAAACAGTATTTAAGCGATCTTGACTTTTGAATTACTTCTAAATAAACTGTTGCTGTACAGTAACCAGCCACAATTGGTTTGAGGTTCCGAATAAAGTAACCTGAAACCAGTTGTGGCTGTTTGCTGTACACCATGAATATTTTTTTTTTTAAATCTGTCTGAGAGCTATTGCGTCACTTTGTTTTGTGTTATACGTTTTGGTGATTGCATGTTGGACATTTTCCCCTCTTTTGAAGATATTTTCACAGAAACAAATGAACTGCAGTAACAAGCCGAATAAATGATAATTTATTTCTCTGCAACGAGCCCCTGGAGACAGCAGGTCCCTTATACCAAAATACTCAAATATCCCCGAATCACCTTGGAAATTTTATCGGTGTATCTCGGATTCACCTTATATAACACTGTACGCACTGAATTTTGGCGACAGAAAGAAATAAAATGTGCGGCGGATTCTGTATACTTGCGATCCACAAGTGTCATAGTGCCAGCGCAAACTAAAAGGCCTGCAGACAAAGTAGTGTAACATCAAACTGGTGAGTCGGTGAGCTGCCACCTGTGTAAAGACAATGAAGGCCTGTGAGACGGGTTTGTGCAGTGACGGTACTCTGTGAGTCTACTGTAGTGTGCAGACCGTTGATCATCATCATAGCAATAGTGCAACCGCTCAGCATTATGTTTACAAGGATAACGCAACGTTCTTCGCTTAAAATTGAAGTGACGCGAGGTCGGAGTACGCAAGAATTTTTCCAGGGACTGCGTGAAGCATTTTGTGACGCAGCCTTGCTATACATCAGTCACAAAGTGGGCTAAAGCGTTCGGATTGGACTGAGATACTATGAAAGATCATTGCCGAATAGGTCGATCCCACGTGGAGGACAATACAGTTCAACTCCTTGCTTCCTTGTTGGACGTTGATCGCCGCTGTACAGAGGTTGGAGTGCTCCACAAAACTGAGCTCCACGATATTCTGGGGTACCACAAAACTGCACCACTTTGGAAACCCAATGAAATGCCCGAAGTGCACTAATGGCACCGCTATGCCGTCGCATAGGATTTGTTGGGCCTGTACGAAAGGGAAGGTAACGACACTCGTCGACACATCGTTGTTATTGACGAAACATGGACGCGCTCATATGAACCAAACTTGAAACGCCAGTCCAGGGAATGGAGACATCCGGTTTCTTCTTTTCCACATGAAGAGCGCCAGGTGCTGTGAAGGTGACGTTCATTATGGCGTATGACATTGATGGGGTACTACTGAATCACATTGTACCACTACGGGAGTCTACTAATGCAACCCACTTTCGTCCAACGCTCAGTCGAAAGCGAAGATATTTCATGTGATAGCACCACATCATTCCACATGAAAATGCACGCCGCCACATCGCTGCTGCTTTCCAGGATCTCTTGCGTCACTGGCATTCGGAGAGTCTGGAACATCCACCGTACTCACCCGACATGAGTCTCTGCGATTACGATCTCTTTGCGAAAGTGGAAGAACCACTGCGAGGGATCCGGTACACCATCAGAGATGACATAATCCATGCCATAGGGCGGTAAATATCTGATATCAACAGAAATAGACGCGCAGATGCTATAGGACACCTTCCGGACATTTTGCGAAAGGTCATAAATAACGCGGCTATTAAAGTGAAGGTGTGTAGCTATAAGTACCTCTTCCAGTAGACACATTTCAGGGAAAAATAATATTTCTCGTTATTTTTTGTCCAGCCCTTGTATAACACAATTAGTACAAAACAATTCACAGGACCTACCGCTAACAATTGTGCGTCTTGTCAAAAACAAATAAACAGGATGTTATAAAATAACAAAAAGAGGTCTTTATAAGTGATCTTAATCTAAACTTATAATTATCGTTGGTATGAACTTTGTGTGTACTAAGATAAATGTATTTGAAATCATGATATGCACTACTAACGTAATACAGTGTTGGTTGCGTGGTATGTAAATCAGATGCCACTGAAAATAACTGACGCACTCTGTCATTGCCGTTTAAAACTTGAAATATTATAGAATTGTCAAACCCAAAGTATGTAAAGCAGCGTAATCCGTGAATAAAATAACTAATGTGCTGAGACTAACCATCGCAGTAACAAGACTGATTGCACGAAGCAATTGAAGTATCCTATTACCTATGTTCGTAAGAGGCAGAAAACAGAGGTAGCCCAACACCAATTCCGAGGAGCACTGTAGAACCTCATCTCTTACAACTAGTACCTATCGGCACACGGTCAGTGTTTCACGCTGCCGTCTTGAGACGATCGAGGTGACCAGAGGATTTCATTGCTTCTGCTTATTGTCCTCTTGCCACCGAACACATCACGTATTCGTGACAAGGTTATCAAGGTGGTGTGTGCTATTGATCAGTCTTCTTGAAAGTATACACACAGTCGTTCATTTTGTTCCACTTGACTCACATATGAACTAAACAGGTTATTGGTATACAGGTTAGAATCAGGACTTTCCTGCAACAATCGAGTTGCGGTGCAGGCACCAGATATTGCGCACCGGCGGCCTGAGATCATGCAACGGCTCTTCATTTTACTGATGGGGACTATCTGATGTATAATGTCGCATGTTCTGAGTGTTCTCAGACCTCCACAGGTTGAACCAGGCCTCATCGCAAGAGATGTAATCCCGAGAATCACAAAAGTCCTGTTTCCACTTCACTCAGAAACCACTGAGGCGAAAATTCGTCTGGACACCTTAACTCAAGTACAACAGTAAATTTATAAGGATACAGATGCTGGTCCTTTTTTGATTATGTTTCAGCACGGCGCTCTCTCAGTCCCCACTTTTGGCCACTTTTGTCTTGCCTGTCCTGTTGCAAGGTATTGTTTGCGAAGGAAAAACAACCTGCGCCTTAAAGAGTGCTATTTTCTTTTTAAACTAATGATGACTCTTGCAGAGAAGCATCGATTCCCTGAGAAATAACATATATTCTAATATCCTTCAGCAAGTAGATGTTAGGGATATTGGCATGTAGTTAATGATATGAGGATAGATTAGTTCAATGGCACGATATAAGAGGAAAATGAGGGTTCCATATGCCATAAAAGAAATGCTAACGTAAAATTCGACAATTTTATTAATTGATATCGGACATTAACATCCCTAAAAAAGATTATAAATCGTACAATAAACAAGAAAAACAATGTATAATTAAATTGTCGATATACCTTGTACGTAGAAAAGACAAATTTTTTTAAAAATAGAGAGAAAGTAAAGAGTTATACTGCTTGTTTGTAATAAATTTTCTGGAATATATTATGAGAGATAATTAAAAAATTACCAACTATAAACTTCGTTATTAATAATACTGATAATAGTTATAACCATACGAAATATTATACATAAAATGTCACAGTTAATGTTGTTTTCCAGATGTGTTAAAATAGGGTACAAATGAATTTAATTTAGGTAACACAGATCCAGGAATCTTTAATTTATTAATCACAGTTGCGTATTTTGTTTACAAAATGACTGGTTTTAGTCTGTGCAACCATCGGAAGATCTTTTATCGTTCTAAAGAGTAACATTTCAGTATGACCATGATGTTGGTTGATCACGCTGAAAGTGTAACTATCGCTACTTGGAAGCTGTAATTACTTGTTAAGCTTCTTAGGAATAATTGTGATACAGAAGATCTAAATAATCATTGCCTAACTTTGTTACCGATTTATATTACCAAACTATTTGAGATGGTAATGTACTCAAGAACAGTGTCATCTTGTAGTAAAAAATATTTACTTAAAATATTACAGTTTGAATTCCGGAATGGGTGTTCAACTAAAAACACCACTTATACATTTACACTTAATGTGTAACAAGGTTCACAGCTTGGTAAACTCTATGATATGATGAAAGTATTGTTTTGATCATGTTACTCTCCTATTAAAGCGCAAATTGCAATTCATTAACATTTAAAATCATTAATGATAGTGAAATGGATGCAAAATCTGTAAGGGGAAATCCAACAGCAAGATGTTAAGGGGTATACCCATTTTTGCCAGTGGTTTCATCATTTCTGATAAAATAATTGACTCAGTAGTGAATTTTGACCCTATTGTGGAAAGGAATTATTCCTAACATTGAAATTCACAAATAAAGCTATACCACATGAAATATTCGTTTTCACACTAATGGCAAAAATGATGGAAATCCATACTTAATATAGACGAATGTTGGAGGAAAATAGATTCTTACATGAATAGAATACTATCAAAGAGAAAAAATATAGCAAGTTATTTGGTATACAGGCTATGCACATACATACCAACAGAAATGGGGAAATACTGATAAATCTATGTACTAATCACAACATAGTCCTAGAATCCACATCCATTTGAGGGGAAACCCAAGAAGCTAATGACTTTGATCTCGTTGAACTCAATATATGGGGAAAACAGGTACACCACATGCAAATGAGCAGAAAATCATCGAATTAGATCCCTGTATCTAAATTCACGATTAAGCCTGAATTACCCAGGAAACTTAAAAGAGACAAACCAAAATATCAAAATGACACTAATAAGTTGGAACTGGGAACATTAAAAACAGATATACAAAGCCAGAACTGTCAAACTGTTGCGGGATCGGTGTGTCGAACCGGGGACTCGAGATGGCAGAGCTGAAGCGAGGACCCACCACGCCGTGTTTAGTCAGGAGGCCGAGCAAGTTAAAGAGCATCAAGAGGCAGTGCAGAGTGATACAGTGGTATTTGGTAATATTTATTAATTCAGATAATTTACCGTACTCAATGGGTGAAGCGTAGAGTCGGCGTGCCGCCCGCACGCTGTCCCACAAGTCCAGCCGGCTCAGCAGACTCCTGGTGTGCCAACGCCACTGCTGCTGTTTTCAAGGCCGCCCCGCTGGAAGTCAACCGCGCTTTCCTGGTCGCCGCCCACAGACGCGTTGCGACTTGTGCTGTGCTGCTGCCCGCGATTCCGGAGACAGCCACAGTCCCTGGTCCTTGTCGCCCTCCGCCCCGTTTGGCCTGCTCTGTCTGACCATGGGACAAAGGTTGGTGTACCGGTCACCCGTGGCTCTCGGGCCGCCGCTGCTCCAGGACAGGACTCGAACCCACACCCTCCTGGATGCTGTGCCGCAACTTGCCGCTAGTGGTACTTGCCGGATGGCAACACCCGCCACCATCTCTGGCGCTGTTGAGCCTTCTGTAGCGTATGCCTCGCCCAGACCCTGGTGCCCCAGGTGGGAAGCGAACGTGGCCCTTAGACTCGATTGGAACTGAGCCCCTCCTGGACCCGCTGTAGACTGCTGTCACTGCCCTCTTCCAGGCAGACCATGCGATCTCAAATTTCTAGGCTGCTGTTCCGTCCCGCCCAGTATTGTGTCCCTGGAGGCGGAATACAGCCCAAACAAGTACATAGAAAACAGAATACCATTATATGCAGAATACTTAGAACATTGCTGCTAGATTGGCCCCTATAAGCGAAGACCAGTACAGGTCTGTCCTGACACTCGACTGACCTGGCACACTCTATCCCAAGCAAAAAGTCTATTTATTTATATCAGTTTTCCCCTCACTTCTGATGTAGTGTCAGAGAGAGCCAGAAACTATGGCAGGGATAAATTCCCACACGTCAGCTACTTACGAATCACCACTCTTGGCTCTGGCTTAGTGCCCCGTCTCATACATCGCAATAACTTAAAGCAACGCTGCAGTTTTCTGCCTCGTTGTTGCTCCACTTGAAACAAGTTGTACATGCAATACTGCCGTTGCAGCTCCGCGCCAGCAAGTGCCATGTTTAACTTGCCTGGCCCGCTGGCTATTGACTGTTACCACACTCTACCAGCGGCCCCAGATTTCATCGCCCAACCATGCCTTCATTGAATTTTGACAAAATTTCCCTTTCCTTCGGCTAGGACTAATACTAGCGCAGCTGAACGATGAAAATCTTAAACATAGCATCATCAAAGCGAAAAAAAAGATACATAGACACAGTGGAATGATCAATGCGACAAGGCCACACAAGAAAGACAGAAGTCATGGGAAAATTGCAATGCAAACAAAAGTCAGGAAAACAGAAACAATTTCCTAAAAAGAACAAGAGAAGCCATTAGAACCTTTGAAAGAGAGAGGAAGTTATTCATCATAAATGAGCTACGCGATCTAAATGAAGATTTTAAAAAGAGTAAAATGGAAAACCTATTGCAAGCTGTTTAAGAAACAATTCACCAAAACTACACAGCCGACTTTACAGATTGTAAATTCGAAAACAAACGAGACATCTCATTCTAAACTAGAAAACTGAGACATAATGACAAAAGTTTTTAAGTTTTGCAAATCTGCCATGAACCTACATCAAAATTTATCGTTAGTGAAAGCTGTACTCAAATCGACGACTCGACAGCCACACAGTAATGGAAATCTCTAAATGATGACACAATTCTTAAACTTAAATCTGTAATATACAACATCTGGGAGAAAGAAGAACTATGAGGGGACTGTTATAAAGGCATCATACATCATCTGCATAAGAAAGGACTCAAAAATGACCCATATAATTATAGACGCATATCACTCTTGCCAGTGACATGCAAAATTTCGTCTAAAGCATTGGTCAGTCGTGCAGAATCCAAACCAGACTCTCCAACTACGGGAATATTAACGTGGGTTTTAGAAAAATAGGCCATGCAGCGAACGGACCTGGAATCTAAATCCAGTTGTACAAATGAACAAACGAGAAAAAGACAGAGAACAGTTACATTTATAGCTTTCAACGAAAGGTATGATTACACCGACAGATAATTCCTCATGAATATTATGAAAGAAATCGGTTTACATCGAAAATTACAAACTCTAGCCAAGAAATTCTTCATCTAATTTAAGGTCTGTGGGGAATTCTCCAAAACCTTTGAGATGAGGCAGGAGACAGGCAGGGAGTGGTGGAGTGTTACCTTTACTTTTCATCTGCGCTTAGGGAAAGGCGATTAGACAGCGGAGAAAATCCGACACGAAAGGCATCAAATTGGAAAATGAAGAAGATAACATCTATGTGGATTCCCTGACATTCGAAGATGATATTTCCTTGATAAAAGACATCAGGAAATGTCAAAATCCAGATAGAAAATCTAATTGGACAAGCAGGAAAAATAGGGTTTGCAAATGTTCTTCCCAAGTCAGAGTTTATAGCAAACATTAAAAATCGTCCACAGAAATTACTCATAAGTGAAAACAGTCATGAAAGTTAGCTCATTCAAATATTTAGGTGTTTGGTGAAGCATAAACAACGAGGACAGTCTCGAGATACGAGCAAATAAAATGAACAATGTATTCCAGAACACCAGAAACTTAATCCAGAAGTAGTCTTTATCTCGGGATACAAAAATTAATTATAATACAGTAGTGAAAACTGAGGCTCTGTATGGATTCGCAACTCCAAACTAGTGTTCAAAGGAGGCATGAAAAAATTATGGATAGGAAGGCTGGTTAAAAGCGTACTTGGCCCAAGAACAACAGAGACAGAATACAACAGGCCACGACCCAACAAGGAAATCTATGAACGTGTAGAGAATATAATACACAAAACGAACAAAAGAAGAGTGTCGTTCTTCGGGAATTTGGGTAGAATAAATGATTACAGACTGACGAAGCTAGTCTTTAGCAAAATTACGAAGTTGAAAGTACAACCAGTATTCTTCACACACACTAAATGTCCTCAAAGTACCAAACATGAACTTATGGACGCACATAACAGGGATTTATTTAGGAACTAAATTCAGAACGTAGTTATCAGGGAAGAACAAGAAGAAAAAGAAAACAGCCTTATATCACGGAACAACTCTAGAAGCACAGACCAGACACTATGAAACGAATGTGGACGGAGAGGAAGAAGAGCACATGCAGCAAGAATTAAATACTGAGTTAAAGTGCTCCTTAAAGGATAGTTCGAATAAACAAATAATGACATCGTTTTTCTATTCCTAAATAATACCGCAGGCTAAAAGCTGAAAATTTGACGCCTGCTGTATTGATTTTAAATTTGGAAATTTCCCTTTGAAGGGTATTACTTTAGATCGTCGTTCTTATGTACCATTCTTGATTTAAGACATATATTTCAAACTGGAGTTCATTTTCTGTCTATCGAATAAGTATTTGGCCATCTACAAATAGCAAAGTCTATATATATACAGGGTGGTCCATTGACAGTGACTGGGCCAAATATCTCACTAAACAAGCATCAAACGAAAAAACTACAAAGAACGAAACTCTTCTAGCTTGAAGGGGGAAACCAGATGGCGCCATGGTTGGCCCGCTAGATCGCGCTGCCATAGGTCAAACGGATATCGACTGCGTTTTTTAAAATAGGAACCCCCATTTTATGACATACTCTTATAGTATGTAAAGAAATATGATGTTTTAGTTGGACCACTGTTTTCGCGTTGTTACAGATGGCGCTGTAATAATCACAAACGTATAGGTACGTGGTATCACGTAACATCCTGCCAGTGCGGACGATATTTGCTTCGTGATACATTACCCGTGCTAAAATGGAGCGTTTACCAATTGCGGAAAAGATCGATATCGTGTTGATGTATGGCTATTGTGATCAAAATGCCCAACGGGCGCCATACCATGACCAGCACGTTCACCGGATCTGACGTCCCCGGATTTCTTTCTGTGCGGAAAGTTGAAGGATATTTGCCATCGTGATCCACCGACAACGCCTGACAACATGCGTCAGCGCACTGTCAATGCATGTCCGAACATTACGGAAGGCAAACTACTCGCTGTTGAGAGGAATGTCGTTATACGTATTGCCAAATGCATTTAGGTTGACGGACATCATTTTGAGCATTTATTACATTGTGATATTTACAGGTAATCACACAGTAACAGCATGCGTTCTCAGAAATGATAAGTTCACAAAGGTACATGTATCACAATGGAACAACCGAAATAAAATGTTCAAACGTACCTACGTTCTGTATTTTAATTTAAAAAACCTACCTGTTACCAACTGTTCGTCTAAATTGTAAGCCATATGTTTGTGACTATTACAGCGGCATCTATCACAAAGCGAACAAAGTGGTCCAACTAAAACATTCATATTTCTTCACGTACTACACGAATATGTAATAAAAAATGGGGGTTCCTATTTAAAAAAACGCAGTTGACATCCGTTTGACCTATGGCAGCGCCATCTAGCCGGCCAACCTTAGCGCCATCTGGTGTCCCCCTTCAAGCTAGACAAGTTTCGTTCGTTGTAGTTTTTTCGTTTGACGTTTATTTCGTGAGATATTTGGAAGGTCACGATCAGTGTGAGTGTATCATTATTAATTCTCTACTGTAACATGAAAAACCTCGTTATATTCACAACTGCAATGCTATAACAAAAACCAACATTAATTACTAATCGGTGGTTAGAACAATGTTCATTGTTTGACCAGTCGTTTGCTATGTAAAATCTTTGCAAGAATCAAAGAAAATTTGAAATTTGTACTAAAATCCTACTTTTTATCAGCTCTTACTTCGTTTCCGAGTCTTTTAACGTCATTAAGAGGCATTCCGTAATATATATTACATAATGGACGTTACATTTGTTTCAATTTCTCACCCAGCAATAAGTGAACAATAGAACTGTAAGATTTACGAGAAAACTGAGGAGAGAGTTCCCTCTCTCCTGTGGAGAGAGGGACACACACACACACACACACACACACACACACACACACACACACACACACACACACACACAGAGAGAGAGAGAGAGAGAGAGAGAGAGAAGGGTAGGTGAAATGAGGTGGGTATGATATTTTATGATGTCATTATGGTGAGTTACCATTACAAATTTATGATGTATACATAGAGCTGATACGTGTTTATTATACCATATGACAAATGATTTGCCTGTCCTACCTATGTAAAACAAGGACAGCCTGAGCATGTGATCTCATGAACCCATAGTTACTTGTGTTTGTCAAGTTTGCTGTGAGGAAGGACATGTTTTTTTTTTGTGTAATATCATATTAATGCCATATCTTTCGAATTGATTGGCAGATTTTTACAAGGCCTTTCCAAGTAATGGGGCACTGAAATATTTTATGGCTTTTGTGTCTTTGGTAACAAGTGTATTGTTTGAGTTGTGTTTTCTTTCTTTCCTGTTTTTAAGGAGGCAATGAACTGTGGGTAGCAAATATCCATTATTAGTGACTATTTGTTTGATTAATACAATTTTATCACCATGATCATATTGTGGCACTGGGATGTTCACTGCCCTGTTCATCGCATATGCGTATGCTTTTAATTTTTGTGCAGAGGAATGGAAAGAGTTACTCTGGATAGTATCATCTATAACTGCTTTCCTTCTGCATACTGTGAATGTGTGTCCGTTGTTCCTATGCAGTTTGTTAGTTCTAGGAATTTAATGTTTCTACAACCTCGTGTTCAATGGTGAATTTGATGCTGGTATGGATCTGGCTGAAAAGATTACATAATTGTTCTACTTTGGTTTTATTGCCCAGGGAAAGTATCATAACGTGATCTGTATATCTGTAAAACTAAATTATTTTACTTGCTAGCGCATGATTTGAGCAAAGAGTCATGTTTTTTTACGTGGTCAGTATAAAATCATCTAACAAGCCAGGGAGATTTGATTCTATGGTTGCCCCATCCGGTTGTTTATTAAATGTGCTGTTAAACTGAAAATAATTTTCTTTCAGTACATTTTCTTCTTAATATAAAGTACAATTAGATTTACTTCTGTTTCTAAATATAAGTATTTTCTATTCGTAATGTAAGTAATGTCAAACATTAGTATGTTCCACTTCAATATATCAAAGTCGCAGTGAGAGGTTCAGTACTATGTAAATGTAGCGTTACACACAATCAAATCATGCGCACGTGGTCTGCTACAGCTGGTAGACCTGAAGAGACGTCTGTTCCGCCAAGTTTCCTCCAATGCATTTGATTTATCCCAAAATTTTGTTATATGACTAACTGATCGGGGTCGACGGATATCAACACTGACAGTGTAGTTATGGCGCCATCAGTTGCGCTGCAGCGATAGATACAACTACATAAGAGCTGGAAAGTGCAGCCATTACATCCAAAACAATTATGAAATGACAAAGAAGGGCATAGAATGATTTACCGTAATCTGTCTACAATTAAAATAACCAGTGTTTTAATGAAGTGGAAACGGTAAGTCCATGAAACAGCAGAAATCGAGCGGTTGTTTTAATTACAAATGAAACTGGAAATAAACAATTCGTAATTCATATTGTGCGTATGTGGAGCAAAAAATAAATTCATTATTTACGTTGTGAATATGTGGATCAATTATCTGACAATCAACTAGATAAACACTATACAGCACGAGTACAAAAAAATAATTAGTTGAAGAAAGATTTACTGAAGAGTAAAAACTAGGAAACTTTATCATATTGGCTGTTTCCTCCTTGGGTTATATTATTTTACCATATGATTGCACAATTATTAGAAATTCCGGTTGTATCACTCCTCCTGTTATTAGGCACATTGCGTGCTTTTATTCAAATTTAAGATAGATTTTGTGTGTCGACGTCTTGTAAAATCGTTGAAAAGGTGTCATATCCGACACATAGTTGTCAATGATTTTACATTGGTTGGTTGAAGCCTACATGAGAGCTAGAACGAGTGAAGTAATTATGAGCCGGCCGGGGAGGCCGAGCGGTTCTAGGCGCTACAGTCTGGAACCGCGCGACCGCTACTGTCGCAGGTTCGAATCCTGCCTCGGGCATGGATGTGTGTGATGTCCTTAGGTTAGTTAGGTTTAAGTAGTTCTAAGTTCTAGGGGACTGATGACCTTACAAGGGAACCTCCCCATGGCACCCCCCTCAGATGTAGTTATAAATTGACACAGTGGATAGGCATTGAAAAACTGAACACAGATCAATCGAGAAAACGGGAAGAAGTTGTGTGGAACTGTGAAAAAATAAGCAAAATATACTAACTTGAGTAGTCCATGTGCAAGATAGGCAACATCAAGGACAATATAAGCCTATGAGCGCAGTGGTCCCGTGGTTAGCGTGAGCAACTACCGAACGAGAGGTCCTTGGTGTCCTCCCTGAAGTGAAATTTTTACTTTCTTTATTTTCGCGAAGTTACGATCTGTCCGTTCATTAATTGACGTCTCTGTTCACTGTAATAAGTTTACTGTCTGTGTTTTGCGACCGCACCGCAAAACCGTGCGATTAGTAGACCAAAGGACGTGCCTCTCCAATAGGAACCGAAAACATTTGATCGCAAGGTCATAGGTCAACCGATTCCTCCACAGAAAAACACGTCTGATATATTCTTTACGACACTGGTGACGGCATGTGCGTCACATGACAGGAATATGTTGTCGACCCACCTAGCTTGCACACTTGGCGAATGGGTAAAAAGATTCTTCTACCTTGACTGATTTAGGTTTTCTTGTAGATGTGATAATCACTCCCAAAAAAGTGATGAAAACATAGCAGTTTGTCACATAAACTGCAACAAATGAATGCAACAGTTTCACAATCGCACAGTTTTCCCTGTGCTCTGTCAAAACATATGTTTTTTACGTTTTCAAATGTTTCCGTGCGTAGACCGTCAAATCCTGTATATGTCCAAGCAAATCTGAACATGTCCTGGAATTTTGGAGAGCGAAGTTGATTATGTGTGAGTGCCTGAACTTTGATAATTATTTGAAAATAAAAAATTAAACTTTTCACTCCAGAGGAGAATTGAACCAATGACCTCTCGTTCCACAGCTGCTCACGCTAACCACGGGACCACGGCGCTCGTAAGCTGACACTCTCCTTGATGTTGCCTACGTTGTACATGGACTACTCAGTTTGTATATTTTGCTTATTTTTTCATAGTTCCACACAACTTCTTCCTGTTTTCTCGATTGATCTGTGTTCAGTTTTTCAAGGCCTATCCCTGTGCCAACTTATAACTAAATCTGAGGGGGGCGCGATGGGGAGGATCCATTGTTAGAAGTGAAGTCCCATAGTGCTCAGAGCCATCTGAACCATTTTTTGAAGTTATTATGGTTTCTACGCCAATGGTCAGAGTTATAGCTCTTACAGTAAATCTGTAAAGTGGGCCATAATAGCGATTGCGTATTTACAGATAATGTTCGTCTACTTCGTGACACACGCGAAGCAGTTTCACTTCAGTGATTCATACGGCTCAGTTCAAGTCTTTTTCATATGGACGCAAAGTTCTAGAATTGTTCAAAACGGATATTGTTCATACACATTGTTTCACCAGTGATGTACGTATTAGCGTCCACTGCACAAGCGAAAAGGAATGAAGGAAGATTAAAGTTTAACGCGCCGTGGACAGTGAGGTCATTAGATACATGAAATGTATTTGCAGTTCTAATATGAACAATCATCAGCTTTATAAGGGAATGACGACACTGAGAATGCGTGCCGAACCGAGGCTCGACCGAGGATTTTACTCTTTACCCTATGGGTCGCCTTAAATGCTTTGGCTATCCTTGCACGACTCACAACCTGACCCAAACTTCCATCTGTCGTCGCACCTGCGTCGCAGCCTGTAGTTGTGCACATGTTACGTAATTCCCGTGTAAGGAGGGACAGTTTAATTGAAAGTCACTGCCTGGTATTTGCGAAAAAATACTATATTGCGATACCTGTGTTGTTAAGAATAACGACACAATATTCCTTCGGACATGCATGCATGCTGTCTCGTCGTTGCCACAACAGACATCTAGAAGCTGCATCCGCATCATCAGGCTAATAGCGCCAGCATTATATACATTACTGCCTTCTGCACCAGCCACAAAACAAGTAACAACGCAGCATCTCGCCTTCACTACCTGTAGATAACCACCTCAGCGACTGTGGCATAAATGTAAATAACAGATTACTCTTTTACTAAAAAATGAGTTTTTGGTTCAAATGTTTCAAATGGCTCTGAGCACTATGGGACTCAACTGCTGTGGTCATTAGTCCCCTAGAACTTAGAACTACTTAAACCTAACTAACCTAAGGACATCACACACATCCATGCCCGAGGCAGGATTCGAACCTGCGACCGTAGCAGTCGCACGGTTACGGACTGCGCGCCTAGAACCGCGAGACCACCGCGGCCGGCAATGAGTTTTTGTCTACTTCTATAATGATGTGCTCTAAAAGAAACTGCTCGAGAGTGGAAACAGGCGCTGCCAGCGCGGCACTAAATATGAATGAAATTACAATCACCAAAAAAATAAAATAAAATAAAAAAAATAAAAAAATTAGGCTCGGTGTACGTCGTCGATAGCATCGCCTCCGAGTGGCATCGACATACTCACAACGCACAAGCCAAGAAAATCATTGTCTTTACTCTATATACACAAGCACTATCTAATGAAAAGTATGCAAACACCCGCTAGTGGATATTAAAACGCAGTCTTCCACGCTTCCACTTAATAACGCTTTAACTCTGCTGGCAACACTTTCAATGAAATTCCGAATGTTTGTGGAGGAATGACAGCTCATTCTTCCTCAAGAGCCCACCAGAGAAGGTAGTGATGACGGACTCTGTGGCCTGACGCGAAGTAGACGCCCTAACTCACGCCACAGGTGTTCCATAGGTTTCAGGTCGAGACTCCGGGCAGGCTAGTCAGTTTCAGGAACATTACTGTTCACAAACCATTGTCTTTCAGATGTTGCTTTGTGACAGGATGCGCTGTTATGCTGATGAAATCATCGTCTCGGAAATGTTCCTCAACTGTACGCAATATACAGTGTTGTAAAATGTATATTCTTAAGCGCAATAAGAGAAACACCCCCACATTATAAACTCCCTCCGTACTTCACTGCTAGCACTACACTTGATGACAGGTGAAGTTCACCAGGTACTCGCCAAGTCAAAATACAATGAAGAGCCAAAGACACTGATAGGCCTACACCTTCCTAATACCGTGTAGGGACCCGGCGAACACGCAGAATTGCCGCAACACCACGTGGCATCGACTCGACTAACGTCTGACGTAGTGCTGAAGGGAACTGACACCACGAATCCTACAGGGCTGCCCATAAATCCATAAGAGTACCAGAGGGCGGAGATCTCTTCTGAAGAGCACGCTGCAAATCAACCCAAATATGCTCAATAATGTTAATGTCTGTAGAGTTTGGTGGTCGGCAGATTTGTTTAAACTCAGAAGAGCGTTCCTGGAGCCATTCTGTATCAATTCTGGACGTTTTGGTGTCCTATTGTCCTGCTGGAATTGGCCAAGTACGTCGGAATGCACAGTGAACATGACTGGATGCAGGTGATCAGAGAGGATGAAATAGTACGTGTCATCTGTCAAGCCGTATATGGACATATCAGGAGTCCCATACCACTCCAACTGCTCACGCCCCACGCCGTTACAGAGCCTCCACCAATTTAAACAGTCCCCTGCTAACATTCAGGGTCCACGGTTTCATGAGGTTGTCTCCATACCCGTACACGTACATCCGCTCGATGCAATTTGAAACGAGACTCGTCTCACCAGGCAACATGTTTCCAGTTATCAACAGTCCAACGTCG
The DNA here is from genome assembly GCF_023898315.1 of Schistocerca nitens. NCBI lineage: Eukaryota > Metazoa > Arthropoda > Insecta > Orthoptera > Acrididae > Schistocerca > Schistocerca nitens. Next base: position 271,825,935 of record NC_064622.1, read on the forward strand.
GTGTTGAAGCGCCCAGCCGGCCGCGGTGGTCTAGCGGTTCTAGGCGCTCAGTCCGGAACCGCGCGACTGCTACGGTCGCAGGTTCGAATCCTGCCTCGGGCATGGATGTGTGTGATGTCCTTAGGTTAGTTAGGTTTAAGTAGTTCTAAGTTCTAGGGGACTGATGACCACAGATGTTAATTCCCATAGTGCTCAGAGCCATTTGAACCAGCTGACACTTATTGATGGCCCAGCATTGAAACCTGATCGGGGCTGCGGCTCACGTTGGTGCTGTTGTAGGTTTCCGTCCACTGTTGGAGGCCAGATGGTATCGTTTAGTTGACATGGTTGTGGTTGTTTGTATTCTCCTAGTGTTGAATGGCGCCACTTGATTTCGCAAGCGTTGCCTGTCCGCTAGTGGCAACAGCGGCGTTATCGATATGTAGTAACTGTGGCCCTATCTTCGGGGTGACGTCGTTGTTCTCCCGGGTCGTGCGAGTGAGCAGTTCGGTTGGGGACACCGGATGAGCCAGAAGGGCACTGCAAGAACACGCCGGGACTGCTGTCGGCACGCATGCTCTGCCGGATGGAAGGGCTGTGGTCGCGAGGGTAGACGACCCAGTCATGAACCGGATCCAACAAGTTTAAGTTCAGTAGATTTTAATCCTAGCAGTGAAACCTCCACCTTTGTGAGATCTAGCGCTTCTCCAGTGACTTCGGTTCGTGTTGCTGCTCGCAGTGTCACCGATACGAAGAGCAGCGAGTTGAGTGCTTGGGGAAGGCGGATCTAATTATCTTTCCTCGATTTCTTGTTACTAATTGCTGCATTCCATGTGTTACTATTTGTTAACTTAAACCAGCAGTATTCTTCCTGCCTGGTGGCTGCTAACGCCCCTGTGACCTGCCCTGGAGGTTAGTGTATGTAACGGCAGTGTACGTCTCCTCGCCTTGCCGCTGCTGTCCGATAATGAGTGTAGTTTCGACAGTTTCCTTGATTTGTAGGTCGATTGCTGTTTCTTCTACTCTGGTAGTAGTGGTTCTTTTCTCCTTTCGGACGCTCTAAACACAGCATTCTGAGGACGTAGTGCTGACAGCTGGTTCCGGCTTTGGCGTGGCGTGGCGTGGCGTGATGCGTTGTTGGTTATCGGACGTTAGGTAACTTCAGCAGATTATCATTAGTCATTCGTTATACTGCCACTAGTCTGAATTGCCATCTTTTAAAGTGAATGCAACCATTGGCTGCCTTTCTCATCGCTCGCGAAAGTGTTTTTGGCCTGACCGTCTCAGAGGTCGATTCCTGGAGCACCCTCTGTGACTAGCCCTTGTTTTATTATTGTGTTATTATTTTATTATTGTATTAGCAAATGACCATCATTTGTCGCAACTGTTTGGTGACCAGTTACTTATTCTTTTGAATTAACCTGTTATTATATTTGCTGTTTTATTGTATGTTTCTAAAGTTTTTAAATATAATTGCCATTCTTGGCGTTACAGCAAGTTTAAACGGTTGTGCTACTAAGTTTACTATCATTTTGTCTCACCTGTTTGATGATCAGTTGCCTGTCTTTTAAATTAACTTTTGTTATTGCCTTGCCGTTTGACAGTATGTTTGTTAATTTCTTTTAGTATTTGCCATTCTTGGCGTTAAAGGCCTAGAGCCGTTACCGTCGCTACTTGTCTTAAAATTCTAATGTGGCAACTGTATTTTAGCAGTTAACCTTTAGGACCTTGGTGATTTGTTTTCAACATTTTAACAACTGTAGTTTGTAAGTTGCAACAAATTAAACAATTCTTAATTTATTGCCATTAAGGCGTTCAGACGCGAGTGCCGTTACTTGTCTTAAAATTTTAATTTTTCAATTTTATTTTTGCAGCAAGCCTTAAGACCTTGGTCATTTGTCTTTTATATTTTAACAACTGTAATTGTAAGTTGCAGCAAGTTTAAGCAATTCTTAATTTATTGCCATGAAGGCCTTCAGCCGTGAAACAATTCTTAAATTATTGCAATTATTTTAATTTGTTGTTGATTTTAAATAAATTGTGTGTGATTAAAAGAAAAGCCAACCAATAGTAACTGATTACGGCCCCGTCTAAAATAGTAACCGAATCCTGCCTTCCTTGACCGGCGGGTCTGAAAACTTGGAGAAATTTCCAGAAGGGTTTCAGTTGAACGATTCTCTTCAGTCATCGTTGGTCCCGTTCTTGCAGTACCTTTTTCCGGCCGCAGCGATGTCGGATATTTGATGTTTTACCGGGTTTCTGATATTCACGGTGCCGTCGTGAAATGGTCATACGGGAAAATCACCGCTCCATCGCTATCTCGGTGATGCTGTGTCCTATCGCTCGTGCTTGTAGCAGCAGTAACCGATCTAACAACTGCGCCAGACACTTGTCGTCTTATACAGGCGTTGCCGACCGCAGCGCCGTATTCTGCCTGTATTTGAATACACATGCCTATACCAGTTTCTTTGACGCGTCAGTGTACTTCCATCGGATTGCCACAGGATATAGCGTTATTCATCACTCATTCGTTTCCCCTCATCCGTTGTGCAGTTGTGTAGCTCTTTACGCCACGCCAAGCGTTGCTTAGCACTGCCTGCACAACTGTGTACCTTACAAGAAGCTGCTCGGCCACTGTACCGCATTGTTGTTAACAACCTACGCGCAACCACTGTGTTACCCTGACTGCTAGCAGTGATTGTCTTTGTCCCTGTGCGCACTCGTTACACTTGTACTTCTTTCTTTCCAATCAGGTCTTCCTCATTTCCCAATATTCTTAGCTTCGTGCAAGCTCCTTAAATTTCCTTCCCCAAACCTTGCTATATCAGAATACACCTGTTTTGCATATCTATACATTTTATATCTGCCACTATCATTATTTTATTATCATTATTACTACTATTATCCCGTGCGGTTAAAGGCGCTGCAGTCTGGAACCGCAAGACCGCTACGGTCGCAGGTTCGAATCTTGCCTCGGGCATGGATGTTTGTGATGTCCTTAGGTTAGTTAGGTTTAACTAGTTCTAAGTTCTAGGGGACTAATGAACTCAGCAGTTGAGTCCCATAATGCTCAGAGCCATTTGAACCATTTGAACTACTATTATCAGAATCAGTAGCAACAGCACTAGCACTGCCAGTATTAATTTAATTAGTTCATAGTCAGTGTTCTTTACTTAAATTGTCGCTACAGACACTCAAATTATTTTAATAATGTTTGTCATCTTAAAATTGTTATTTCTCGGGTAACTGTGAGAATGATGCAAAAATGATACTGTGTGAGAGACTGTTCCGATGTGAGGGAGGGCCTGATGGGCCTATCACATCAGGTTAAATAAATAAAACGAAAATAAATATTTGGATTCTCACGAGGGATTCTTTCCGCTGATTTCAGCTATTTTTAACAGCCACCATCCGCAGCGCTTGACGGTCGCTGTGTGCAGTGACATGACATGTGTCCAATCTTTGTTTAACTGTGGTTGTTCCCTCATATTTCCACTTCACGTTCACATCACCGACAGTCAACTTTGGAAGCTTTAGAAGGGTTTAAATGCTCCTGTTGGGTTTGTTACTCACAAGGGAACCTCCCCATCGCACCCCCCTCAGATTTAGTTATAAGTTGGCACAGTGGATAGGCCTTGAAAAACTGAACACAGATCAATCGAGAAAACAGGAAGAAGTTGTGTGGAACTATGAAAAAATAAGCAAAATATACAAACTGGGTCGTCCATGTGTAATATAAGCAATAATAAGGGCAGTGTGAGATGAGGAGCGCCGTGGTCCCGTGGTTAGCGTGAACAGCCGCGAAACGAGAGGTCTTTGGTTCAAATCTTCACTCGACCGAAAATTTTAACTTTTTATTTTCAGTTTATGTGACAAACTCTTATGTTTTCATCACTTTTTTTGGAGTGATTATTACATCCACAAGAAAACCTAAATCGGGCAAGGTAGAAGAATCTTTTTACCCATTCACCAAGTGTACTAGTTAGGTGGGTCGACAACATATTCCTGTCATGTGACGCACATGCTGTCACCAGTGTCGTATAGAATATATCAGACGTGTTTTCCTGTGTAGGAATCGGTTGACCTATGACCTTGCGATCAAATGTTTTCGGTTCCCATTGGAGAGGCACGTCCTTTCGTCAACTAATCGCACGGTTTTGCGGCGCGGTCGCAAAACACAGACACTAAACTTATTACAGTGAACAGAGGCGTCAATGAACGAACGGACAGATCATAATTTTGCGAAAATAAAGAAAGCAAAATTTTCAGTCGAAGGCAGATTTGAACTAAAGATCTCTCGTTCCGCAGCTGTTCACGCTAACCACGGGACCACGGCGCCCCTCACCTCAGATTGCCTTTGATATTGCCTAACTTACGCATGGACGACCCAGTTTGTATATTTTGCTTATTTTTTCATAGTTCCACACAACTTCTTCCTGTTTTCTCGATTGATCTGTGTTCAGTTTTTCAAGGCCTATCCACTGTGCCAACTTATAACTAAATCTGAGGGGGGTGCGATGGGGATGTTCCCTTGTCAGTTGACATCCAGTGACTGCTCCATTTCCGAACTCACTCGGTTCTGCTGATGGACACATTCTGATGTTAGGGCTTCTCGACTGACAACACAGCACTCCCCACAAAATGGTTCAAATGGCTCTGAGCACTATGGAACTTAACTTCTGAGGTCAACAGTCCCCTAGAACTTAGAACTACTTAAACCTAACTAACCTAAGGACATCACACACATCCATGCCCCAGGCAGGATTCAAACCTGCGACCGTAGCAGTCGCGCGGTTCCGGAATGAGGCGCCTAGAACCGCTCGACCACAGCGGCCGGCCACAGTCACCACTCTGCCTCGGTTTGTACTACGGGGGGGGGGGGGGGGGGGGCGTGGTCGCGTCGTGTCGTGTCTCGTGACACCTAATGGTGTCTTACTTGCCGGTGTCCGTATACGTTTTCCTAACCCTCTATCAGCACACCTCGTATCTGGCTGAAAAACCCTGATACTGTCATGTGCCAGTAGCCAGGATTATTGTTTTGCCTTTCGGAACAGAGAGAGTGGAAACAAAGATTTGGCTACAGTCTGTGCGTTCATAATCACAGACGTTTACATTTTGATAAATCGGCAGATTTTGACAAATTCAAGGCCCGGATTTCGCAGAAGTATATATGCCGGAAAAAGCTTGAAGTTCACAAATCATAAAGTGGATCGGATAACTATTAAACTATTACCGATATAATTGTCATTGAGTTTCACTGAAGGTGCGTCGGGAAGCAATACGGTGGTCAGAAGCAGTTTGGAAAGCTTGCAAGGGAGTTGTAGGACGGCTTGGAGTAGTCATTAGCATCGAAGTTAGCCTATCAGTACGTTTTACGCAGAAATTAAAGTGGCTCGCCATATGCAATTAGTGTCAATAGTTGCCATAGCGTCGATGAAAGCGCACGAGACTGCTCAATCTTCACCTCGCGTTCGGTCCTTACACCGTTCCACATAGAATTTTTTGTATCGCTCTCGTTTTCCAGTTTTGGGAAACCGAAAGAAGAACATATTTGGTGACATCATTTCTGGCAGACTGCTTTAATTTATGCGAACAATGGCGTGATTGTCTAACTGCAGTGCTAACTAACTCGGAAACGGCGCAAGGTATCGAATTTTTTTTGTTGGAAATGAATTCTCATCAGAACCTATTCTGCAACACCCTTACACGCTTTTCAGACTGTTTCTCACCATCCTCTATATCGACGAATTAGTCTATACGGTGTTACGGTGTTATGATAGGAATATCGACGAATTAATCTTTTTATTAAACGAGGCGTCGTTTTGACGGTGTTATAGCAGGAACATCGACAAATTAAGCTTTCTATTAAATGGGGCGCATTATTAACGGTGTTTTGAGAGGAATATTGAGCTACGGCACCTAATTGGAGCAACTGCAATACTGTATAAATTATTAATTATAATGAACGATGTTTTGAAGGTGACGAAAATTCGATGTCAGGGTCAATAAAGACAGACCTCACTATGAGTTGCAGAATCATATGGAAAGACAGTTGAAACAGACTGGATAAGGGACCATATCGGTCTTCTACTGAAGTATTTTAATTCTCTTGAGTATTTTAATTAAGACATCAAACAAGTTTTTTGGTGCCTTAAGTTACACAGAATGAGACGAAAAAAACGTACCAGCTAGTGTATCGGCTAGGAGCTCTACTGGTCGACGTGAAGTTTGTGAGTTTGTGCTACCAGTTCTAAATGTGCCACGTACAACAGGATCGCGTGAAAATATTTCTTATCTTAAAGATAAAAAATGATTCCAAAAGTTAGGAATGGATTAGCACATCCGTCCATAGAACTGGCACTTCTTCAGTTGGAGAGTACCGCAACATTGTATGAAGACGCAACAAGATGAATAAAAATACAGGGTGATTCAAAAAGAATACCACAACTTTAAAAATGTGTATTTAATGAAAGAAACATAATATAACCTTCTGTTATACATCATTACAAAGAGTATTTAAAAAGGTTTTTTTTCACTCAAAAACAAGTTCAGAGATGTTCAATATGGCCCCCTCCAGACACACGAGCAATATCAACCCGATACTCCAACTCGTTCCACACTCTCTGTAGCATATCAGGCGTAACAGTTTGGATAGCTGCTGTTATTTCTCGTTTCAAATCATCAATGGTGGCTAGGAGAGGTGGCCGAAACACCATATCCTTAACATACCCCCATAAGAAAAAATCGCAGGGGGTAAGATCAGGGCTTCTTGGAGGCCAGTGATGAAGTGCTCTGTCACGGGCTGCCTGGCGGCCGATCCATCGCCTCGGGTAGTTGACGTTCAGGTAGTTACGGACAGATAAGTGCCAATGTGGTGGCGCTCCATCCTGCTGAAATATGAATTGTTGTGCTTCTTGTTCGAGCTGAGGGAACAGCCAATTCTCTAACATCTCCAGATACTGTAGTCCAGTTACAGTAGCACCTTCGAAGAAAAAGGGACCAAAACGCTTTATTGGCTGAAATGGCACAGAAAACGTTCACCTTAGGCGAGTCACGTTCATACTGAGTTGTTTCCCGCGGATTCTCAGTGCCCCATATACAGACATTGTGACGGTTGACTTTCCCGTTAGTGTGGAAAGTTGCTTCATCACTAAACACAATCTTTGAAACGAAAGATTCATCTGTTTCCATTTGAGCAAGGATAAAATCACAGAAATCGATTCTTTTAATCTTATCAGCTGCAGACAGTGCTTGAACCAATTTCAGACGATAAGGTTTCATAACTAACCTTTTTCGTAGGACTCTCCATACAGTTGATTGTGGAATTTGCAGCTCTCTGCTAGCTCTGCAAGTCGATTTTCCTGGGCTGCGAACAAATGCTTGCTGGATGCGTGCTACATTTTCATCACTCGTTCTCGGCCGTCCAGAACTTTTCCCTTTGCACAAACACCCATTCTCTGTAAACTGTTTATACCAACGTTTAATACACCACCTATCAGGAGGTTTAACACCATACTTCGTTCGAAATGCACGCTGAACAACTGTCGTCGATTCACTTCTGCCGTACTCAATAACACAAAAAGCTTTCTGTTGAGCGGTCGCCAACTTAGCATCAACTGACGCTGACGCCTAGTCAACAGCGCCTCAAGCGAACAAATGTACAACTAAATGAAACTTTATAGCTCCCTTAATTCGCCGACAGATAGTGCTTAGCTCTGCCTTTTGTCGTTGCAGAGTTTTAAATTCCGAAAGTTGTGGTATTCTTTTTGAATCACCCTGTATTTTACTTACAAATAGGTTGCCAGAGGAAACCTGAAAATAATGGAGCATTAAATAATAATAAAAGAAGGAAAAAGTGAAAATAGTTCTAAAGCAGTTTCGTTTTGTTTCGTGTAAAATACGTCGATTAGCTTTTTGTGAATTTCACTTCTTTACATATGTCTTAACTTTATTTTGTTTAGAACTTTTCGTGGTGTAAACAACGTACAAAAATGTTTACATGTTGTGGTTTATAAGAGTAGCTTAAACATGAGTTCGTTTTTCTGTTATCCACTGTTATCAAAATAACGATGTCCAGTGCTGCAAATTACCGCAAGCGAATAGTCTGTAATGCCCTACATGTCAAAAGAATGTAAAACGCTGGCCATCCTTGCTTAGATACACGGAAACCTTTGAGGTTCGATGTCAGAATTTCTCCTATTTGCTTAGCCTGAAAGACGAATGAGAAAATTAAGCGGAGAAACTGGAAGGTAACAGAAAGCTGTTGCACAATCGGCAATGGGGTCACGCTATCGAGTTTCCGGACGTGGTGCTGTGCGGTGTGCCTAGCCCAGGGGTGAGCACCGGCGACGCCGAGCTCCCTTGCGGAAGGCAGCGGCTGTGAGTCATTACGAGTCACGCTAGCCGCTGCGGCCGGCGAGCATCTGCCACGCAACGCCGTCCGACTTGAGCCACGACACAGACACAGAACTAGGCCCCGCCCGCTGACCTAGTGCCTGTGCCAGTGCGAGGGGTCGATACCGCGATTATCGACCTAAGAAACGAGTTCTCGCTGTACGCTCCACGGCGGGGGCGTTGCCTTCACGCCTCTCTCTCTTTCCCGTGCGTTCCGGTGTCTAGTTGTCGGGGAAGTACAGGCGCGCGCGGACGCAGGGCGGACACCTGTTCGGGACACCCCCGCCGGCAGGGCTGCCAACTCAGTCGACGCCGGCGACAGAGCCGCTCCGCGTCGTGATGAGTCCTCATTTGTGCGAGTGATCGACGGACACCATTAACTGCTCCGCGGCGACTGACAGTTACTCAAAGGATAATAATTTTCAGATACCAATTTGATAGTGTGACTTGTGATAACTAGCATTTCCGCTGTGGTGTGTTTTGTACTAGAGTGGTTGGCCGAATGGACTGCAATAGTTTTGGTAGCAAGAAAAGTGTGGGGCAGGTATCCGCTGGCAGAAGTTCTCAACGTGAGGCAAATATTTCTGCTTCCTCCAGCTTCGTACGTCGAGTGGAAAGACGCAGTGCAGGTGCGTGGCAGTACCTGGTGGTTCGCGGTCATCTCCTGCGGAAGAGTACGTCGTCAGCCGTCGAGATGCTCCTCCAACTGCTTAACGGTAAGCAGGCAGCAAAACATCTAGCTACAAACTCCTGATGAGGCACTTTCAAAGACGGAAGCACTGTAACGTCCTCATCACTCTTGGTTTTGTGGATCGGTGATCATCAACTATGAGGATAGATTCATATTTTAGTGATTAAAAACTGTTAAAATTTGTTTTTTTTTTCGATTAGGAAAACAAATTTGTTTCAAATTTACAATATTCACTTCATAATGACTATTCGTTGCACATGTAATATTGATGCAAATTTTCTTCTGGAAAGCCATTTTTTGTGGGTAGGTAAAAAGAACAGGTAAGAGACGATAACAGAAGAACATCAGAAAAAGTGAAAAATGTGGAATACGATAGTTGTGAACCCAGATCTTGAGCGTTTACCACCGCAGTCACCATGTATAAGCTGTCGATAACCCTGGTGCAAAAGCAAATTTTTGAACAATCATTTTGTCGATACGTAAAAATTTCAAAGATTTGATATGAATATTACACATGCTGATAGTCATTCTTGTTTTTATCGTATTTATATACTAGGAAATTTTACTCGTGTATAAGGACAAATTCCTCATCCCACGTAACACAATTTGATCGAAAATGTGATTAACCATTCGCCACCGATGTACCTCTACATTGAAAATAAGCACAGGCAGAAACTGACTGATAACGCAAAATAAATGATGAAACAAAGGTAGATATAGTTCACATGACATAAGAAGTCCATGCTGCACAAAACGATTTTGAGCTTCAGAAAAGAACTCTAAGCGTGAAACTGAGCGTCAACATAATACGTAAATGTAACGCACGCACGTAAACATGGGCAAGAACCTACAGTTCTTTCATCGTAAAATTAGCTATCAGTCAGTGAAAAACGTCATAACCATAACATATCTTGGAGTCCACATCTGGGACACTTTAAGGTGTGGAGGAAGATTAGGTTTTAACTTCCTGTTGTAGATGACGTATTTAGAGATGTAACACAAGCTTGAGTTAGTGAAGGATGGGGAAAGGAATCAGGCATCTCCTTTTCAAAAGAATTATTCCAGCACTTGCTTTTAAGGACTTAGTAAAACCACGGAAAACGTAAATGCGGATGGCCAGATAAGGGTATGAATTCCACTCCTACCCACTGTGGGACAGATGTCTTTATCATTGTGCCACCTCGACCAGTATACACCCTGAGACCACCTGTGTCTCATTATACCGGTGAATCGCCAATTATACATTACAAATCTGTTAGTCATTTTCTCTTATTCACGCTAATTACCTTGAATTCTAGAGAAGTAAAATCTGTGCCAGCGAAGAGACAGGGAGTTATAATGAGCCATCCTTTTAAACAATGTTTATCCTCCGCCCATTGCCCCCATTACTGTATAAGCACCTAACCAAATTCAGTAAATGAAGAACTGAGAAAATACATACACTGTAGTCAGCTCTACTGTACAACATTTTAAGCCCTTGTCTGCTACACCATTGGTGACCTTACTGAATATTATCGTCTGCCAACTACGTGGGTCGTTCAATAGGTAATGCCCCACATTCTTTTTCTCAGAACATGTTTATTGTTATTAGTCAGATTTTGGTGACAATATGCATCAACTTGTCTTGTCCATGTCCTATTTTGCTATGTAGTCTCCATCAAATTCTATGGCCGTACGCCAACATTGTGGAAGAGCATGTATTTCCAGTTGGTAAAAGCTCTTTTGCTGTAACGTAGCCATGTTTCTGGTGCAAAGTGGTGCACCCAGTTTTCGTCCCCCCTTAACGATCCGTGGCGGAAAGACCTCTCCGTCGGTCTCAAAACGCTCCAACAGTTCATATGAAGTAGCCTTTCTTTGAATCTTGTGGTCCACTGTAAGCATTCGTGGAACACATCGTGTGCACCTCTTTGAGTATCTGAGAGTCTCGACCATGGCAGACGCATTTCCAATGATGACCGACAACTGTAGAGCCAATTGTCGAGTTGTGATGCGCCGGTAGGCACGAATAATGGCATATGCACGGTTTAGCATGTCTGGAGCAATGGCTGTGACAAGATGTCACGAGCGTTGCTGATCATGGAGCTCTGTTTCTGCATTTTCTGAGGCTGTTACTTTCTTTATCCATCGCCCAACTGTACTCCTATCAACTGCAGCACCGCCATACATTCCACACAAACGTGTATGGATGCGCACTACGGTTTCTTTTTCTGCACACTAGGATTCAATAACAGCACGCTGCTTGTAACGAAAGTCGTATGTAGACGCCATTTTGACGCTGTACTACAGTTCTGCCATCTGCCAGAACGGTTCGAAAGTTCACCGGCGCACAAAACAAGCATCAAATGTGAAGCACCAACAGGGACGTTTGTCTATGTATGTTAATGGCTTTTTTAAAAACGTGCGGCATTACTTATTGAACGACCCTCATATTATTATACGATTGCAGATACTAAATATTTTGAGAAACCTTCTAATAGAATGTTTCATAGTTAACTTATGATGAACATCACCACACCTCATAATGTGCAGAATGCAACATATGTAGAACCTAACAGAATCACATAGTCGGATATTCTATTTCGATGAAGGTTCTGCCAGTCACAATTTGCCTCTTTGCCTCTTTTCGTAGCTTGCATGTTCCGATTATACATACAGTGAAGGGCTGAAAACCGTGGGTTTTAAGACTCATCAAAGAGCTCGTGTAAACTTGCTCGTGACATGTACTCTTTGAAGAATGGAGAGTTCCTGTTATGAACACCTGTAGAGTGAATGGGGCCATGAGACATCGAACCCTGAGTTCAGTTTTGTCATTCGAGAAATTTAAAAACTGGGTTACCCTCAGATTCTCTTCTCAAAGCATTCAGTTTGTGTCCTTTTCTATCCTATGATACTGACCCTAAAGGCTTGGGATACCATCTGTAGAGAAATACGGAATCCATAGTGAAGCTATCGTGTGAATACTAAGATTACCCAGATCGAGAAAAACAATTTGTGTCTCGTATTAGAGAATATATGCTCCCATCCCTTTTGAGGTAACTTGGACTCGAGTTAGAAATCCCCGGTGACTGATGACATCTGTCCAGTATGGCGCCAAGGGATGCAGTATACGCCAAGATTTTTCGCGAAGCTTCCAACTTCCGCCCAACTAACTGCCACTAATGGCTCCGCATTCAGACTTGGCGGTTTTCCAAAATGGCAATCGCCATTTTTCGCTGGATACTCAACTGCAACGTTCTACTATATAACCCTGTAAGTGTGTAATAGATCATATGTCCTTTTTCCAGGCCTCATCCGGTAACTTCACAGGGTCGATCCGCTAATTTTGGAATTGACTTTTGAGTATATTAATGGGGGAGAGTATTCCTGTCATTCCGAAAAAGTTTTGCGAAAGGTATGCGAATCGTGTAACTGAGGCGGAACGTTCGTACCAGCCCAGTGTTCGCGTAGTCAGATGTGGGAAACCGCCTAAAAACCAAATTAGGCTGGCCGGCACACCGAACCATATTGAGTGTTATTATAAGAACAGAAGTGTTTAGTTAGTGTCCACAGAATGTGGTAACTTACACGACGACGCAGGATAGCTGTTCTTAACTTGCTGTTGATGCCATTGATATACCGTTAACCAGCGACGTGCTTCATACTCAGTGCCCCAATGTGGTTTAACTTCAAAAATTTATTCAATTATTTTTTTATAATCCATGATACGTTCAACACCCATATGGAACTCATACTTTTTTAAAATAAAATTTATGCTATATAAGTCCTTGCTAGTATCATATACTCAGATATTTCCGTAATATGCAGACGACTACTTACAACGTATAATATTTGGTTTTATGTCTCTTCTAATAGGATAAAAATATAGATATTCTCCATTTTTGCGTTTTTACTTCACAAAGAAAACTTGTTAATCTGACAAATAAGTTCCTCACATAGAGTAGTGATTTTTCCACTATCACAACAAACTATTTATTTTTATTTTGGCCATATTATAGACTCACAGTTCAAAATATGTTGCTGTATTCATCTACGTTACATTTCCCAACAAGTCAAGTACAGAAAACATTCTGGTATGAAATACACTGTGTCATCAAAAGTATCTGGACACCCCCAAAAACATACGTTTCTCATATGAGGTGCATTGTGCTGCCACCTACAGCCTTCCCATTTAGATCTCTCTATATGTACTCCCCAACTTGCACGCCGGTTCGAGTGGTATGCTCTTTCTGATACATATTCGAGCGACCACTTCCCGTGTGTTATCCATCTCCTGCAGCATACCCCCTCTCCGTGCTCATCTAGTTGGAACATCTCCAAAGCAGACTGGGGGCTCTTCTCTTCAAGGGCGACCTTTCAGGATCAAACATTCCCAAGCTGCGATAGTCAGGTCGCACACCTCACGGAAGTCATTCTCTCTGCTGCTGAATATTCCATCCCTCACCCTACTTCTTCTCCACGTCGCGTACCGGTCCCCTGGTGGACCGCAGCATGTAGAGACGCTCTACGTGCTCGTCGACGTGCTTTACGCGCCTTTAAACGCCACCCTACAGTGGCGAATTGTGTCAATTATAAACGATTACGTGCACAGTGTCGTCGTATTATTAAAGAAAGCAAGAAAGCCAGCTGGGCTGCTTTCACAAGCACCTTCAACAGTTTTACTCCTTCTTCTGTTGTCTGGGGTAGCCTGCGCCGGCTATCTGGCACTAAGGTCCACTCACCAGTTTCTGGCTTGACGGTCGCGAATGACGTCCTTGTGGCCCCTGAGGCTGTCTCCAATGCCTTCGGCCGCTTTTTCGCAGAGGTTTCGAGCTCCGCTCATTACCACCCTGCCTTCCTCCCCCGAAAACAGGCAGAGGAGGCTAGGCCACCTAACTTCCGCTCCTCGAATCGTGAAAGTTATAATGCCCCATTCACCATGCGGGAACTCGAAAATTCACTTGCCCGGTCACGGTCCTCCGCTCCAGGGCCGGATTCTATTCATATTCAGATGCTGAAGAACCTTTCTCCTGCGGGTAAAGGTTTTCTTCTTCGTACTTACAATCGCATCTGGATTGAGGGACATGTTCCCGCATGCTGGCGCGAGTCTATTGTTGTCCCGATTCCTAAGCCGGGGAAGGACAAGCACTTGCCCTCCAGTTATCGACCCATCTCGCTTACCAGCTGTGTCTGTAAAGTGATGGAGCGAATGGTTAACTCTCGATTGGTTTGGCTGCTCGAGTCTCGACGCCTACTTACCAATGTACAATGTGGATTTCGTAGGCGCCGGTCTGCTGTTGACCATCTGGTTACCTTGTCGACCTTCATTATGAATAACTTCTTGCGGAAGCGCCCGACCGCGGCTGTGTTCTTTGATTTGGAGAAGGCTTACGACACCTGTTGGAGGGCGGGCATTCTCCGCACCATGCATACATGGGGTCTTCGCGGTCGCCTCCCTCTTTTTATTCGTTCCTTTTTAATGGATCGACAGTTCAGGGTACGTGTGGGTTCTGTCCTGTCAGACACCTTTCGCCAGGAGAATGGGGTACCACAGGGCTCAGTTTTGAGCGTCGCTCTCTTCGCCATAGCGATCAATCCAATAATGGATTGCCTCCCAGCTGATGTATCAGGCTCCCTTTTCGTGGACGATTTTACCATCTATTGCAGCGCGCAGCGTACGTGTTTCCTGGAGCGCTGTCTTCAGCGTTCTCTTGACCGTCTTTACTCGTGGAGTGTCGCCAGTGGCTTCCGTTTTTCTGCCGAGAAGACGGTCTGTATTAACTTCTGGCGCTACAAAGAATTTCTCCCACCGTCTTTACGACTTGGTCCCGTTGCTCTCCCATTCGTGGAGACAACAAAATTTTTAGGTCTTACATTTGACAGGAAACTTAGTTGGTCTCCACATGTGTCTTATTTGGCTGCCCGTTGTACCCGTTCTCTCAATGCCCTCCGTGTTCTCAGTGGTATGTCGTGGGGAGCGGATCGAACCGTCCTCCTTCGCCTATATCGGTCGATCGTCCGCTCCAAGCTGGATTATGGGAGCTTCGTATACTCCTCTGCACGGCCATCCATCTTACGCCGCCTCAACTCCATACAACATCGGGGTTTACGACTTGCGATCGGAGCGTTTTATACTAGTCCCGTCGAGAGTCTTCAAAAAATGGTTCAAATGGCTCTGAGTACTATGGGACTCAACTGCTGAGGTCATTAGTCCCCTAGAACTTAGAACTAGTTAAACCTAACTAACCTAAGGACATCACAAACATCCATGCCCGAGGCAGGATTCGAACCTGCAACCGTAGCGGTCTTGCGGTTCCAGACTGCAGCGCCTTTAACCGCACGGCTACTTCGGCCGGCTGAGAGTCTTCATGCTGACGCTGGTGAGTTGTCACTCACCTACCGCCGCGATATACTGCTTTGTCGGTATGCCTGTCGGCTACTGGCAATGCCTGACCACCCATCTTATCGTTCCTTTTTTGATGACTCTCTCGACAGTCAATACGGGTTGTATGTCTCCGCCCTGCTACCCCCTGGAGTTCGCTTTCGTCGCCTCCTTCAACACCTTCATTTTTCACTCCCTGCCACCTTTCGAGTGGGCGAGAGCCACACGCCACCTTGGCTCCAGGCTCAGGTTCGCGTCCACCTTGACCTCTGCTCACTCCCGAAGGAGGTTACTCCCGATTCAGTCTACCACTCCCGTTTTGTCGAACTTCGTTCGAAGTTCATTAATACGACCTTCATTTATACAGATGGCTCTAAGACCAATGACGGGGTCGGGTGTTCTTTTATTGTCGGGGCACAAAGTTTCCAATATCGGCTCCATGGCCATTGTTCGGTCTTCACAGCTGAGCTCTTTGCCCTCTACCAGGCTGTCCTTTACATCTGCCGCCACCGACATTCTGCATATGTCATCTGCTCCGATTCCCTGAGCGCTATCCAGAGCCTCGGTGATCCGTACCCGGTTCACCCTTTCGTGCACCGGATCCAACGCTCTCTTCAGCAGCTGGTGGACGTCGGTTCTCCGGTTAGCTTTATGTGGATTCCTGGCCATGTCGGTATCCCTGGGAACGAAGCTGCAGATGCCGCGGCCAAGGCTGCGGTCCTCCAGCCTCGGACAGCTTCTTGTGGTGTCCCTTCGTCAGATTGTAGCAGGGTAATTTGTCGGCGCATTGTCTCGCTGTGGCATGCCGATTGGGCTGCACTTTCAGACAACAACCTTCGGGCCTTGAAAGCTCTACCCGTGGCTTGGACGTCCTCCTCACGCCCTTCTCGGCGGGAGGAGGTAGTTTTGGCCCGGTTGCGAATTGGCCACTGCCGGTTCAGCCATCGCCATCTGCTGACGGCTGCGCCGGCGCCGTTCTGCCCATGTGGGCAATTGCTGACGGTCCGCCACATTTTAACGTCGTGTCCGAATTTTAACACCCTACGTCTCGATATTGGCCTGCCATGTACTGTAGAAGCCATTTTAGCGGATGACCCACGAGCAGCTGCTCGCGTTCTTCATTTTATCAATTTGACAACCCTCTCAAAGGACATTTGATTATGCTGTTTTCTTTTTTAATCCTATGCCTGTCAGTATGTCTTTCATCGTGTTCTCCGTTTTGTTGCTGTTTTAAACTTGTGACTCGCGGTGCATTCCTAAAGTAGTCTGGGCGCTAATGACCGTTGACGTTGTGCGCCCTAAAACCACAACAAAAAAAAAAAAAAAACCACCTACAGCCAGGTACTCCATATCAGCGACCTCATTAGTCATTAGACATCGTGAGAGAGCAGAATGGGGCGCTCCGAGGAACTCACGGACTTCGAACGTGGTCAGGTGATTGGGTGTCACTTGTGTCATACATCAGTACGCGAGATTTCCACACTCCTAAACATCCCTAGGTCCACTGTTTCAGATGTGATAGTGAAGTGGAAACGTGAAGGGACACGTACAGCACAAAAGCGTACAGGCCGACCTCGTCTGTTGACTGACAGAAACCGCCGACAGTTGAAAAGGGCCGTAATGTGCAATAGGCAGACATCTATTCAGACCATCATACAGAAATTCCAAACTGCATCAGCACCCACTTAAAGTACTATGACAGGTGGGAGGTAAGAAAACTTGGATTTCATGGTCGCGCGGATACTCATAAGCCACACATCACGCCGGTAAATGCCAAACGACGCCTCACTTGAGCGTAAACATTGGACGATTGAACTGTTGAAAAACGTTGTGTGGAGTGACGAATCACAGTACACAATGTGGCAATCCGATGGCACGGTGTGGGTATGGCGTATGCCCGGTGAACATTATCTGTCAGCGGTGGTGTTATGGTGTGGTCGTATTTTTCATGGAGGGGGCTTGCGTCCCTTGTTGTTTTGCGTGGCACTATCACAGCACAGGCCTACAGTGACGTTTTAGGCACCTCCTTGCTTCCCACTGTTGAAGAGAAGTTCGGGGCTGGCGATTGCGTCATTCAACAAGATCGAGCACCTATTCATGATGAACGGCCTGTGGTGGAGTGGTTAAACGACAATAACATTCCCATAATGGACTGGCCTGCAAAGTGCCCTGACCTGAATCCTATAGCACACCTTTGGGATGTTTTCTAACGCTGATTTCGTGCCAGACCTCACCGACCGACATCGATACCTCTCCTCAATGCAGCACTCTGTGAAGAATGGGCTCCCCCAAGAAACCTTCCAGGACCTGACTGAACGGATGCCTGCGAGAGCGGAAGCTGTCATCAAGGCCAAGGCTGGGCCAACACCATATTGAATTCGAGCATTACCGATGGAGGGCGCCACAAACTTGTAACTCACTTTCAGCCATGTGTCCGGATACTTTTGATAACATAGTGTTCGAGGGCTGCTGAACAGTAATGCCTCCGAATGTTTGATGTGAAAACTCTTAAAGTTTTTTAAATAAAACGAACGTTTCGGACATTTTGGGTCTTTATTCTTCATGTTTACATACTTATTTCTCAACGTAATTACCCTGGTGACGAACACATTTCTCCCGACGAGAACCAGTTTGCTGATATTGTTACAGTAGAATGTTTGACTTTGTTGATGGAACCACATCCGGCTTGCACCGCTTCATCGCTATCAAAGTTGAATTATCAAGGATACTCTTTAAATTTTCGAAATAGATGAAAACCGGCTGAGGCCAAGTCGGGACTCTATGTAAGATGATGGATGTCAGTGAACCGAAGGCGTCGGATTGTTACAGGCGTCGCAGTACTGGCATGTGGTCTGGCAGTGTCATTCTGAAGAAAATGGTGCACCATGTGTGGACGAACTCTTCGAACTCGAAACTCGATAACCGCACAATGTTTCTCACGCACTGACATAGTTCGCTACACACTGCCACGTTACGCACTACATTTCGGAGCCCTCTAGCGATAGAAGGTTGCAGGTATGTAGATGTGAAGAGTAAAGATATAGGCTGTTAATGACGTTCGTTTTATTTAAAAAGCTGTGAGAAGTTTCTCACAAATGTTTTGAGGCGTTATTTTCAGGACTCCTTGTTACAAACGGCACTCGACTACTACGACATTCTTAGCACAAGTTATTTAGGATATTATTTTTTTACGCTGTTCCAATTGCCGTTCGTTAGACATGGAAAAGAAACAAAATAACCATTCTGAAATTATTCCCAAATGATAATTGATAAAATTACTTAGTTACGATTTGTGAACAAATATTTAAGCTATGTCGTTCTGGTAAAAACAAGGACAGCAGTGTGGTTGAAAATTCTGTCACACTACAAATCTCAAAATATGTATTCCAAAAAGTGGGTTTGTTTTCCATTTTTTCATCAAGCCGAGCAGCATAACTTTTACTTTTTACGGGCTTCGAACCAAACTCCCAATGTAAATGTGTGCTACGCCAAAGCTTGACAGATCAGAGGTAGCAGCAAACCGTAAGAAGGTAACTCAGTAAAGCGATGTTGGATTCACATATTTTCCACATAACCGTGGAACGGACATTGTGCTATATCTTTTGGCTGTAGGCCTCAGATAAATAAACTGAGATGTTTGCTGAATTTAACTAGTTACAAAAAATAGAAAAGCCGAAGAAATTGAACAACAACGAAACAGGCGTGTCCCACATTTCGGTGGAGGTGTAGATGTGTTCCTCGTGGCAAAAGTTGTAGGTTTTGAAGTTCTTCTTCCTCATATATTACGTCTTTTTCCTACTGTCTTCTGATAAGCTTCACAATTCTGGGAATTTAAGAAACTGTCCATAATCGAGGTACCTACTGAAGGGTGAGTAATTGAGCAGGGGACACTTGTTTTCGTAAAAGGTTGTAGTCTGAAACCGAAATGTGGGACGTCAGTAATATAATTGTGTGACCAAGATTCGAGAGCACTTGATTCAATTCAAATGCAGTACTTTGTTTGGCGAATAAGTTATTAATTAATAAGTGGCAAATGTTGTCCTGAGAGTGAAATTAGCTCTTGTCATTCGTACCGTGCGGGAGCATTTGCCGCGTGTTTTAATTTTCTTGTTACTCCTCCCAATTTATAATCAGAAACTTTCGACAAGATGACAACGAGTGTTAAAAGAACGCCCGGGTTCCCGGGTTCGATTCCCGGCGGGGTCAGGGATTTTCTCTGCCTCGTGGTGACTGGGTGTTGTGTGCTGTCCTTAGGTTAGTTAGGTTTAAGTAGTTCTAAGTTCTAGGGGATAGATGACCATAGATGTTAAGTCCCATAGTGCTCAGAGCCATTTGAACCATTTTTTTGTTAAAAAGATTCCTCTGTATCAGAGTAAGAATACCTCTGTTAATACAAGCCAGAGGATGGCAGTCCAACGGATGTGTTAAGCTCCCTCAGAACTTGCTTATAAAAGTGACCTTTTTCATGGTGAAGTTGTTTATTTGTGGTGATAACAGACCTTACTGTTCACGACGACAGTACTCTCTTTTTGCTTAGGCGAGTCTGTAAACAGGACCCATCAAGATCGATCAGCTTCACTTTCACGGTTTTTTCGAGCACCCAACTTGTAATATCCATATTGAAGAGTTATTCCCCACCGCAATGGCGTCATGTTATCCAAAATGACGTTCTAAAGGCTCAGCGTAGTAGTAAGAGCCTCTAATACAGAGCATAGCGTTTACCGAGCGCCACACGTGAGTTAACTTTAATGTTTATTCGATCTGAATATCAAACGTTCACTCTGTCTGTAGCCACACTGGGAGATGCTGCTGCCTACAAGCAAAGTAACACGCCGTCATGTCATACCCCTTCCCATTACCGCATTCCTTGCACTCGACAGGGTCAAAACCACATCCCTTTTTAAATATCTTTATTTTACCTTTGATTTAAATCAGAGTAGTTGTTTGTCAACCGAGCTTTAGAAAACCTAAAACATTCGTGCAGAATACATTTCAAATAACGAGTGAAATATGGGCCTTTATCGGTTTTATGATTGTGGTTCTCGCTTTTTCTGTTCACTCACATCACGATAATGAACTCCGTTTAGTTATTGTAAGAATTCACTGCACTATTCACGTCTGTGACAAGAAGAGAATAGAAGCTTTCGCAATGTGGTGCTACAGAAGAATGTTGAAGATTAGGTGGGTAGATCACGTAACTAATGAGGAGGTATTGAATAGGATTGGGGAGAAGAGAAGTTTGTGGCACAATTTGACTAGAAGAAGGGATCGGTTGGTAGGACATGTCCTGAAGCATCAAGGGATCACAAATTTAGCATTGGAGGGCAGCGTGGAGGGTAAAAATCGTAGAGGGAGACCAAGAGATGAATACACTAAGCAGATTCAGAAGGATGTAGGTTGCAGTAGGTACTGGGAGATGAAGGAGCTTGCACAGGATAAAAAAAATGGGTCAAATGGTTCTGAGCACTATGGGACTCAACTGCTGTGGTCATAAGTCCCCTAGAACTTGGAACTACTTAAACCTAACTAACCTAAGGACAGCACACAACACCCAGCCATCACGAGGCAGAGAAAATCCCTGACCCCACCGGGAATCGAACCCGGGAACCCGGGCGTGGGAAGCGAGAACGCTACCGCACGACCACGAGATGCGGGCTTTGCACAGGATAGATTAGGATAGAGAGCTGCATCAAACCAGTCTCTGGACTGAAGACCACAACAACAACAACAACATTCACGTCTGTAAGTAGGATCAAGTATTATACATTTGAGAACAAGCCGAATTGATTCTCTTTAGTTTAGCGCAAGTTGTTACCTCTGAAATCCGAATATCAGGTCAGTTTTAAAGCTATAACTGGTTGACAAAGAACAGTGGATCGGTAGATTGCACCGTGGGTAGTGTTTCCCTGATGGCAGACATTGACGCGACAGAGCAGTAGTTCATTTGTGGCCATATCTTTATTCTGTTTAAACTACTCTCTTAGGAACTGCTGAGAGAATTGTCAGTTTGGCTCAGTTGCCGCAATACACCGCTGCACTTTGAGGTGACATGCAACAGACGTTAGATTGATACCGAGTTTACCACATGATTTGATACTCAAAAGATTAGCATTTCAACCAACCACAGTTTCGGGTGGTTCTAATTAAAGTGCAGCTATTCACAAAGGTCCAGTGTGGGCTGTAATCATCGTATGGCAGCGAAACTTGTTATATATTCTATTGAACTAATGTTGAAGCCATTTAAGTTGAACAAATTATTAGTTACAGATTTGGCCACCAGGTTCAGATCCGGCTCTGTAAAGGCAAGAATGCAAGAAAGATGTATAGAAATGTTTCCATATGGAATGGATTAGAAACACGATACGTGGGCAGAAGAGATCAAACAAATCATCATCATCATCATAAACTGGAGGCTATGCCTTGCGATTTAGCCACGTCGCTCTCTCCATTGTCATCGTCTTCAATTCTTCATACGATTTTATCCCCATATCTTCTTCGATGTTATTAAAATACGTTGCTCTTGACCTGCCTCTTGGTTTTTTTCCCAAAAATTCCTTCAAATACATACTTTAGGAACTGGTTGATTCTCATTATGTGCCTTATCAGTTTTGATTTTCTTCTTCCTATACAATTTAGCAGCGTTCTGTTCTCATTCACTTCTCTTAAGATCTGTTCATTACTTTTTCTGCCTATCCAGCTTGTTTTCGTCATTCTTCTCCATATTCACATTTCCATTGCTTCCAGTCTCTCTTTCTCTTCCTTTCCCAGAGTCCACGTTTCACATCCGTATGTTAAGACACTCCAGACAAAAGTTTTGGCAAACTTTTTCCTACTTTCTAGGCTTATATGATTGTCTGTTAGTAACGCGGTTTAACAGTACCCCAAATGCGGCAGTTCTGTGTATTCACTGCACCCTGTGATGTAAAATGTGCCTCGTCACTGCATAGGATATTGCCTGACCACATGTCATCAGCTTCGATCCATGCCGAAAACTGAGGAGCAAATTCAGAACGTTGCAACGGATCATGAGATTTCAGTTGCTACGCCGTGTGGATCTTACACGGTTACCACTGTAAAACAGACCGCGAACCTTTCCCTACTGTTGACCAAGGGATGGACAATTCTCGTGACACTGCAGGAGCTCTAGCACTATCCAGGGCAGGTGTTTCATGGTGAATTAAAGCAACAGCAACCCTGATCAGTAACTAGGTGCCACACTAAGCTCAGTCGTGTTTATTATCATTTTCTTTAAAGAATTAGCCAGCCGGAGTGGCCGTGCGGTTCTAGGCGCTACAATCTGGAGCCGAGCGACCGCTACGATCGCAGGTTCGAATCCTGCGTCGGGCATAGATGTGTGTGATGTCCTTAGGTTAGTTAGGTTTAATTAGTTCTAAGTTCTAGCCGACTGATGACCTCTGAAGTTAAG
This sequence comes from Schistocerca nitens, assembly GCF_023898315.1. Taxonomy (NCBI): domain Eukaryota; kingdom Metazoa; phylum Arthropoda; class Insecta; order Orthoptera; family Acrididae; genus Schistocerca; species Schistocerca nitens. The sequence goes on from NC_064622.1 coordinate 271,848,783, forward strand.
TCGCATAGTGCTCTGAGCCATTTGAACCATTTTTTTTAAAGAATTAAATAATATCGGGCCTCTCCCCAGAGCTTTCAGTCGGCGATACTCTATCAGTGCAGCACTCTAATTACTTCAATTCACTTAAAACAGTTTCACTGACAGCGCACTGTCTTTCTCCTGCATAGCCACACTGTTCCCCCACTTTAAGTCCTGTCAAATGACAGCGGACAGCGTGGATGTCGTACCGTCATACAAACAACAGTGTACAGCGCCTGGTGGCCACAAATGGAACTAATTGTTTTTCCAGCGTCAATCGGTTCCGCATTGAGGCCTTGGCGTTTTTGTCATGTTTCGCTGCTGTGCGATAATTACAGCCCACACGGGAGTTCCATGAGTACCTGCACTTCAATTACAACCACACAGCAGTAAAGCCTTTCTGTAGTCTATGTATAAGGAAAGATTACGCAACAAGGTTTCTAGTGCAAAAATCCCATTTTAGAGTTGTTTGTTTGTGAGAAGATTGTCTTAAGCCTCGTGTAAGCAAGATAAACGCTGCTCTCTTTGGTCGTGAACACTATACTGTCACGTGAATATGAAATATATGGTTTGATGATAGCCATGTTTGACGCTACGCAGGGTCTCAATGTCCCCATTCGACCAGCGAATTGTTAGCTCTGCCGTGCAGGATAGCACAACCGAGTCACGTATGGTCAGTCAAGAAATGGGCTTTCTTGCAGGAAGGAAGTGTACACACGGACAGTGCGACGACAACTGGAACACCGCTGACTGTCAGCATGGCCACCATTACTGAGGCTGAAATGTTCGACTTGTTCTCTAAAATTTTACGGAGGAGTTTCGAATGTATCATCAGAGTGGCTGGTTAATCCGTATTTTCGTAACTGATCAGTATATAGCTCTCTCTCTCTCTCTTTCTTTCTGTGCGCCTGCTTAGCTGGGAAGATCTTGAACTCACTAAGGATGCGTTTAGAAAGCTGGAACTGACAAAAAATAACAATTCATTGAAAAACTTTGTGATGCCGCTGTTCAGGACTGATCTTATGGCCACGTAATTTACCCTGGAAGGAACACACATCAAGGATTTACTTAATGATTAATTTGACTCTGGGAAATGATGATGAGGGACCTCAGGCTGGAGAAAAAGAAAATTTTGCATACTGAACTGCCACCAGTTGAAGGTGACAGTGAAGATGCTAAATGTGTGCTACTGCTAAAGACTGAATATCATTCGTCATTCTACGAATGCTCTAATTTATGACTGGAATTATGTGTCACCTTATTTATGTCATTTCATTGTAAGCTAACCATTTTTGTTACTGTTTCTGTGGAGTTAAAACAAAAGAGTGGTAACGTGCTTGCCTACTATACAGCGGGTCCGGGTTCGATCCCCGGCCAGGTTGGAGATTTTCTCCGCTCGTGGACTGCGTATTGTGTTGTCTTCACCAGCATTTCATCCTCATCACCGGCACGCAAGTCGCCCAATGTGGCGTCGACTGAAATAAGACTTATATTTGACGGCCAAACTTCCCCGGATGATGCCTCCCGGCCCACAATGTCATACGCTCATATCATTTCTCTTGTTTCTGTATTCAAGGTATCGATTTGTTACGTTTGGAATCGTGGATGAAAATATTTATAAGTTGCAACGTCGCGTATATTTCGCATACTCGTAGTAGCAGCTGAAATGTGCGCTAACAATTGTCAGTGTTGCTACGTAAGCAAATAATTATGAGTAAAGGTACTAGGTTGGGTTGTAACAATTTACTTATGTTGTCAACACACGCGGCTAGCTCAGAAGTACGCGTCATTTATTTCAAAGTGTAGTAGTTAATGCCCGATAAATAAATATTGTTGCAGTGAGAGAGAGACACGATATAATCACCTACGTAGCTGCACTATTATTCTCAATGTTACGTAAATTCTTTGCTAAACACTGACCTTTTATACTGGTAATTATGATTTAAATAATATTACAACAGTGAAAACAAGATTTTTACCATTCAGCGACTTCCTCATAAGCTCCTATTATTATTTATTATCTTTGCGTTATTGTGTATATTTAATGAAAACTAATCTGCAAAATGCTGGGCTATTACAAATGATTGAAGCGATTTCATAAATTTACTGTAGCTCCATTCATTGACATATGGTCACGACACACTACAGATACGTAGAAAAACTCATGAAGTTTTGTTCGGCTGAAGCCGCACTTCAGGTTTCTGCCGCCAGAGCGCTCGAGAGCGCAGTGAGACAAAATGGCGACAGGAGTCGAGAAAGCGTATGTCGTGCTTGAAATGCACTCACATCAGTCAGTCATAACAGTGCAACGACACTTCAGGACGAAGCTCAACAAAGATCCACCCACTGCTAACTCCATTCGGATATGGTATGCGCAGTTTAAAGCTTCTGGATGCCTCTGTAAGGGGAAATCAACGGGTCGGCCTGCAGTGAGCGAAGAAACGGTGGAACGCGTGCGGGCAAGTTTCACGCGTAGCCCGCAGAAGTCGACGAATAAAGCAAGAAGGGAGCTAAACGTACCACAGCCGACGGTTTGGAAAATCTTACGGAAAAGGCTAAAGCAGAAGCCTTACCGTTTACAATTGCTACAAGCCCTGACACCCGATGACAAAGTCAAACGCTTAGAATTTTCGGCGCGGTTGCAACAGCTCGTGGAGGAGGATGCGTTCAGTGCGAAACTTGTTTTCAGTGATGAAGCAACATTTTTTCTTAATGGTGAAGTGAACAGACACAATGTGCGAATCTGGGCGGTAGAGAATCCTCACGCATTCGTGCAGCAAATTCGCAATTCACCAAAAGTTAACGTGTTTTGTGCAATCTCACGGTTTAAAGTTTACGGCCCCTTTTTCTTCTGCGAAAAAAACGTTACAGGACACGTGTATCTGGACATGCTGGAAAATTGGCTCATGCCACAACTGGAGACCGACAGCGCCGACTTCATCTTTCAACAGGATGGTGCTCCACCGCACTTCCATCATGATGTTCGGCATTTCTTAAACAAGAGATTGGAAAACCGATGGATCGGTCGTGGTGATCATGATCAGCAATTCGTGTCATGGCCTCCACGCTCTCCCGACTTAACCCCATGCGATTTCTTTCTATGGGGTTATGTGAAAGATTCAGTGTTTAAACCTCCTCTACCAAGAAACGTGCCAGAACTGCGAGCTCGCATCAACGATGCTTTCGAACTCATTGATGGGGACATGCTGCGCCGAGTGTGGGAGGAACTTGATTTCGGCTTGATGTCTGCCGAATCTCTAAAGGGGCACATATCGAACATTTGTGAATGCCTAAAAAAACTTTTTGAGTTTTTGTATGTGTGTGCAAAGCATTGTGAAAATATCTCAAATAATAAAGTTATTGTAGAGCTGTGAAATCGCTTCAATCATTTGTAATAACCCTGTATTTATGGTTTTTTTTTCCTTGTTAAGTTGTGAGTAAGCCCTAAAATCATTTGATTAATTATATTTCACTTGTTGACTGTCAATACGCCATTATGACAAACTATGAGAGGCGGCCAATGATAAAACGTGAATTCTTCTGATAATTGATTATTTCCACTTAATTATATGAAATGGAATTAAAAGGACAAATACTTATTATAAACATATTGCGAAAATACTTACGTACAGTTAACAAAATCATGCGTTCAGCAGCAACCTTGTACAAAAACGTGCACTAGCTTCGAGAGCTGGCACCAGAGTAATCATTTTATTCATCCACAGTCTTTATCCCACAATTATATAGAAATTTCATGACCGGGTAAACTCATATTGTTTGTCATTCTTAGTATTTGTTACACACAAATACATTTATTATTAATATTTTTATGTGCAAAAAATGGAGAGTTTTATCGTTCCAAAATATTTCATCATTGATAGCACATTTACAGACATAAACATGCATAGTTTTGTTCGTTATTGACAAAGTTGACTTGTGGTTATCGTAAAATTTTACTACGGTTTTTAGAAGCTTTTCAGGGGACGGTACGTCAGCCAGTTACAGCTCTCTGCGTAATTACTTTGTCTTTCTTCTTGTAAGGGGCAGTCAATGAAAACCGAACACCTGTCACTAGAGGACAAGGGAATGGTTCCATACAAAAGTAATCACGGCACCCGTTACGACATTTCTCCCACTGAGTGATGAGACGATCAGTTCCTGTTTCGCAGGACGCTGTTGGCCGCTGACAGATTTCCGCAGATGTCTTTCTTCAGTTCGCCAAAGATGTGAAAATCCCACAGTGAAAGATCTGGGCTGTGCAGAGGATGCTGCAGTGTTACACAACCAAATCGCTGAAGCGTAGCCTTCGGCCTATTGGCAATGTGGGGGCGGGCATTACCGTGCAAGTCTGGTCGTAGAGTCCCTCGACCGTGGGACCACAATCAACGCGCAACGTAGAAACTGCGACACGCCATAAAGTCAAAATGCCCGTCAATGCTGTCGGATGGAATCATTCTCTTACACGATAACGCCCGCCCCCACACCGCCAATCGGCCGAAGGCTACGCTTCAGCGATTTGATTGCACTGCAACACCCTCTGTACAGGCCAGATCTGTCACCGTGTGATTTTCACATCTTTGCCGATACGAACAAAGACACACGCTGACATCGGTTACAGGTGCAAAAGTGTACGCGATTTTGTATCTGTCAGCGGCCGACCGTGTTCTACAAAACAGGAATTTATCTTCTTGTCTCTCAGTGGGACAGATAGGTAACATATGTGGTGATTACTTTTGACGGAGCCATTCTATGGTCCCGTATTGTCTTGTCTTCGGTTTTCATTTGACTGCCCTCATATGATATCTTTGTTTTTGTAGAACTTCTGGCCATTTTTACGGTGTCTTAAGGGATGTGAGCTAGTGTGATAGTGCGGATGAGCGCGTGCGAGTTGGAAGAGAGTGTGCGTAATTGTGTAAGAGACATTATTTCTCGTTTTATGATATTTTAACCACATTCGTTCCTCCTAATTTATGTAAGGTCGCTGTTAACCTCGCCGTTTAGCGCCCATAGGTCACCAACCCCACCCACCCACCGACACTCGCACACACACACACACACACACACACACACACACACACACACACACACACACACACACACATTTATGAATTTACTGGAGCCATCTGGAGTTCAAGAAATCGAGAAACTGACAGGTAGCCATCGTCTGGCGTAGAATTCATGTGCCCTCAGTGGCGGAGTTGGTGTTTTCATAGTGCATTTCAGAAGCCGGAAGAAGGCGATTCTTCGTGGTGAGCCGAGTAATTCCTTGCAGCACGGAAAATTGAAAGAATTCGAAAGTGCGTTCCCTCGTGGACGCGTAAATTTCGGGATGAGTCATTCCGGTTTTCTACTCGAGAGTTTCCGTTTGGCGAGTGTGCAGACGGGCACTCAGTAGCCAGAAATCACAAATAGGCAATTAGCTAGCGGGGCTGTGGTGTTTAAGGAACGAGACGCATTTGCCGATGTTTCATGGAAACGAATAAATTATTTTCGGTCGCTTAAAATGTGAGTATAATGCTTCAGTGTGATCCTGTCCCTGTTGACTTTGAACTGTATTACAGTTTTGGTGTTGTTGGGATTACCGGTGGAGGCTGCTAGAAACCAAGTGGAGGTGGAGTATGAACGGTTAGCAGCGCACATTTTGCAGCCCGGTGATATAATATTGGAATCTATCTGAAAATATTCGGATTGCTATAGAGCTTTAATCATTGATATTGGAGTACGGAGAAGATCAACCTTGTCTCGCGGATGATATCTAATCTGGCGACACTTACTTAGCCAGCAGGGGTGGCAGAGCGGTTCTAGGCGCTACAGTCTGGAACCACGCGACCTCTACGGTCGCAGGTTCGAATCCTGCCTCGGGCATGAATGTGTGTGATGTCCTTAGGTTAGTTATGTTCAAGTAGTTCTAAGTCCTAGGGGACTGATGACCTCAGAAGTAAAGTCCCTTAGTGCTCAGAGCTATTTGAACCATTTTTTGAACACTTACTTAGACAGTGATACGTGTGTAGTACTGCAGAGAATTAACCATGGTCCGCCAATAAACGGTCCCAATTAAATCTGCAGAACAGCACGTTGCAGTGTTTCTTTTGCGCGCTGGCTGTAGCCAAGATAGCGTGGACTCAGTCGCGGCCGCGAGGGGGCGAGAGGAACCTTTCAGACCCTCTACAGGAAAACTGATGGGTGCACTTTCTTCGGACGCCTAATGGGCAATTCTGAAACATTACATGTTAAATCGATCAACAGCGAACAGGCAGTGATGTGCATTGCAACTCGTTGAAATGTGTACTTCAAAACAAATGCGGAGGTCTATTTCCAAGGGACACCCTTTCTTCGCATGACATCCAGCGTCAATATATTGCTGCCGACACCGCTCAACACCTTTCATTTCAAGGTGTTGGAGCATTTCAAGATCTCGGATGTCTATTTGTGGAGTCCACTTAGAAACGGTTTAGGAGGCTGTCGGTTTCATCTCTGATGAAGAGCTAAAGGAGCTTGCACCTCTTCCGAAAACCTTTTCATCTCGGGTTTTCGGGAAGCCTCTGCGAAGATGGAGCAAGTGCATGAAAAAGCAGGGTGGCAATGTTGAAAATGATGGCATCGTAAATCTTCTATTGTCGTAGTAAATTAGAAAAAAATGTTGTCATTTTCGTGGTTACGCCTTACTTTTCCCGCAGTCACTGTTATACAGGTAATATAGATTATAATCCTCTTTTGAAACTGTAAACAACGTCTTACTTCGACCATACGCGTTTCACTTCATTCGATAGCATCTTCAGTTGTCACTGTAAGAATTTGGTGATCTTACAAATATGTTGTCAAGATCTAAAACAGTTGTCATGTTGTGCTTTGCTCGTATTACATAGTAAACGTGTACAGTTCCACCTACTGGCTTTGGACGGTCCAATTGGGCGATCGATAGCAGAGTCATTGTCTGCCAGTGGTGTTCAAAAAAATGGCTCTGAGCACTATGGGACTCAACTGCTGTGGTCATTAGTCCCCTAGAACTTAGAACTACTTAAACCTAACTAACCTAAGGACATCACACACATCCATGCCCGAGGCAGGATTCGAACCTGCGACCGTAGCAGTCGCACGGTTCCGGACTGCGCGCCTAGAACCGCGAGACCACCGCGGCCGGCTGCCAGTGGTGTCATCGGATGCGGGATGGAGGGGCATGTGTTAAGCACACCACTCTCCCGGTCATTGCAGGGTTTGTTAGCCTTAGAACCGCTACTAATTGGCACTCAGTTCGGCTAACGACGCACGCTGCACCCCGTACCAATTCTCGCACTAAGGGAAAATCCCTGGTACTACCGGCAAGTGAACCCGGTTCACCGGCATGGTAATCAGCTGCTACTGAGGCGAAAACTATTAAACAGTGTTAACTTACTTTTATTACTGACGATTTTCTGCTTCTGTTTTATTCTTAAGGTTCTTTGACACGAATGGGTTCGGTTTTTAGAGAATTGTACTTCGGTGACACTGGATGTATTTTTGTTTGCACGATGTGTAGATGCGAATGCATCTCGTACACTTTGTTTTGTTGTTGTGAGGCACTACTGTCTTTTGTTTTGTTTTCTGAGGTTATGGGAACGCCTGCTAATTATCTGTGCTTCTATTGATCGTTTTCGACTAGTGTGTGTGTGTGTGTGTGTGTGTGTGTGTGTGTGTGTGTGTGTGTGTGTGTGTGCGCGCGCGCGAGTACCACACACATACACATATCCTCACACACATACACATATCCTCACACAATAGGCAAAAAAGACAAACACTGAGAGGAGTAGGAGATGCTTCCACAACCATATAAAACAGAACAAAAGACAATCGCACCACACAACATCAAAACAAAATGGACGAAGTCTAGGTGCATCTACACATCATACGAACAAATATGTATTTAGTGTCAGTGAAGTTCAATGCCCTAATACTCGAGAAAGTGTGTGGAAGAACGTTCAGAATGATGCAGGAAGCAAAACCTCGTGAGTAATAATTCTAATTTAAAGGGGATAGGGCTTCAAACGGGCAGACTTGGAGCGGGAAAGGTACCACTTAATTTTCACTGTTTATACTTTTACAAATAAATGCATAAAGTTTGTCAGCATGACCAGGAAGCATTCAGGGTTCACACTCATAGTAGTCAAGTTCAAAAACATAGCAAAATAATTTCTTTTACATGTGAAATTTCATCATTTTTTCACTTACTATTGGCTGCATTTGTTGGTATAGGTACATTTTTGTTCATAAGTAAGAGACATTCTTCGATGAATTTTGCACAGCAGAATTTTCCAGATCTATTAAAAAAACTGTGGTAAAAATTGAGATAGTTCACTATAAATTACGAGTTTTTTTTTCTGAACACGAAGTTTAAAATGTAGCGGCCCATTCATTTTTTTCTTAAATTAAATAAAGTTTAATACATCTGTAAATATGGTTTGTATCCTGTAGGAAATGTCATGTATCTACTTCTTGACTTTCCCCCGTGTATGGTATAATGGAAAGCTCGTGATGCCTTCGATGGCTGCGGTGGCGCGCCTTAGCTCCTTGGACATTTCCCTTTAAGAGGGGAATTCCGCCGGGAGCCCCGGCGGTTTGTGCCTCAGGTTCCCCCTCCGGGGGCGGCTGTTGGCGTTGCCAAAGCGCAGGAGATCGACCTGTGCGCCCGCAGACCCGCCAAACGGCTGCGTGTGCGCCGGGCCGTGAAATTTTAATAGGCCGTTCGCGCGGTGCATTTCTCGGTTCGATAGCTGCCGCTTTGGCGGTCTCGGGGTCAAGGCGATTCCACAGCGCTGGTATCGTCGACCCTATTGGCGCCCGCCCTCCTCCGCCTTACGAGTTATGGTTACTGTCCGACTGCAGTCAGCAGGCTGAAATATTGCGGGGGCTCGACGACTGCAGAACAGCACACACAGTCTGCTTTACGATCAGTTGTGAGAATAAAGATGTAACCCCAAAGCGGCGTGAGCTGTAGTAAAATGTGGCTAGAGAAACGGCGAGATAAGTAACTTATTCTCAAAATTCGTAATGAAGTTCGTACTCTAATGAAATTTCATTTTTTCTTTGGGCTAGATTACAAAAACGCGACAATAATGCCATCATACACTCGTGTGCATAAATTAAGGATAATTGCAGAATGTGGTGCCACACAACGTGGCACTCCACAAAACTGGCGCTAATAGCGTAGGCACATCGGGAACACACAGAGCACGGATCTGGAAGTCCACGGTATTTGTGATAAGTTGAGAAAACCGTCCCGAAACACATGTGCTGCAAAACGCCACTGTTTCCTGCACATCTACCCCAACATCAATATGGGATATGATCACCATGCACACGTATACAGGCCGCACAACGGGTTGACATACTCTGGATGAGGTAGTCGAGCAGCTTCTGGGGTATAGCCTTTCATTCTTGCACCAGTGCCTGTCGGAGCTCCTGAAGTGAAGTGTCCTAGGGTTTGAAGACGTGCAGCGATACGTCGACCGGGAGCATCCCAGACGTGCTCGATGGGGTTTAGGTCTGGAGAACAGGCAGCCACTCCATTCGCCTGATAACTTCTGTTTCAAGGTACTCCTCCACGATGGCAGCTCGGTGGCGCCGAGCGTTATCATCCATCAGGAGGTAGGTGGGGCCCACTGCACCCCTGAAAAGGCGGACGTTTAATAAAAAAAATGGTTCAAATGGCTCTGAGCACTATGGGACTCAACTGCTGAGGTCATTAGTCCCCTAGAACTTAGAACTAGTTAAACCTAACTAACCTAAGGACATCACTAACATCCATGCCCGAGACAGGATTCGAACCTGCGACCGTAGCGGTCTCGCGGTTCCAGACTGCAGCGCCTTTAACCGCACGGCCACTTCGGCCGGCGGACGTTTAATACACCTGACGTCCCGAAACACCTGACCTGCTACAGTTCCTCTGTCAAAGACATGCAGGGTTGTACGTGCACCAATCGTAATCCCACCCCACCCCACACAATCAAACCACGACCACCATACAGGTCCCTTTCTAGGACATTAAGGGGTTGGTATCTGGTTCCTGGTTAATGCCACATGAAAACCCGGCGAGAATCGCTGTTCAGACTATACATGGACTCGTCCGTGAACATAACCTGGGACCACTGTTCCAATGACCATGTATTGTGTTCTTGACACCAGGCTTTACGGGCTCTCCTGTGACCAGGGGTCAGTGGACTTATTTATTGCCAAATTATAGACCTATTACCTGATGTTTAAAACAGGGCGTACATCTTACAATTTTCGTTTTTCATCTTTTACGGTTTTCTTTTCTTTTGTTTTATCTACAACATTTACAAAGAGTGATACTTTTCAAAATAACAGTTTAAGGTTGAAATATAAATAAAATTTTGTTACACGCACACGCACACGCACACGCACGCGCGCGCAAATGGTTATTAGTAGAGAAATAATATTGTTTAACCTATTTATTACTAATCCTGTGTATTAACTACTTTAGGTGCCCATCCATGTACAGCATTTGGTGATTTCTTGGCTAGATCGCCAGCACCTTTTGCTTATTTACTGTCACATCTCAGCTTCCTCTTCCTGTTCCTCCTCATTGTCACTATTTTCGCTGTGACTGTGGGTATCGCTGTCAACATTGTTGTTACGCTGCACATAGGCATGTCTGTTATGTTGTGTCCGCAGGTACTCTTCATGTGTTGTTTTTGAAATACTGTTTGTCAGTGCGTTTAATTGTGTCCATTGTTCTTCGTCTCTTATTGCTGTGTATATATATATATATCTGTATCTGTGTTGTCTAACTGTAGTGTATGTCTATTGTTCGCGTATTGCCCGCAGAAAACGATAGTGTGTTCTGGGAAACCTTCTTCCCCGCATGTGCATGTAGGTGTCTGCTTCAAAAAAATGGTTCTGAGCACTATGGGACTTAACTTCTTAGGTCATCAGTCCCCTAGAACTTAGAACTACTTAAATCTAACTAACCTAAGGACATCACACACATCCATGCCCGAGGCAGCATTCGAACCTGCGACAGTAGCGGTCACGCGGATCCACACTGTAGCGCCTAGAACCGCTCGGTCACTCCGGCCGGCATAGGGAACACTGAGCGCCAAGTCAGGACTATAGGGTGGGTGGGTGATTTTGTTCCACTGAAACTGTTACAGGAGAGCAACGGTTTGCCGAGCGATGTGTGGGCGAGCGTTGTCATGGAGAATGTATACGCCCTTGCTCAACATGACTCTTCTCCGGTTTTGAATTGCCCGTTTGAGTTTCTTCAATGTCTCACAGTGGGCATAAAGTAGACTAACAATACCCATTTCCGATCTCAAAAACGGTTGTCATGACTTTACCGGCATACTGTGTTTGCTTGGATTTCCGCGAATTGGCAAAGAAGGATGCCGCCACTGAGGCGTGATTGTTGCTTGGTCTCAGGTGTAAAGTGGTATGCCCAGGATTAGTCACCCGTGACAATTGCGTCCAGAAAGTTGTCCTGTTCGGCTGCAGTTCGCACTTGCTGTAACATCCAACGGGAGCTCCATTCTCAACGGCTCCCAAGCGAAGACTGAGCGCCTCTGTGCGGCGTGCGCATGTTTACGCACAGCGCGTGAAGCACTCTTCATAACAGTGTGACCAACTGCCACACAAGCAGAATTCTGTACTTATAAAAAAATAGGAGAATTTACTTTTGCGATTACCCTCGTAATAAATGGATGTTTCGTTAAATTTTATCCGGTGACCGTTTTCTAACGCATGCTTATCTAAAGCGGACTTCTCGGGGTAGCATAGGCAATAAAAGCTGTCATCCTCCTTCCTACGCTGTTCCATAGTGCCTACAATTTGTCCGACGCAAGAATGGCCACACTCGCACGGTATCTTGTAGACCTGAGGTGTTCTGAGACCTGCTGCTCCTTTAACTGTTATCAGTAATTTGTCGGATTTTTGTCTGAGGCCTGAATATCGATTTGATCTTGTGTCTTTACAGCAGCCGTCATATCTTGCCCAACACGAAACTACTGAATGGCAAAAAAGGAAGTTTCTTTTCCTGCTCCTCGTTGGTGGTCTTACTATATTTCTTGTTTGAAATCACTTGCTTTATTAACCGGTATTCCGGTAAGCCTTACCTAGGTAGCTCAGCTTGCAGGGCAAGTAATATCAGCGTCTGACCACATTCTTGCACGATGCACCAATGTTTGTAACACAGTGCGCTTCTGTACCGGAAGGACAATGCATTGTCTTTTCCTACCTCCAGGGTGAACTTGACGTTATTGTTAATGCCACTGATGTGTTCCACGAATTCCTCCGGTTTCTCACGTCCATGAAGCCAAATGACGAACCTGTTGTCAACGATCGAAAGAAACAACTAGGTGTTAATGGCGCCGTGTCTAAGGCAACATCCTCAAAATTCTCCATGACGGGTGTTTATTCTTTCTTGTCTTTCCCGATTCTTACATTTTTAATTTAAATATCTTCAACATTTCGCGGCCCTGTCAGCAACTGTATAAATATTAATTTTACTAATCAATTGCCTCGAATTTACCTAGGTTTCAGTCAAGATGACCCAACCTTCTTCAGCATAACAGTAACTACCGTTTTTCCATAGTGGACATCGTCAAACAAAACTACAAATCTATAAATTATCGTCAGAGTGCAAAACTTATCTGGAACTGCCTCGGCCCCACTTCGCGAAGTCCACTATGGAAAACAGTAGTTACTGTTATTCTGAAGAAGGTTGGGTTATCCTGACTGAAACCTAGGTAAATTCTAGGCAAACAGTGCAACTGAGGCTGTTGATTATTAAAATTAAATTTAATCTTACATTTTTCTCCTAATGTGGTCTTCTTTTCATTCTTTTATACTGCTTACAATTTTAGATTTCATTATTTCTCTCGTTTATTTTAGTGTGTTGAATATTGTATCTTTCCGCATGTGTTTTACTATTTCTAACTCGAGCTACTGTTTTACACCAATATTCTTGGAATATTTCATTCTTTAATCTCCCTGAATTGATTCTATGTAGAGAAACGAACTTCTACGCTTTCGATTAACACGCTCCCAATATTTCTCATATTCTTCGGTACATATCTTCGTTTCTTTTCAGTGCCAATCAGTCTATTGTCTTAGGATGTAAACTTTTGGAAGATTCGCGCAGATAACGAACAACGAGAGTAAAAAAAGAAAAAAAAAACAAATGCAACAAGTCACATGTAATATTACTGATATTGTGCAACAACACTGAAAGTGTAAACACTCATCTTCAAATATGTTGAGTCTACATTTTGCCTACAGCACTGAGTACTTCGAATGTAATACAAAGTACCTGAAGAGTTTTCTGAAGATATAAAATGAAACCTGAAACGCATCCTATGATAAATGAAATGAAACGTCAATAGTTACTAATTTCAGTGTCGTTATATCATCTGTCACTCTTCTGTCAACCTTTAAGTGCCTTATCAGTTTCCTTATAACATTTATTTTCGTTATATTACTATTGTCATTATCACGTAAGCTGACGCACTGTTTGTAATAATTGCGAGTTGGTTTCCGCCTCCTCTAACTGAATGGATACCGAAGCAATAAAAGAATGTACGATGAAACTGTCCCACGTTGGTATTGGACAGCGCAACTAAAGATGTGGACTGATGGAATTTTTGAAAATGCAAATTGCGTATTACGATCTCGTAACCGCTCTATGCGGTGTGATTAGTTTAAAAAAATTCTCGAACTCCTACTTCAAATGGCTGCAGGCTTAAATTGTGCGACAGGACAAAAAAGGTATAGCGGGCAGATGCCACGTCGACGTGTTGCGTCTCTAAAAAAAAAAAAAATAAATAAAAGAGAGAGAGAGAGAGAGAGAGAGAGAGAGAGAGAGAGCTGAAAATGGAACTAGCAGCGCAATAATAATTTGCTTAAACCTGCTATTATTAGCTGGCTGGTATTTACATCTAAATTTACATCTACACGGATACTCTGCAGAACACATTTAAGTCCCTGGCGAGGATTCATCGAACCACCTTCACAATAATTCTCTGTTATTCCAATCTCGAATAACGAGCGGAATAACCGATAACCTCTCTATTTCCGTGCGTGCTCCGATTTCCCTTATTTTATTATGATGACCGTTTCTCCTATGTAGGTGGAATTCAACAAAATATTTTCACATTCGGAGGAGAAAGTTGTTGATAGAAATTTCTTGAGATGATTGCGCCGCAACGAAAAACGCCTTTATTTTAATGTTTTCCACCCCAAATCCTGTATCACGTCCGTGACACTCGCTCCCCTATTTCAGGATAATACAAAACATGCTTCTCTTCTTTGAACTTTCTGATGTACTCTGTTAATTCTATCTGGGAGGAATCTGTTTATTTATTGTGTAACCAAAGTTTAAAAGATTTTTTTTTAGCACTCATGTAGATGAGATGACCTCACGCTTTTCACTATTTAGGGTCAATTACCAATATTCGTACCATTTAGATACATTTTTTAAATCGTTTTTCAATTTGTTTTGATCTTCTGATTAGATTACTAGACAATAAACGACAGCATCATCTGCGCACAACCTAATACGGCTGCTCAGGTTGTCTTCTACATCGTTTATCTGGATTAGGAACACCAAAGAGCTTATAGCACTACCTTGGGGAATGCCACAAATCACTTTAGTTTTACTAGATGATTTTCCGTCAGTTACTACGAACTGAGACCTCTCTGACAGGAAATCATGAATCCAGTCATATAACTTAGACGATATTCCTTAAGCACGCAATTTGATTAGAGGCCGCTCGTGAGAAACGGTGTCAAAAGCCTTCTGGAAATCTAGAAATACGGAATAAATTGAAAATCCCTTATCGATAGAAGTCAAAACTTCGTGTGAATAAAGAGTTAGTTGGGTTTCACAAGAGCGACGTTTTGTAAATCCATCTTCACTGTCTGTCAATAGACCGTTCTCTTAGAGGTAATTCATAATGTTCCAACGCAAGGTATGTTCCAAAATCCTGCTTTGTTTCGACGTTAATGGTATGGTCCTGTAATTTAGTGGACTACTGCTACTACCTTTCTTGAATATCGGTGTGACTTGTGCAACTTTCCAGTCTTTGGGTACGCATCTTTCGCCGAGCTTGCGGTTGTATATGATTGTTAAGTACGCAGCTATTGTAGCAGCATACTACGAAAGGAACTTAACTGGTATACAATCAGGACTGGAAGACTAGCTTTTGTTAAGTGATTTAAGTTGCTCCACTACTCTGAGGATATCTACTTCTAAGTTTCTCATGTTGGCAGCTGTTCTTGATTCGAATGTTGGAATATTTACTTCGTCTTCTTCGCTGAAGGAATTTCGAAAGGCTGTGTTTAGTAACTCTGCTTTCGCAGCACCGTTGTCGACAGTGTTTCCATTGCTATCACGCAGAGAAGGCTTTGTTCAAATGTGTGTGAAATCCTATGGGACTTAACTGCTAAGGTCATCAGTCCCTAAGCTTACACACTACTTAACCTAAATTATCCTAAGGACAAACACACACATACACACACACACACACACACACACACACACACACACACACACACACACACACACACATACACGCTCGAGGGAGGACTCGAACCTCTGTCGGGACCAGCCGCACAGTCTATGACTGCTGCGCCCTAGACCGCTCGGCTAATCCCGCGCAGCTGAAGGCTTTGACTGACTTGTAATAAAGTATTCAAATATATTTTAAATGAAAGTTAGCTCACTATGTCAGAAATTATACAGAGCTACAGACAACTATTCTTACATGACAATATCAACATGGTAAAAGACGAAAGCGAACAGCCAGGCATCTCCTAGCTGCGCTGGAAGAAAAAAATTGAAGACCGCGCCGTAGTTTGTTTGTGCAGATTGTATCAGTATTCCTGTGTAGCTCCTTGGTCCTCCATCGATTTATCAACTATATTTGCCTTTACACGATCACACACAAAATTTTAAACACAAAATAATAATTTACCCTACGGAGGTCCTACAGACTGGACAACAACGTTGGACGAAAGGAGAATTCCCGTCTGGCTCTCCCAAGAGCCCTTACCGTACTGTCAGCATCAAGCTAATTACGGACCGCACAGTTCTGTCAGCTGTAGGAATATAAGGGAGGAAATCCATCGTTGCGTCACTGAAGAAAAACCCGCACAACCGCCTTCATACGACTTCGAAATCAATAAAAGTATAGGTCATAATGGTTAGCTCAGCCTTTGAACCCAGCTGTTCACAAATGAAAGTTCAGTGTCTTAACGTCTGTTCCGACGTAGTCGTTACTTTGTAGGATAGTGCTGTTTGACAACTGTCCACCTCCGTAGCTGAATGGTCAGCGCACTTGACTGCCATGTGGATGTCCCGCGTTCGATTCCCGGTTCTTCCAGGGATTCTTTCCTAGTGTGTGGACTGTAATGGGATGCATGCAACCTTGTCATGCCAAATGAGGAGCTACTTTCCTGAAGACCAACAACAGATGGGAGAGCGGTGTGCTGACCCAAAGCCCATCCACAACGCTTCCAATTACGTCATTGACATAGAATGAAACGGCGGTCGGTCGGTACTAACGGATCCTCCAGTGCCTGTGCAGGCAATTTAGTACTAGGCAGATACGTGTTATTAACTGATTAATGGCAATAAACTGTTGTGGTTGGCAGGAGAGCCAACACCGTGTCACTCGAGGAGGCCGAAATGCACGCGTTTTAGCTCACGCAGGCTGGCGTGAGGTCTGGAACAGGACAAGGAAATCAGAATTTAGAAAACCGGACATAGCTGGTTCAAAATGGTTCAAATGGCTCTGAGCACTATGGGACTTAACATCTATGGTCATCAGTCCCCTAGAACTTAGAACTAGTTAAACCTAACTAACCTAAGGACATCACACAACAGCCAGCCATCACGAGGCAGAGAAAATCCCTGACCCCGCCGGGAATCGAACCCGGGAACCCGGGCGTGGGAAGCGAGAACGCTACCGCACGACCACGAGCTGCGGACTCGTAGCTGGTGGAATACATAATTTTAATCCATTAATGATGAACGTCGGTCTTGACGGTACATGATTCACAATATCAGTAGTAACTGATCGTGGCGCCTTGCTAGGTCGTAGCAAATGACGTAGCTGAAGGCTATGCTAAACTATCGTCTCGGCAAATGAGAACGTAAGTAGGCAGTCAACCATCGCTAGCAAAGTCGGCTGTACAACTGGGGCGAGTGCTAGGAAGTCTCTCTGGACCTGCCGTGTGGCGGCGCTCGGTCTGCAATCACTGATAGTGGCGACACGCGGGTCCGACGTATACTAACGGACCGCGGCCGATTGAAAGGCTACCACCTAGCAAGTGTGGTGTCTGGCGGTGACACCACAAACTGTTTAGTACACGCCCTAGAGTTACTACATGTGTTGTGCAGTTCAAAGAAGGGTTGTAAAGAAAGATCTGTGGCCTTTACTGTATTGCCTGGTCGAATACATCAGTTACATGTTTTAGTCGTATGTAGCGTTCAGACAACATTATGGCAAAATTTGAAAGGAAACTTGAGTTGTGCAGAAAACGATAACGTGTGTAGACTTCGTAAATTCTTCTTCATAACACCAGCGCTTTCCTCCAAGCTGAAAACGAATTACCTCATGAAGCCCGCACGACGTGTAACAATTTAGGACGAAATATTTCAGACGTTATTTATCGCTTTCTAATTATACTCGAGTTTCAAAGTTTAATTTGCAGAACGAACACTCCTGAAGCCTACTAAAACTTCTACAAACTCGAAAATTAGCTATGACGCAATCATGAAAGCCTATCCTGGAGTTTCTGAATTGAATTACCGTTTCGGGGAACAGCAACACCGCAACAGCCGTAATTGCTCCTGCTGGAGCAACTAAATACTCGCTTGTGGAAACAGTCGAGTGCTTCTGGGAAACGTTCCATACTGTTACACACTGTAGACTGTTATTGAAGGTCTCAGCATATATAAAAGGTTCTCAGATACATTACTGGCTCGAGGAATTTTCAACTAACAGAACGTCATGAATCGTCATGGAGACAAATGTAAAGTCATGAGCACGCCAAGCAAGCGGGACAAGATTTCTACGGTTCTCCATAAACGTAAATTATTTGTCGGGTAGGTTAGCAGGCGGGTTGGTTCCTATTTTTCAAATTAGTTTTAGTTTACGTGTACGCCGCAGCAGTTTCCATTCTATAAAAGCATGAGTTATTGGAATTTTGTCTTAGCAGGAAAAGTTGAGTGCACTCAGATCATGCAATAAGAAAAATTAAAAAGAAGAATCCTATAAAAATTTTGTTTCTATCTCAAAAAATTCCTTACGAGTGAACCACCCTCACAAGTCATCACCAATTTCGTCCAGACTTATGGTATACACAGCACTTTGGCACAAATGAAAGTGATGGAATTGGAAGCTGCAAATGTCCGAGCGTTTAGAAAATAAAAATGGAATTTTTGGCACAGGTCAGGGGAGGCATGGCCATTCATGACAGCGTAGTTTCCAACCAGCGATTGGCGCAGCGGGAAGAGTACAGAATGATAATCCGAGAGTTATGGGTCTGATTCTATATGCGAAAACTTTTTTTTCATGTTACCACACAGCAAATAAACTGAGACAGTGTGAGCGGTGGGGTGCTATTCTGTCATTCTGCGCAACGGATTAATCTGAGATGTACCCTTTACCCTGTGGCTCCTGCAAGATGCAATTTCCACCCCCACACTACTACAGAAGTCAGACAGACGCTCCTAACGGCCTAAAGAGAAATGCCTGAAAAACTTTCAGCAATAAATATCTTCTGGAGTCGTCCGCTGTAAGGAAATGACGCAAAAATTCACAAAATTTCTTACGTAACTAGTGGGATACTTGGATACTGGAGTAGTGCTAGTTAGTGTAAGAAAAACATGAAACTAACGAAAATTATTATTTATTTTGCTAAAATTCTGAGAAATGACAATGGCACTCTTAGTTATGAACTGAACAGGTTATATCCTGGTTCTTTTCGGAATGTGAAGTTACCTCTTAACGATAGGATTCGCTAATGGAATTTCTATACAAAGTTTAAGATTGTTATTGACCTGGCAGAATAGCTGAGAGCTCCGCCTACTCAACTTGAATAATTATCTGTTAGAATGTTGCTAGGTACGGTCGAGGCTGTCACGTGTGAAATGCAGTGAAGTGTACTGTTGTGGAGGAAATATGGGGCTTGCAAGAGCTGTAGAGCACAATACAGTAAGCTGCGATGGCTACTGTTTGCGCCACTCGCTGCTGACAAATAAGATAACTCTCCAGAATGAGATTTTCACTCTGTAGCGGAGTGTGCGCTGATATGAAACTTCCTGGCAGATTAAAACTGTGTGCCCGACCGAGACTCGAACTCGGGACCTTTGCCTTTCGCGGGCAAGTGCTCTACCAACTGAGCTACCGAAGCATGACTCACGACCGGTACTCACAGCTTTACTTCTGCCAGTACCTCATCTCCTACCTTCCAAACTTTACAGAAGCTCTCCTGCGAAACTTGCAGAACTAGCACTCCTGAAAGAAAGGATATTGCGGAGACATGGCTTAGCCACAGCCTGGGGGATGTTTCCAGATCTGGAATGACCTTCGCCAAGCAAACTCTCCCTATGCCTTGATGAAGTCAAGGACCTATTCGCCCCTAGTCTAACTACTGGCATGGTACACCGGTCAGATAACCAGTCCACCGCGATGCCACTCAAAAATTCGCTCGCCAGCGTTTAACTATAACTCTGTCCATTCATACCACACAATAAGTGTGCCGGCCAACACAGTGAACAATGCTTAATCGCAAGGACTCAGTATAGAGTCGCACCCCGATTCACTCTCAACAGAGGTGCTCTCCCAGTGAAGTACTGAGGAGAGACTTGTTCCTCGCTCTTTGAGTACACGTAAGAGCACGCACGCTGTCGTTATGTGTTCTCGCTCCAAGAGCGACAATGGAAAGGCCCCTCTCCACACCAGACGTGAAGGGGTATATCTTTTGGTCTCTTCTATTACTCCTTCAGCTCAAGGCGTCAGAAATATCGTCTGCCATTCAGCATTGCTCTTCTAAAACGGGAGAATGACGTTTTGTTTAAGGCGACCAATCCGGAAATCTGTAGCATCAGCGTTTGGCGTTTATTGTCTCCCTGTGAAAATCTCTGAAACTGCGTGCTATATTTATAATGAATGTGTAGGCTGGGCGCTCCCACACAATGTAGCGGAATTTGGTTTTAAGCCAAGCATGGGATCGTTCTTCCTTTCACTCGGGCAAACACTGTCTGCTCCACGGGTGGCCGAGGTTGACGTGTCCTCTGAAGGGACTGGCCTCCCGGCGTGTGGTCTGTCTTTCTCAAACTAAAAGCTCCTGTGACCGTTGTGTCTGGAATGTACATGTGTATGCCAGCCTCAAGTATTTCAACCAAGGTGCGCTTACTTGTTATTTGCATATCGTTTACATAAATTTACACAACATTGACTGTATCTTATCGAGTTTGGGTTCAAATGAAGCGTCTTGATGTGCAGAATATGATTGTGAGGGCGGAATATGTAAGCAATGAAGGTCAGAAGACCACGACGTCTTACAACAGGTACAAAATAACCCACTCGTATACAGCACAATATGCTACAACCCTTTCTGAAAAGTGGTTGCCAACAGTCTATATATACCTACGGGGAGTACTGACTCTCTTGGACCGAGGATTAAGAAAAGAGTGGACGAGTGCCTGCAAAATGTAGGAATGTTGTCTTGACTTCTTGTAAATGTGGGAAACTTTCAATAGCCATACATAAAATTTTTTTAACTAATGTGATGAAGCTCTACATACAGGAGAACAAATTCGTTTTGTCAACTGATTTGTGGGGAAGAAAAACAAACCCACAATTATACGACGAGATTTTTCAAGATGAAGAAGGAAGAATTGACATTATATAGTGTTAAGTGATTTCCCCAGATGTACTGCCAGTGATGACTATTTTTAGCGTCTGTTAAAGAATTTGATCTAAAAGCTTCAAGCTGTTTTTATCTCATAGAGACAGAGAGAGAGAAAAAAAAACAAGACTGCTTGAAAAGACATTCCATTGTACATCAGTAGCTGTCCTCTCCAATATTTAACTAAATGATGTGTTACGCGCGGTTTGCGATGTGAACGAATATTTTATGAATGTAAATCAAGTTTCTTTTCCTATAGGAACTTTAAAACAACCATTTCATTATGAAACTTCCTGGTAAATTAAAACTGTGTGCCAGACCGAGACTCGAAGTCGGGACCTTTGCCTTTCGTGGGCAAGTGCTCTGCCATCTGAGTTACCCAAGCTTGACTCACTGGCAGAAGTGAAGCTGTGAGGACGGGGCGTGAGTCATGCTTGGGTAGCTCAGATTGTTGACGACACGGTAGCTCAACGTGTTCGGTCAGAGTGCTAGCTACCCTCTGTAATAAAAAAACTGAGTGAACAGATCAACGAAGAATCTGAACGGGTGTCATCGGACGTCCACCCCGAACAAATTCAACGAACAATATAGAACAAAATGAGATAAACTAAAAAAAAGGATGGTAGAGCACTTGCCCACGAAAGGCAAAAGTCCCGAGTTCGAGTCTCTGTCCAGCACACAGTTTTACTATTCCAGGAAGTTTCATATCAGCGCACACTCCGCTGCAGACTGAAAATCTCATTCTGCAACCATATAATTGTACAAATGCGGCGTTTATAAAGTTACAAAAGGCCGAGAAAAGTGCTGCTTTCCTTGTTTTTACGATGACTATCAGGGCAGCACGTGCAACTTATAAACTGAAAAACAATAAAAATGTCTAATTTTATACTCTTAAGTTCTCGTGTACGCCTTATAATCCCTTCCTGGAATTTTTATACCAATCCCAATTGTTCATCTGCCATTTCTTTCAAGCTTTTTATGAAAATATTAATAATTACCATGTACTGAACATTATTTTGGATTATTTGCAGTATAAGTAACGAAAAAACTGAAAATAAACATAACTTTCCGATTAGTAATTCGTCCCCACGAAGATCGGATTACCGATCCCTACTGTTTGCTCTAGCGCACCACTGTGTGAAATCGAAGCAAACATAAACTGCTCGAGCCTCGCACGACCCACACCACAATGGCTATGACAGGCCATCTGGAGCTCCCACTTCTCTTGCTTCCGTTTCCGGCCAAACCCTGCATGTGGCACAAGTTTTGCTGAAATCTCTGATGACTGGGCGCTTTGCCCATTTTCGACATATTTGACCAACCTATTAATTTTAACTAAATTATTAATATTGCTTATTAACACTGGAAATACAAATTATTAAGCTAGTGAGTACTATGTTTTCGAAGCAAATACGATGAAAAGAAATTAAGTTTTCTTTTGAAAATACCTCTTCTGCGACAGTCTTATTTATGCTCTGGAAACTTAAGGCGATACCCAGATGCGAATTTAGGTGCAGGCTGCTTGTTTTCCTAGTTTTATATTGTAAGTAGGCTGTTTATGTTTTCTTATTGGCAACGTTACGTAGCGCTCTGTATGAAAATCACTGGCTGTGCTGTGTGCAGTCTGTGGCTAGTTTGCATTGTTTTCTGCCACTGTAGTGTTGGGCAGCGGCAGCTGGATGTGAACAGCGCGTAGAGTTGCGCACTTGGAGGTGAGCCGCCAGCAGCGGTGGATGTGGGGAGAGAGATGGCGGAGTTTTGAAATTTGTAAGACTGGATGTAATGAACTGCTATATATATTATGACTATTGAGGTAAATACATTGTTTGTTCTCTATTAAAATCTTTCATTTGCTAACTATGCCTATCAGTAGTTAATGCCTTCCGTAGTTTGAATCTTTTATTTAGCTGGCAGTAGTGGCGCTCGCTGTATTGCAGTAGTTCGAGTAACGAAGATTTTTGTGAGGTAAGTGATTTGTGAAAGGTATAGGTTAATGTTAGTCAGGGCCATTCTTTTGTAGGGATTATTGAAAGTCAGATTGCGTTGCACTAAAATATATTGTGTGTCAGTTTAAGCACAGTCATGTATAATTGTTCAAAAGAGGACGTTTCATAATATAAGTAACAGATTGTAGTCCTCCACAAACTTGCCACCACAGTCAGCAACGTTCAGGTTAATAACTAGGTGTAGAGAGATGAAATATTTATTTTCATTTCACTGCGAAGGACTGCCATAAGGTACTCTGTATGCATGTACACTGTCCTAAAAATTTAAAACCGATCCTAACATAATAAAGCCAAAGTTGCATCGTCAAAAGATACAAACAAAATCAGATAGCATTGCTGATGTTCACCACTGACTGAAATTAATACTAAGAGGACAATTTTTTTTTGTGCGCGTGCTTTGTAAAAAAACAATAGTTGTACTCTACCTGAATCACCGTTTTTACCCATGATTATGGTCACAGTTGGTGATATCTTTCATACCTTCTGAGATCTGACCGACTCCTACTTCGACCACTTTCAATCACAGACCAGTCTCGGTTTTTTATTCAGAAGAAAAATAAGTACACAGATGGCTATAGTGAGAGAATGGGAGGCAAGTACCATACATAATTTTTAGTTTTCGCAAAACCAGTCGAGAGATACAATGGCGCGCAAAACTTAAGGACAAAGGCAACCTTCGCATTATGCGCCACTGCCAAATAACATAATTCGATGAACCTTGGACCGTAAATAGCATGGTACAATATAGTGTAGTATAGTATGCTACAGAGGATAACTGAAAGAAATACGCAGCGGGACGAACAGAAAGCCGCGCGGGATTAGCCGAGCGGTCCAGGCGCTGCAGTCATTGATTGTGCGGCTGGTCCCGGCGGAGGTTCGAGTCCTCCCTTGGGCATGGGTGTGTGTGTGTTTGTCCTTAGGATAAGTTAGGTTAAGTAGTGTGTAAGCTTAGGGACTGATGACCTTAGCAGTTAAGTCCCGTAAGATTTCACACACAAAATGGCTCTGAGCACTATGGGACTTAACAGCTGTGGTCATCAGTCCCCTAGAACTTAGAACTACTTAAACCTAACTAACCTAAGGACATCACACACATCCATGCCCGAGGCAGGATTCGAACCTGCGACCGTAGTGGTCTCGCGGTTCCAGACTGACGCGCCTAGAACCGCACGGCCACACCGGCCGGCATTTCACACACATTTGAACATTTTTGATCGAACGGAAATGACAGTTTTATTCGATGACAATAATTACACTGAAGACAGTGCGACATTACAAACTGCCAGACAGAGTTTTTAATACGAGGGTTGTCCTGAAAGTAAGTTCCGATGGGTCACGAAATGGAAACGACAGTGAAAACCAGAAAAGTTTTATTTGCAACAGTTAGGTACACCTTCCACCTACTTCTCCACACAGTCGCCGCTCCAACTTCGTATTTTGTCGTAGTGTTGTATTAACTTTCCAATATGTCCGTCGTAGAAAGCAGCCGCCTGTGTTTTCGGCCAGTTATCTGCACTGGTCTGCAGCTCGTTGTCTGTGGAAAAATTTTGTCTTCATAGCCAGCGGTTCTTGTGAGCACGGAGGAGACTCAGTGGGGGTGGGGGGCATTATGGACTGTATTGTGGGTGATCAAACACTTCTCATCAGAAACACTGCAGGAGCGTCATTATTGCCCCTGCACTGTGCGGCCGAGAATTGGCATCAAGAAGGAACTGTACGACAGTCGTGTTATGTGGGCTGCATGACACAGGCGAAATCTCTTAGCAGGCCCTCATACTTGGCGGGAGAGACTATTCCCTACGAATCTTTACTTGCTCACTGTTCATTCAAAATTGGAAAGAGCGATGCGACACAATCGACAGGCATACTAAGAGACACTGCCCAACACATCTGCGCAAAGCTTTACCGGTGGCAGCAGCGGCACTTACCGATAAGTAGATCTGCTGCCCTATCTTTGGAGTGACCTCGTTCTTCTTCCGTGTGATGTGAGTGAGGAGTTCGGTTGGGGACGGAGAAGCAGCGAGGTCCGCGCAGAGCGACAACACGCCGGGACCGCTGGTGGCGTTATAACATCCACGATATAGATATTTTTTTATTACGAGTGGAATATGAACGTGTGGAAAATTACGTAACTCAATAATATTAATTCAGTTATGTAATTATTTCTTAAAAAGATGATAATTATGTAAAACAGAGACAATATTTGTTTCACATTCTTTGTTAATCTATGCCATTCTTTTCTTTTGTTTTGTACCCTTTTGTCGTCTTCTTATGATGTACGTCGCCGACGCAAGATTTGAGGTCTGTTGAATGAAAAACATTTAATGTAAAATTATTGTACTTTCATGTTCATTTGCTGGTAAAAACAAATAGAGCCAAATGCATTAAAACTATTTATGTTTAATTATTGAAAATTCACTTCCTCTTTTAATTATAATTTTGTATTAATTGTTTTATCATAGCTGCAAGAAGCACAGCCATTGTTAGTTGCGCTTATATAGCAACTTCGTCTGTACTTCTAATTGAAAATAGCATGGGTTTGTGTTAAGCTAATTTCCAAAACAATTTAATAATTTTTTATTTGTGGCATCAATTTAAATGATTGATTATTTATTGAGCAAAAGAAAACCTTAATTAAAAAAGAAATCCTCTATCTTTTGTTGGCCGCCATCTTAACTTTTATCACGGTGGCAAATTTAAATTTCTTGAAACTGCAAACAATATTCCGATGTTTAAGAAATAAATGTGCACCGGTGGTACTGAACTCTATTTATAAAAGAAAAAATTAATCGAATCAGACTGCATTTTCCAAGAACAGTGCTGATGGTATTTATTGTTAAACAAGATTTCATTGCTGATGTATGAGGCCAAAATTAAACTACGCACGAATCACGGAGAAAAATATTTCTGGTAGCATACGTCAGTGTTGTGTGCGGGTGGTAGTCTGTGGTTCCTTTTCGTGATGAATATGCAAAGAATAATTAAATCCATCGAAGACAAAAATTATAAAAGCTCTGATGTACGATCTGTAATTTTAGTGATATGAACACAACTTACAGTCAACATTATTACACTACGTCAGGTGGAATTCTTGTGCAATTTGAACAAAATAATTATCCGGGAGAAGTTGTAGTATGAATAATGCATTATACATGTGTATAATATTGTCAGTATCATTTACAAAATCAAATCAATGCAACTGCTAAAAAAAACAAAAAAAACAGAGTGAATTTAAACCGCAGAATACCATAGAGTATCATATCATCCATATTCATTGCATTTGTCCATGTTGATGATACACAATAACCGCCACAGCGTGTATGGACTGCCGGATGGAGGAGCAGTGGTCACGAGGGTGCACGACCTCGTCGAAACCGGATCCTGCATGTTTACGTTGAGTGCATTGTAATTCGCATAGAGAAACCTGCACCACTGTGAAATCTCGCGATTCTCCAGTGACTTGGCTTCGTGTTGGTGCTCATAGTGTCGCCGAGGCGAAAGGCAGCGAGTGGAGTACCTGGGCAAGGCGGATGTGATTAGCTTTCCTGAGCTTCTAATTACTATTTACTATTTTCAGTTTCTTACATTGTTAAGTTCAACCAGTGGTATTTTTCTCTCTTGTGGCCGCTAACGCCCCAGTTACCTGTCCTGGGGGTTAGTGTATGTAACGGCAGTGAACGTTTCCTCGCCTTGCCGCCGCTGTCTGGTAAGGCGTGTAAGTTTGACAGCTTCTCGATTGTAGGCTGGTGGCGTTCTTCTACCTTAGTGGTAGCCATTCCTTCTTGTTCCGGGCGCTCGAAGCACAGTATTCTGCAGGCGGAGCCCAGACAGCCGGTTCCAGCTTTGGCGTAATTTTACATCTTGCATTTGTTTTGTTAGATGTCAAGTAGCCTCACCAAGATTATCATTAGTCGCTCGTTAGACTGCCACCAGTCCGAGTTACCATCTTGTGATCTGAATGTAACTCTTGGCGCCTTTCTCTTTGCTCGCGGAAGTGTTTTTGGGTGTGACCTACTCAGAGGTCGATTCCTGGAGCACCGTCCGTCACTGGCCCTTGTGTTTTATTTCATTATTGTATTATTAAGTTACCATCATTTGTCTCACCTGCATGATGATCTAGTATTTTTTTTTAAATTAACATTTGCTGTGCCATTCGCCGTTTGACAGTACCTTTGTTAAATTTTTTATAATTGCCATTTTAGCGTTAAAAGGCCTTCAGCCGTGATTGTGGTTACTTGCTTTAAAATTCTGATTGGGACCTCACTGGCTTGTTTTCAAAAATTATTCATTAAAATAAATGTATGAAATTGCAAGCAAACCAGTAGCAATTGATTTGGGCCCGTCCACAATCGTAACCCAATCCTGCCTTCTTTAATTATCAGGTTTCAGCGTATTATCACCACGGACGCCAATGCGAGCTCGGCAATGTCCTCCCATGCTGGTGCCAACGTAGATAGGTTCGTGTGGTAGGCAGTCCCATTTGTCCATCAGCGCGGTTGACTACGGCCCGACAGTCATTGGTACGAGTGGAGGTGTTGCAATATGGGTCCCCAGCGCATCCCACATGAGCTCGTTGGGAATTAAATTGGAGCAATGCAGTTTATGTACTGAATATTTTCTCACCCCAAGAGCTCCTCCACATACGATATTCGATGTGTCGCGCATTTTCATCCTTAAGAATGAAGTCAGGGCCAAACGCACCAACAAAAAGACGCATTTCGGGAAGAATTCTGTCACAATAACGTTGGTTGGCGACTGTGCCGTTTTCAGAGATGTAGAGGTCAGTACGCCCATGCAACACTAGGCCTCCATATACCATATCCCTTGGACCACCAAAACGGTTGTCGGCAACGTTTCTGGGTGCATTACTTGCGCCCATCTCTCGCTTTACGAGTATACACCCAGAGTCACTTCTAACACTCAGTCTGCTCTCATCTGAGAAGAGCGTAAGACCCCACTCCACGTCAGTTCAGTCGGCATCATCGAAAACCGAGTCGCCGATGTGCGGACGTGAATGGACCACTACTTACCGGTCAACGCGCATAGAGGTCCGACGCAGTCACCGTCTCATTGTGGAGCGTGAGATTGTGTGCCTTGCAATCCTAGTAGACGTGGTTGCAGTTAAACTGCTGCTTGACGTGAGTCCTTTCTTCTCTGTTGCAAAATGTAACGGTCATTTCCTGCTCTCGATGATCGTAGTTGACCACCACCTCTGCTTTGGGAAAGAGTGCCTGCGTTTCGGTACGCTCCCCAAGCACGTGAAACGCTGTGGGCAGTACCAGACTAGTGGACTACTCTCGGCACGCCTTATCCTTCTTTGATTTCCCGAATGATCCTTCCCCGTGTGAAGTCATTCAAACGTTGTCTCCGGGCCATGTTGTAGAGTTGAACACCACCACAGTGCACAGTAACTGCTCGTATACCACCACTTATGGATCTCTGGCAACATGCTCTCACACATTCATTCATTTCTCCTGAGTTATTAATATACACTGTAGTGCCAAAGGGACTGGTTAGGCATACATATTCAAATACAGTGATACGTAAATAGGCAGAATACGGCGCTGCCGATGGCAACGCCTATATAAGACAAGAAGTGTCTTGGCGAAGCTATTGAATCGGCTACTGCTGCTACAATGGCATGTTATCAAGATTTCAATGAGTTCGAACGTGTTGTTATAGTCAGTGCACGAACGATAGGACACTGCAGGGATGGAGTGGAGATTTTCCCGTACGACCATTTCACGAGTGTGCCGTGAATATCAGGAATCCGGTAAAATATCAAATCTCTGACATCGCTGCAGCCAGAGAAAGATCATGCAAGAACGGGACCAACGACGACTGAAGAGAATCGTTCAGTGAGACAGAAGTGCAACCCTTCCGCAAATTGCTGCAATTGCAGCATTGAGCTGGGCCTTCGAGAAGTGTCAGCGTGCCTACCATTCAACGAAACATTATCGGTGAGGGCTTCAAGAACCGGAGGCCCTCTTGTATACCCTTTATGACTGCACGACACAAAGCTTTATGCCTCACCTGGGCCCGTCAACACTGACATCAGATTGTTGATCACTGGATACATGCTGCCTGGTCGGACGAGTCTCGTTTCAAATTGTATCGGGTATGGGGACAACCTCACGATTCCATGGACTCTGCATGTCAGCAGGGGATTGTTCAAGCTGCTGGGGGCTCTGTAATGGTGCGGGGCGAGTGCAATTGGAGTAATATGGGATCCCTGATTCGTCTAGTTACGACTCTGACAGGTGACACGTACGTGAGGATTCTGTCTGATCGCCTGTATCCATTAATGTCCATTGTGCATTCCAATGGACTTGGGCAATTCCATCAGGACAATGCGACACCCCACATGTTCAGAATTGCTACAGAGTGGCTCCAGGAAAACTCTTCTGACTTTAAACACTTCCGTTGCCACCAAAATCCCCAGACATGAACATTATTGAGGATATCTGGGATGTCTTGCACCGTGATGTTCAGGAGAGTTCTCCAACTCCTCGTACTCTTACGGATTTATGAACAGCCCTGCTGGATTAACGGTGTTAATTCCTGCCAGCACTGCTTCAGACATTAGTCGAGTGCACGCCATGCCTTGCTGCCGCACTTCCGCGTGTTCGCAGGAGCCCTACACGATATCAGGCAGGTGTACTAGTTTCTTCAGCTCTCAGGGTATTATGTTAATTTATCTATCTCTTCCTTAACGTTTGTAGAGCAGTGATTCACGACAGATAGTCTAATATCGATACATATCACAGAAATGTATCAGGTGGGTATGTTCCACATCCCCTTGGGGTTAACAACCACCTAGTTCTCAAAGGGGTGGGCGTCGGTGTGGAAAACAAGTGCAGCTCACGACACGCAAATAACCACGTAATATTAATTCAGTATTTGAGAATGAGAGCACTTAGTAGCTGTCCACAGACTTTGCACATAATCTCAGTAGTTTTTTCTCTGACAACACTCACAACGCGATAAAAGGGGAAAAAATATGTTGCATACTACATTTTCGCTGTTCATGTAGTAAATCTTCCGCACCATGTATAACGTTTTCATTTATTACATCTTTACTGATAACTCTATCCACAAGACATTTTGCAGACTGTACACCCATTTACCATAGTGACCTTGAAAAATTATACCATTGCACGACAAATGGTTCAAAAGATATGACGTCATAAACATTGAGTTGTGTGGAACCAAACAATAGGGCGAAATTCGCTAGAGAAACAGGTGATCTATTGCACATACATGTGTGAAATATGTTAAATTTGTGTGAAATGCTTATGACATTGCGTACTTAGGTGAATCTGCTGTTAAAAGTCTCCTTCTAAACACCTGGATCGATTTTAACCGAACTTGCAACACATATTGCTTACTATCAGGAAACCTATCTGTGAGGTTGAAAACCACTTACATCCTCCTGGGGTCGAGGTGATAAAGTGGTGATGGATGGAGAAAGGGAGGGGGAGGACAGAGGACAGGAGGGGACAGACACTGATAGGGCGAAGAGAGGATGGACGTAAAGAGGGGAAGGAGGAGATTAATAAGGGGGAGTAGGAGACAGAAATAGGGAGAGGAGGAGATCGGTAGAGAGAGAGAGAGAGAGAGAGAGAGAGAGAGAGAGAGAGAGAGAGACGGACGGGAATATGAGATGGATAGTGATAGAGCGAGGAACAGGTGCACAGAGAAAGGGGGAGGAGGAAATGGATAGAGAGAGGGCGGAGTGAGAGATGGACAGAGAAAGGGAATAGGAGGAGATGGACGCAGACAGAGGAGAAGATGGACAGAGAGAGGGGGGTAGCGAATGTGAGTTGGACAGTGATAAGGTGGCGTAGGAGTTGGACAAAGGAATATGGAGAAGGTGATACAGAAAGGGAGAATATGGGACGGACAGAGATAATGAAGAGGAAGGAGAAAGAAAGGAAGGAGATGGATGGAGAGAGGAGGGAAGAGGAGATGGGTGAGAGAGAGCGAGAAGGTGCAGATGTACTAAAAGAAGAGCGGAGTAAATACATACCCAGGCAGTGCCTGGTACTCAGCTAGTTAATAATATTTTAAAAGAATACTGACATCCAGATTTTGTGCTTTCGTTTCAGAAGAGGCACAGAATGACATACACAGTGATTAGGAAAAAAAAAACTGAGACAAATTGCACTCCATTGCATGCTAAGAGTTTTGGTGAGAAAGACTGAATGAGAACTTAGGCTGCTGTTTCCTACTTTTCTGTCAGTCTTTTAAAGAGGTGCATATTCGCGTTTTTTGTGCTCTGACTGGAGTATTTTTCATCTGGTTCCCTTTCTCCTCTTATAGCGGCGTCTACTGCTTGTATAAAACGAATATTACAGGTCAATGAGGTTTAGATAATTTACTTATATAATTTAACACATTTACGTATTTTGACACATAAACAACAAATAAGTACGTATCATGTAAGATTAACACAAAATCGTCTCCCGTCCAACACAATTTAATTTTATAGAACTTGACATAAAAATGCACAACATTTTTAGGTTGCGCTCATAGTATAAGAAAAAGTAAGGTGTTTGATTTGCAAGTACAAAGAGTTACATATGACGAAATAATCTTTTTAAGATACTTACGGTGCCAGATGGCACCGTGGAATAGTTTCTAGCTCAAGATAGCCTACATAGCCGTGAAGTGCTCGTTATGCAGAGACAGCGCATTATCAAATTTTATTGGTGAAAAATGGCGATTAAAAACATGGTTTGGTGACCTCAGTATCCTTGCGATGACCCGACAATGCTTTCCATGTGTTCACTGCGTCAGTTAATGTACATTTACGCCTCAGACGGATATTACATACGTATTTTAGGTGCGTAAGTGCTGTGTGTTTGAACACCTGGATCTTGGTAACGGATGATGGTACCGAAAAATATTTCTACGTTCCCCGACAACATCTTCTTAAAAACATACGGCAAAAATTTCAGTGATTTGCCATGAACAGACATTATAGAAGTGGCCATCCCCACAATTGGTATTTTTAGTACCCAAAAATCATGGCTTTTCGAGGTTTTCTCAGGAACCGCTAATGAACAAATTATGCTTTTATAAGTCGCCTATGGCTCATCGTCACAAAAGAACCAACTGATTTGCTCAGTTTGCCTGGACTGGTGAAAATGTGTCTTGTTAAAATATTGACCCTATATTGTAGAATAGCTACAGTTTGCCCGTTCTTCCGATAGGTATACAAATGTTGTCTAGGCCAAGCATATCCAAAACATTTGATCCCTTTCCTCTGTTATCAATAGAACCCGAGAAATGACAGCTGAAAAATCGCATTTTCGCGAGAGACTTTTCGGAACGTAGTGGTACCTTGCATTATCGTGCTCGGACTGATTTTCGAACACATTCAAGTGCCAAATTTAGAGTATGAGTACAGAAATACACGTAATAGATGTAACTGTTGGATTTCATATTCGCTTTGCTCAGGCCTCTCCTTTGCTACCTTGGATGGTTCAGAAACTATTTTAATTTTTTTTAAAACTGATGATCGATTCTAGTGATGATGCTTGGGTTTTCTTTCACTCAGTAACTAACTAAATACTAGTTATCTTCAACAGTGACGATAGTCAAAATTTTATCATGTGCGATCTCGTCAGTATTTTGGGACAAATTTTTCTTTTTGCTTTTGAATCTGTAATGACCTTCCGGAATGTTTTTGTGCTTTCCCCTGTTGTTGACGTAAAGCTACTAATTTTAGTATGCTGTTTCTCAGCTACAGTAACGTAATTACTACTTTTGCCCAATAAATCATCATTTGCCGCACAGCTAGTGTCACAAACTGATGCACAGTTAACCTACATATCTGCAAATTTTAAATATGAGCCACTAACGCTTATCTGACTGGTGGTAGTTTCCTCCCAGTTATTCCGTGAAAGCAATACCTGAACAAATAAGTCAACTCCTATGAACGAGCTGGAAACTAAGCTACCGCCCCTCGAAAGCGAAAGAGTTTTGCGGTGCTCCGAATTGAGTTGCCAATGATGTTGTTGTGTACGGGGATGTCTGTACTGAATGACTGTAATGCGATTTAGGATGACTTGGAGATGCTTTCTGCTTAGTGCAATGAGTGACAGCTTAATTTACATGTGAATAAATGTGCATTTGTGCGAATAGGATGGCTGCCTGAAGCGCATCGATTAAATATTCCAACCTAGCTGTGGCGTTGAAAAACGACATGAAACGTAACGAGCACTTACGATAAACTGTAGGAAACGTATTTCCTACAGCGAACTAGGGTTTATCGGTGGATTTCTGCGAAAGTGTGGCTCACCTACAAAGGAGATGGCGTACAGACTGATTACGTGATTCATTCATGAGTACTGCTAGATTGTCTGAGGTTCCCGCCAGTTCAGACTGAAAAAGGCGTCGGAGGTGTGCTGCCAGATTTGTTACCGGTCGGACTGTGCGTCGGCAGGTAGAACTACATTTGTAGTTTGTTCATTTTGGTTTTATAATTGGAATAGTTTGGTAGCATTGTGCGGTTTTTGGATGCTACGGCCTCTTACAAGGACTTGAGAACTATTATAGCGTAGTGCGTAAGTTCGTAGCATTTTTGTTTTGCATGTTGGTATTACGGTTGCTATGGGTTCATCTGTGGATTGTCATTTGCTGTTTGCAGTTCACTGTTGCTATTTGAGTTTGCGTATTATCATTTTGTCATTTGGAAACAGGGAGTGGAGCTGTGGATGTTGGAGAAGTTGGAACATTTCCGACATATTCTTCTGCTTGAGTTCAGTAGAGAGATGACAGCAGCGGAGGCATCCAGAAACATTACACCGTACATGAGAATGCTACCATTCGACAGAGCACGGCAAGAAAATGTTTTTCTCGTTTCGAGAAGGATCGTTTTGACATGAGTCGCTCTCCACAGTCAGGAAGGCCATCGGGCTTTGATCATTTAAAAGCATTAATCCCAAACGATCCACGAAAACTGGTAAATGTGATGAAATGTGATCATTTCCCCACCATTTGCGTTCATTGGGGAACGTTCAAAAATCGGGGTACGGGTATCGCATGCTCTAGGCCAAAGTCACAAAAATCGGCAGTTGGCTGTATGTGCAACTCTGCTTGCTTATCAATTGGCTCGTGAACAACATGGACCATTCCTATTCTGTATCGTTACTATTGACGAGAAATGTTGTCTTTACGCCCATACAAGAAAAGAAAGGAATGTTTGAGCCCAAACAAAACAGCAACTCCCTGTACAGACATGCGCGCATCCGCAAAAGATTATTATACAACTGGTGGAACAGCGGCGGTTTGTTATACTGCGAATTGCTTCACGGGTAACCATCACTGCTGACATTTATTGTCAACAACTGCAGACAAAATCCAAGAACAACGACCAGGAAAACTGCGCGACGCCCCGCGTTCTGCTAGACTGATGAAAAATTCTATACACGAGTTGGTTGGGGAGTCATTCCGCACCCACCTGTGTCCTTAGATTTTCATATTTTCCATTCTCTACCGAACAACCTTCAGGGAACTTTCTTTACGGGTGAAAATGCGCTCCGAACTTGGCTTAAGAGTTCTTCGCCTCAAAACCACGCGATTTCTACGTCGCGCAATCGAAAAGTTATCCCAGCAGTGGCAGAGCGTTGTAAACAGTGAAGGAGAATACATTATTGAGGACTAAAGTCTCTGTTATATGTAGCTGTTGTGTTCATTTAAGTTATGGGAAAACGCCACGAGCTCATGCACCAACCAAATATCCGTGCGAAGTGCCGGACAGTGACGAAGAACGTGCTGTAACTAGTCTTCAGTCCACAGGCGCACAATTCATCGCCGCGCCGGATTAGCCGAGCGTTCTAGGGCGCTGCAGTCATGGACTGTGCGGCTGGCCCCGGCGGAGGTTGGAGTCCTCCCTCGGGCATGGGTGTGTGTGTTTGTCCTTAATTATCCTAAGGTTAAGTAGTGTGTAAGCTTAGGGACTAATGACCTTAGCAGTTAAGTCCAATAACATTTCACACACATTTCACTCACAATTCATCTTGCTGAAACTGAAATAAAATGTTTTATCTCTCTAATAATGATGCAGCTGCGTTAGGAATCACGAAGATAAATAAAAGTCCACTGTCGTTTAATTGAGCGGTATATTCTGATAGACAATCATACGCGCAAGAATTGGATTTGAAAATCAGTAAAACTTGTCATATCGTACTCAGCACTAAAAAAATTCAGAGACGGTTTATTCTCCTTGTTTATATGCACGTAAAGTTAATTTATCGCATTAAATGTGGAGAATAATCTCAGACGTTTGCCACGTGCTTCTCTATAATATAAAGTGCGGCACACGAAACAGGACGACTTCGAAAACGAAACACGAGATAGCAAATTAAATCATTAATCCAAGTAAGTTCAGTTTTATACAGTTTCTTAAGTTATACGAGATATGTTAGTTTTTTAAAAAAATCATGTCAGTCGTCATTAATACCACCCAAGGCTTAAGCGGACACGGACACGGACGCGGACAGAATCACGGCGCATTCTATGGCGGAGTGTAAAATATTTTGTATGACTGATGATGATGAAGTAACCTCCTCAGCACACACACATCTGTATTTATATAACCGCAGTGCGAAAGGCGAAAGGAAACATTCGC
Source organism: Schistocerca nitens (assembly GCF_023898315.1). NCBI lineage: Eukaryota > Metazoa > Arthropoda > Insecta > Orthoptera > Acrididae > Schistocerca > Schistocerca nitens. The sequence goes on from NC_064622.1 coordinate 271,884,351, forward strand.
TCCAAGATTGTTTCCAGCCTTGGCAGCAGCAATCATCCGGCACCCTTTTTTTGACTACAAAATTTTTTATATCGTTGTTAGTTCAACACCTAAAAACATTCAATTTTTCTCGAAATAAATCTGTACTCTGTTTATATTGTGTAAATTCTCAGCCTAGTTTAAACTTTAACCTCCAGGGTTTTTCAAACATAACCGAGGATAGATGCTCAATTATGTCTTTCTAATCTCTGTGCCCTTATTGAATTACAAAATCATACTGAAACTTGATACATTTTCATTGTTACTAATGCCAAATACAGTGCTGTCATTTACCTTTGCGTCTTATATACTAACGTAATTTAAACTAACTCATTTTTACAGTTCTTGGCACGAAAATAGTTTTATTCATAATAATTCAATAAATAAAGGAGGTTATGCTTATCCATTACGGATATTTTAGAACCGTGACTGTATATTAATGTAAATTTACACAAATAACGGAGGTACTCGTAGGTTCACGAAAACGCCTACCAAAAGTTTTTATGAAGAACTGAACTGAATTCCATAGCTAGAACCCTATAACTTTAATATCAAGCGCCTTCGAGATTTCGTAAAATGTGAAATATTTCAAAAAGTAAAGAAAGGTAGCTTGCTGAAAACCTTTGCAGAATGTTTTTATAGCCAAATGAAACTAACTGGATTTTTGGAGAAATTTATCATTGGATCACGCCGGGACTGGAAACCTTTCACATGTTACATACGGTGGCCAAGTTTTATACCAATATTAAACCATTTAATTTCATGTAAGATTACTGCGCAGTTTCTTTGTTCTCTCTATTCACGACATGAATTAGGCTCTGTCGTCTGGAACTTGGTCGAGTGACAGAGAAAAATCACTCTCTCGCCACACTAGACATACGGTAAGGCCGGCCGGGGTGGCCGAGCGGTTCTAGTCGCTACAGTCTGGAATCGCGCGACCGCTCCGGTCGCAGGTTCGAATCCTGCCTCGGGCATGGATGTGTGTGATGTCCTTAAGTTTGTTAGGTTTAGGTAGTTCTAAGTTCTAGGGGACTGACGACCTCAGAAGTTAAGTCCCATAGTGCTCAGAGCCATTTGAACCATTTGAACCATTTGAACATAGCGGTAAGTGCTTGCTTCCCCACAGGGTTCACCAGTATAAAAGAGTTACGATGTTTCATGAGCTTATACACGAATCCTTGGAATGAAGAGGCTGAAATTTTTACTAAACGCCAATGAAGAAGCTTAAAGGACCAGAATTTGCGTCAGATTGCGGAACGAGTTTACTGTGTCCAACGTTCATCTCGCGAAAGAACCTTAACGACAAGATAACAGAGATAAGGTCTCGTATGGAGACATGTAAGCAGTCATACAATGTGAAGGCTTTAACGACTGGATGATATGACATCTGTTAAGACATCAGGGAATGAATGACTTAAATGGTACTAGAGGGATATGTAGAGGGCAGAAACTGTAGAGGAAGGCGGGAATTGGAAAGCAGCCAGCAAATAACTGAGGACGTAGGTTGCAAGTGCTACTCTGAGAAATGAATGAGATGAAGAGGTTGCCACAGGAGAGGAATCTGTGGCGGGCCACAATCAAACCAGTCAGATGATTGACGACTTAAAGAAACAGCTTTCCATATTAGTGGGCGAATAGTGCAACATTTGGCAAATTCTGATTAGAAACGACACGAAAAGCCGACATCGAAAGATGAAAAATGACGTAGCTATGAATGTCTGGTAGCCACAAGCCAGTTATCACTGCGGTAACTTTTCTAACGGCTCTTGCTGGAGACTCTCCAAGCCAAAAGGATCGATACGCCTTACTGGGAGTCGTGGCGTTCCCTTTCAGCCGAAGCTATCGTATTGCGCTTGGTCCCGCGAATTCTGGCCTCCCTCACACGTACCACTGTTGACTGAATAACAACGCACACGATGTTTTTGCCAGATGACGTGTACTACATGAAGAAAAAGACTCAGTGTGTGAATTGTTTACGCGACCTTGCAGCTCGATACTTTTTTGCCACTGGTGAGAAGAGTTGGTTCAAATGGCTCTATGGGACTTAACTTCTGAGGTCATCAGTCCCCCAGAACTTAGAACTACTTTAACCTAACTAACCTAAGGACACCACACACATCCATACCCGAGGCAGGATTCGAACCTGGGACCGTAGCTGTCGTTCGTTTCCAGACTGTAGCGCCTAGAAGCGCTCGGCCACACCGGCCGCCTGAGAAGAGTATTATCGATTTTTAGACTTACGCGAATGAACGTCATTGTGCCATCGTCCGTAATCCGAAATAGAGGAAATACTTTTCCAACTTCCTTTGGAGTGCTTTTTACGACTTGCCGCGTAGTAGAAATGTCGCTGCAATGAGCAGTCGATCTGATGCACTATTTTTGACATCAACAATCCCACGGTATTCCCCTTTACTTCGAGAAGACGTGTATGAATTTCTCCACTGCTACAGGGAACTTTCAAGAACTTCATTCCACAGGTCCGAGAAAAAAAAAAAGAAAAACTCGTTATTTGATACTCTGTCCCCCCTTTTCTTTCCTTTTTTCAGCTTAGGTAGATCTGTTGGGATAGGGGTAGTTAGGAACCAATGCCTGACGTGGTACTGATATTTTTTTTAGGATCGAAGTGGCGGTGGCGAACAGAACCCTGTTTTGTAGTTTCCCTTATAAATAATCGAAGAAAGAAAGAAGGCGCAGTGGTAAGAAAAGAGGTCTAATGCGCTCCTCAGCTGGAATGGCGATCACAGAGTTATGAGAATCCGAACCTTTATTTGTTTTATTATTTGTTGTTTCAGATTTTAGAAGTCACTACGATCTATTAGCCGACCGCAGTATGATTTCACGCTGGAAGAGGGCGCTTCGGTCGGCTCGTGTGTTAACTTGTGCGCTTGAAACCCACCACAACCTGCTCTGCTTTTCAGACGACGAGAAAATTTGCTCGTGAAGGTGTTGAAACTTCCATAGAGTGTAGGAAAGTCGAAAAAATGGACGCGGTTTTTGTGTACTGTAACGTCACCGTATGTTCCCAATAACAGCCACGGGAGGCCAAGTTCAATAATGTCGTGGTTGGGTAGTAAGTTTAGCTCGCCTTCCGTATACGCCTCCCATCCCCCATGCGGATCCTCTATGACCTCATTCCTTTCCCCCATCTGCTCCTGTTCCTCGAACATATCCGCATATTCTACACCTCCCGCCACCTTGATCCCCCTCACCCCCTGGTTGCTCCTCTCCTCTCCCGTCCCTGCCCCCTGCCCCCTGCCATGTCTTCACTGTTGTGCCCCCCTACCCTCCATCTCTACACCCTTCCATCAACTCCCCTCCTGGATGATGCCCTCTCTCCCTCCATGCCCTCTCTCCCAACTCTGATCCTCACCCCCTCCCCTCCTTTCCTCTGTCATTTCCCTGGGCTCCCTCTTCCCTCCCTTACATCCTGTTTTCTCCACACCTAACCTCTCCCTACCTCCCTTCTCCCCCCCCCCCCCCCCCGAGTCCTTTTGTATTCCCGTCCTCTGCCTCTCCCCACTCCCTGTCGCATCTGCCCAGCACCCCCCCTCCTCTTATGGGTTCTCATCCACCATCGGCTCCTTCGCCCCCTCCCTCCGTTTTTCCTCTCCTTCTCCGCTTTTTATTTTCCCATCATCTGTCCAGTTTTCTCCCACCTGCCCTCGGCTGTGGTATGTCATATTTGCCAACTTTTTAGTGCAGTGTTCAAGTGAATGTTCAGTGTTGTTCGTCATTCCAAAGTGTTGCGAACAGAAATCATGCTGTCGCTGGGTGTGAATTTTATGTCTCTTGTGAACAGAAACCAGACTGTCTCGGTGTTTTTTAATTGTCTATTATTTTACCTGTCTGCTACATAAGTATTTTATTAGCATCATCATCCCTTTGTTCTGTGTTTTAAGTCCCACGATTTTTCCGCCATGTTACCATTTAAGTCTCCAATTTTATCACTTGGTTTTATTATTTATTATCTTCATCTTTTTAATAAAAATTCTGTAGGCTGAAGAGTGGCATACTAAGCTGCTGCCAGCCCGCCCCCTTCGGGGGGAATCGAAACTCGATAAAGAAAAAAAAATAGTAAATTAAGCATTAATTTTTAGTATTAATACTAACAGCACTTTAGTAACAATAAGGGACGTCGTGTAAACAGGAAGAAAGAATTCGCTAGATCGCTCTGCCAACAGAGCCCAAGATTTGCCGACCTGTGACATAAACTGTTCGAGCCTTTTAGGTCGCACTCTAGCACAGGAACAATAACAGCGAGCTGCCACCTTCTCGTCCCCTCCCCGCCCCTGTCCACCCGCGCCACCCACGAAACCACAGTGTCCGGCGGTCAACAGGTGAGGCGGTCGGCCGCATCCACCGGACTGGCCATTAGCCAGGTCTGCCCCTGACGGATGGCAGCGGCGCCCGTGTTGTGTTGTGGTCGTCGGTATCGACGTCTCGCTCACGGTCGGCATCGACCGGCCGCAACGCCTTGGACAGGTCAGCGGCGAGCGCCGCCTCCACGTGAGCTCCGAGCACGTGTCCCCTTTGTTACGCCGCCTTGGGAAACTACGCAGTCCCGGTCTCTGCTCGCAAAAAAGTACTCTGAATAAGGATGGTTCAAATGGCTCTGAGCACTATGGGACTTAACATCTGTGGTCATCAGTCCCGTAGAACTTAGAACTACTTAAACCTAACTAACCTAAGGACATCACACACATCCGAGCCCGAGGCAGGATTCGAACCTGCGACCGTAGCAGTCGCGCGGTTCTGGACTGAGCGCCTAGAACCGCTAGATCACCGCGGCCGGCTCTGAATAATGAAACAAAGAGGCAAAGCTGGTTTGTGATGAACTGAAACCACAGTAGGTTAGCTTAATAGAACTTGGAGGTACTATCGAAGACAGTGCTGTCAAAGCATAGTTACTAAACACAGCCTTCCGAAATGCCTTCACAAGAGAAGAGGAAGTAAATATTCCAGAATTCGAATCAAGAATAGCTGTCAACATGAGTAACGTAGAAATAGATGTCCTCGGGGTAGTGAAGCAACTTAAATCACTTAATAAAAGCAAGTCTTCTGGTCCAGGGCCGGCCGTGGTGGCCGTGCGGTTCTAGGCGCTGCAGTCCGGAACCGCGGGACTGCTACGGTCGCAGGTTCGAATGCTGCCTCGAGCATGGATGTGTGTGACGTGCTTAGGTTAGTTAGGTTTAAGTAGTTCTAAGTTCTAGGGGAGTGATGACCTAAGATGTTAATTCCCATAGTGCTCAGAGCCATTTGAACCATTTTTTTCTGGTCCAGGTTCCTTTCAGAGTATAGTGATGCAATAGCTTCATTCTTAACAATCATATACAACCGCTTGCTGATGGCCGGGTCCTGCAGAAAGAGTCATCACTTCTGTCTCTATGCTGTTCATTTTTGGAACACAACCTACGGCCAGCTTAGAGACAGAAGTGATGGCACTTTTTGCAGGACGTGACCATCATTTTGCAGGACAATGCTCAAGCACGTACAGTGCAAGCAGTAACAGATTTGTTTGACTGACGGGGCTGCTAAGTGCTATACCACCTACTTCACTCCCCTGACTTAAGCCCTCTTAAGTTCAGCCCGATTTCTAAACTGAAGGAAACACTTCGCGGCATTCGCTTCAGAACTGCTACAAATTCGACGAGCAATAGACCGCGCCGCTCGAGCTGTCAACACAACCGGCACTGCTAAGAGTATCGTACGACTTCCACATCTATGGCAACGGGTTTCACACAATGCTGGTGACTACGTTGAATGTCAGTAAAACTTTGAAACACTTACCTATTTTGTACGAGCTATAAATAAATAGTTGTCACTATTAAAGTTCCAACCCTCGTTCCAGCCTCACATTTAAATGTTGTTCTTATTTGTAGTAACGAGGATGAAATTAAATTAATCCTGTTGTAACACTTCAAGATATTGAACTGATTGCTAAGACTGGCGGACCCCTCAATAAACAAAATGACCATCTCACTTCTAGCGACAACTACCGAGGGAGTGGAATTGCCAAGAAACCTTTTACTAGCTATAGCTGCAATCACTTGGCGTAGGTGTAGGCAAAAGTCGGTAATCTTCGTTCAGAAGCCGGCCATTGGTAATCGCTGCTGTCTAACATTGCGAAAATACGGTTGATTTAATTTTCTATTCATTGCTATTACTAAGGACCACATATGAACATAAACATTCCTGTTCTGCCCATTCACTTAACTATATAATGCCCGTCTGTCATTTCCAACGTAGCACTGAGCAGAATACGTAGTGCCTAAAGCACTAGGCTTGTATCCGAGAGACCCGTGTTCAGCCCTAATGCTAGCCATACGGATCTTTCCTTGTCGTGGTTTTCCCATTTTGCTGTAGCCGATCCTCGGGATGGTGCCTTGATAAGGCCTGCCACTTCCTTCCCCTCCAATATTAAAAATCCGAGCAGCACTTCGTCTCCAATTAACTCAGCTGTCGAGGAGACATAAAAAACTAAACTCACTTCCTTACTTCTACCACAGTAGCCGATCGACGGGCCTATGAAGTCGACACCATACGTGTGTTTCCAGCACTGAGTAAGATGGAAATTCTTTTCCATGTATTTCTCCTCTCTTTGTGACGGTCATTGTGCTGCCCCTACTCACAAACACGTCATCGCTTGAAACTACACCACTTGCTTGTTGACAAACGTGGATTGCCCACATGCGCGTGTAAATGTCCCTCTCATCTCTAAACAACACATCTTCATGGAATTACCCTCGACAAAAGAATTTTACTGATTTATTTCTTGTTGGTGACTTATAATTTATTAGCTAAATGACCCACAATAATGGAAATTTTATAAATTAATGCTCATTATAAAATTTAAATTATTGTAGGTCATTTAGATAATAAATTATAGCAGTCTTCATCAAGCAGAAACCAATCAGGGTGAACATTAATAAAGCAGATGAACTGCAGTGACGGATTCCTACTCTAAATGGAGGAAAAATGATCCTATGAACATGTGTCCTGATGCGTCGTTGCCACATTAGATGGCGCTGACGAATGACAGTTTCTCTGACCATGTGCCGTGTGTTACTTGGACGTAGCGTACTCTAAGCAGCAGAATAGTTCGGTATCTGTGTGGGGAACAAGCCGAAATGGTGTCTGTGTACTACCAAGCAGATTCAGACGTTCGAGCGGCAGCGCGGCTATACCAAAACAATTACCTTGACAGACACCAACCACATGACGAAACGTTTCAAGCCATTTTTGGGCTTTTGTGTGATCCTGGGTCCTTTCAGACAGACGAAAGTACAGGGAGACGGCGGACTGTGATTTCACTAGATTTGGAGGACCGGGTTCTACACGATGTTTGGACGAGCTCTGGTGCAAGCTCCAGACAAGTGACCCGCCAATATAGTGTAAGCCAAAGCAAGATTATGTATATCCTGCATGACAGCCTCCACTTTCCCTGACACCTGCAACGAGTGTAATGATTATCAGCAGCGGATTTCCCTCTACGGGAAGGATTTTGTCTATTATTTTTGTACCAGGCCATCGCTATTATGGGATTTCTGTCATCAGTCCACCGACGAAGTAGCCTTTACCAGAACTGACATCATCAACCTGGATAATCGTTATTTGTGTCTTACAGTCACAACACTTGGTCTGAAGAAGTTTCATTCGTCAGCACCATAGCAACAATGCATTACCGGAGACATGTTCACTTGACCTTTTTTCCTCCATTCCCAGTCGGGAATCCGTCCCTGCAGTTTTTCGGTTTTGTAAATATTCACCCTGCATATATAGGGTGATCTGACAGTCCGTTAACACTTGAAAATTCAATACATCACGGAATAACATGGGTAGAGAGGTTAAAGTTAGCACACATGAAATTACATAAGGTTTTTATTGAAATAAAAAAAGTGCAGAGGACGACCTACAGATGGCGCTTCAAATGACACGAAAGAAATAACTACCATAAGAAACGATTTTTAGCAAAGACGAGGTTCTATACAATAAATGCACGATATCTCAGCCAGCATCCATTAACAAATACCTGTAGTCCAGCGACAATGTTCTGAGCACCTCTGTACAGATTATCAGTAGGTTGGTTGTCAGAAATTGCCGTCGGATGTTATCTTTTGGCATCTCTAATGAGATCGGACGATCGCGGAAGACTTGCGACTTCAGAAAACCCCACAAGAAATAGCCTCGAGGATTGAGGTCTGGCGGTCTGGGAGGCCAAGCTTGACGAAAGTGGCGCCTCAGTAGGCGATCCTCACCATACGATGTGCGCAAGAGATCTTTCAAACTTGTAGCAATATGTGATGGAGCGCCATCCTGCTAAAAGGTCGTATCTTCCAGCAGGTGTTTATCACACAAGCTAGGGACGATGCGATTCTATAACATATCGGCGTAGCTTGCACCTATCACTCTTTCAGTTTGAAAAGCAGCACCCCACATCTCCTCGAACACAGCAACATCTATTGGCCAGCTTTTACACTCGTTTTTAGTTTCAGTAAGACACCCTGTCATTTCAGGCAATGTGTTACGTGTTAGGTTTTACTTCTCTACCTACGTCATTCCGTGAGTTACTACTTTTTCATATGGCAACGGACTTTTGGAGGAAAGAAAATTCGCAACATCAAGAAGGAGTTGGGTAACATAAAATGAAATTGGTAGGTGTGTTTCTACATCTGAAACCTTATGTCTTTACAAATTTGACGCCTGTCAAAAAGAGTTGTTCCAGCAGCGCCACTATGAGGATGCAAATCAGCTTTGCTTTAAGCACACATTCTATCGCTCGTGAGAGTTAGCTACCTTTCATATTGGACGAGGGTGTGTTGATGTTAGTCAAGAACGCCTTTAAGGCGACAAGGACGATATTATCGGTACCTCTCTGAGTTTGAACAAGTTCTTGTAATATACAGTGCGAGTCAAAAGTCCTTGGACACCTTCATAAGTTGGAAGATTAAAGGGAAAATTGAAATGTGGTGATGGGAACATAGGTTTGATGGGGGGCTGCAACTTTTGGAGTGAATGTCATTCATGGCCGTCATCTTGAAATCCCCCATTTTCGATTCAAGCCATTTTTTTTAATGGGCAGGGTGGTGTATGACACATCAAATAACACTCGCTTGAGCTATGGAATTCAGTGATGTAATTTGTTTTTGTCTATCTTGTACAGTTTAGAGGTTATTAATGTTCAAAGTTACCTTGATACCGACTCATGTCTAAGGATAGACAACACGTAGAACATGTGTTGTAGCAGTCGTTATGAAGGTAATTTCCCAACTTTGAACATTAATAACCTCTAAACTGTACAAGATAGACAAAACAAATTACACCACTCAATGCCAGAGCTCAAGCGAGTGTTATTTGATGTGTCATACACCCCCCTGCCCATAAAACAAAGACTTGAATGCAAAATGGCGGATTTCAAGATGGCGGCCATGAATGACATTCACTCCAAAAGTTGCAGCCCCACGTAAAACCCATGTTCCCATCATCACATTTCAATTTTCCCTTTAATCTTCCAACTTATGAAGGTGTCCAAGGACTTTTGACTCGCCCTGTATTACAGGAAGACTGGCGGAATGTAGTCACTGTACATGACTGCTGGTAGCGCTGTCGAGAGAATGTACCGTCGCAAGAAGACCGGGCTCCGGACGGTCACAGTCGTTACCGAGAGGAAAGACCATCGTGTTCGGCGTACGACTCTGGCGCATCGTACTGGATTTGTAGCAGCAATTTCAGCAGCAGTTAGCACCACAGTGACACAGTGAGCTGTTACAAATCGGTTTCCTCAAGGATAGATTCGAGCCAGACGCCCTCTACCGTGCATTCCACTGTCCCCAAACGAGCGCCATTTGCGACATCAGTGGTGTCAACTGAGAGCTCATTGGTGCGCAGGTGGACGTCTGTTGTGTTTTCTGATGAAAGCTTGTCCTGCCCCGGTGCCAGTGGTTAGAAGAACGCTAGCTGAGGGTCTCCAACTAACATGTCTGCTTGCTAGACACACTGGACCGAGCGAGGTGGCGCTGTGGTTCGGGAGAACGACCGTTCAATCCCGCGTCCGGCCCATCCTGATATAGGTTTTACGTGATTTCCGTAAATCACTCCAGCCAATTGCCGGGATGGTTCCTTTGAAAGGGCACGGCCGACTTTCTTCCCCGTCCTTCCCTAATCTGTAGATAACGATGACCTCGGTGTTTGGTCTCCTCCCCCAAACAACCCAACCCAACCCTAGTCACATTGGACCTACACCTCAAGTTACAGTCTGTGGCATGATTTCGTATGACAGCAGGAGCACTCTCCTGGACTGCAAATTTGTATGTCATTCTGGTGATTCGACATGCTGTGCTGCGATTCATGAACAAAAACGCAGAGAGTTTTTTCCAAAAGGATAAATCTCGCCCATATACCGCTATTGTAACCCAACACGCTCTACAGAATGTCGACACATTGCCTTGGTCTGCTCGACCACCAGATCTGTCTCTTAAGTCGAGTATACAAGAGACATCATCGGACAAGAACTCCAGCGTCATCCGCAAGCAGCATTAACCGTCCCTGTATTCACCGACCAAGTGCAAGAGGTACAGAACTCCATCCTGAAAACTGGTATCCAGCACCTGTACAACACAATGCATTTCACATTTGCAAAGACTTATCTCGCGCTTACATTAACCTGTGATCTCGCAATTTCAATCACTTAAATATGTTACCTAGACTAATTTATTACCGATATATTATTACTCTACATTAATTATTTTTGGTGTTGTGATTTTTTTACCCGTCAGTGTGTATTTGTGTTCTATTATAAACCACTTTATTATAATGTCCATTTGTTGAACCCCCTTCCCCCCTCCCCCTTCTCACAGTTGCGGATAACGGGCCTAAATAGTGGGGAGGCTGGAAAACATTGCCAGGTATCCTTTGCTACCTTTTTAATCAACGCGTTCCTAGCGTTCCTAACGACCACAACTATTATTGCCAATACTACTGCTACTACTAAGATTACTACTACGACTATTACTACTACTACGACTATTACTACTACTACCACTATTACTACTACTACCACTATTACTACTACTACCACTATTACTACTACTACCACTATTACTACTACTACTACTACTACTACTACACTCACTTTTATTTACAAAGGAATGGGTAGATTGGGCGTTAGAGCATTGTTACTTGTAAAACAAGTTACTTCGATGATGCTTTTTTCCAGTCTTTCGATGACATCGTCATACGATGTGTCTCTGCTACGCAATAATAGTTTTTCAACTGAGGTACAAGCAAGAGCTGATAAGCGATCCTGGACCGTACTGTTCCTCAAATACGTTTTTACGTATTTAAGATAGCAAAAATTCCTTTCAACTGAAACACTAGTTGCAAGAATGGTGGCAATTAGTCGAAATAGTTTGAAACCTTCTGGAAGAATTTTGTCCGGTCCATTCTCAACCATTTTTTCGATAACGTCTCCCAAACTGACGGAGTGAAATGTTTCTTTATGGTTCAAATAGCTCAAAGCACTATGGGACTCAACATCAGAGGTCATCTGGATCATCTGTCCACTAGACTTAGAACTACTTAAAGCTATCTAACGTAAAGACATCGCACACCTCCATGCCCGAGGCAGGATTCGAACCTGCGTATGTAGCAGCAGCGCGGTTCCGGACTGAAGCGCATAGAACCGCTCGGCTACAAGGGCAGACTGTTTCTTTATGTTGGGAAGAAAATACAGTCTCTAGTTGTACACAATACTGTGAGCGATTGAAGGATTCACTACAATTAATCCAAACCGTCTATCAAAAATGCTAGGCTTCATTGACGAACTGAGCAGCGTCGTCTAATTTAAGGAAGAGAAGTTTCCAGGTTGTTACAGTATTATACAATACCTCGAAGTACACCGGTTTACGTTTTGACATAAATGGATTGCCAGTGCATTCAGCCATCATTTCAGCTCTATTCATGGACGTTTCAGTTTGTGAATTAGTCACTGGAGTATGGACCGTCAATTTTTTTCATTTAAAGCGTCAGTTAGCCCGGGACGGTTTTCGTGAATGGCAGATATTATTCTGGCGTTACAGTTCCACCTCGTTTCACTGTTAGAAGGAATGCATTTACAACAGCGTCATCCAGAATTGCTGTACGTTTGGAACACCGGAGGAAGGAAGCAGGTATACGCTGAAGCGTCGAAAAAAGAATCCTTACAGGTTTTATAGAAGAACTAAATTTAAACGCTGTGCAAAACAGAGAGCATAAAGAGGCTGGGCTGGGGGCAGTTTGACAGATCTTTGTTTGTAGCGCGTTTAATTCTCCGTATTCACTGCACAAAGAACAACTAACGTAAGAGAAACCTAGAGATGCGGCACCACAGCTGCTGGCCCCCGTGCCACCGAAGCCCAGGCACCATGGCTTAGGACCGTCTGTACCCCATCTACTGTCCCTTGTCCTCACGTCAGGTTACCATGGCAACCGAGCGTTGACAGGCGGCCTGGAATGGCTCTGACCTCTTTGCCATATGTCTTGAATCTCCGGCTGCCTTAAGTTAACCTCTAGTGTTGGTTCAAATGGCTCTGAGCACTATGGGACTTAACATCTGAGGTCATCAGTCCCCTAGAACTTAGAACTACTTAAACCTAACTAACCTAAGGACATCACACGCATCCATGCCCGAGGCAGGATTCCAACCTGCGACCGTTGCGGTAGCGCGGTTCCAGACTGTAGCGCCTAGAACCGCTCGGCCACACCGGCCGGCCTAGTGTTGGTGGTTTAGAATAATTAGCACAAGGTAAAGTCTTTCGCTCCCGCTGACAAAAGTGTATAAAGGTTTACTGTAAAAACAAATATTGCTAGTAATGCTGCTGCTACTGCTACTACGACTACTAGTTTTAAGACAGAAAAATGAGGTGGCCTGGCCTCCCTTACCTCCTCCGATCAGCTGTCAGCGCCCCCTCCATGGACATTAAACCCTGGCTAAGTCAGTATCAGTTGTGTTGTGCTAGCGATGTGGAAGGCCCTTGGCAACGTCAGTTGTGTTGATAGTTCGAGTGGAGTGCTCTGTTGCCGCTGAATCTCTGTAACAGTTCTCAGCCGAATGAAAGGAAGTGTTTCCTTCATCTTAGGAATCCCGTTGAAGCTTTTCTTCCTAAGTTAAAACAAGTTTCCTTCAGTATCCCTCAGTCTACTCTGAGGCTATCACTCTATCTTTTCCTTGGATTTCTCTTGCCAGCTGGTAGTTCATTTCTTACGATTTTCAGCATGTTCCGTTCTTCCATTCTGCCTATATGTTCGTCCCATTCATGCTTTCTGTTATGTATAGACTCATTAGTGCAGCCCAGTTTACATCCTTTGCTAATGCTTTCACTTCTCTCTCCGCCTCTCACTATCTTCCCTGTAGTCCTTCGCAGGACTTTCATTTACGTGGTGTCAGAAAGTGTTCTAGTTTTTGACGTTTCAGCTATTGTCTCAGCTGTGTTGGTCACAATTGGTCTCACTATTGTTTTGTATATCGTTGCCTTTGTGTCGTTTCCTATACGTTTGTTTTTCCAAACCGTAATATTTACAGACCATGCCACTTTGTTCTTTTATCCCCCTACTTGTTGTCTAACTACCTTGTGGCGTTTCCACAGCTGGGAAATTCAATACCAAAGTAATTACATGCCATTACCTGTCAAAACATTTTCCATCTACTTCCAGTTTGCATCTAATTGATTGGCTTTTTGATTGGATATGGCCATATTAAGGTTCTTGGCTATCACGTCAATTATATGTAAAAGTTTCTGCATGTTATTTTCACTGTTCGCTAGCGGAATTACATCGTCAGCGTAACAAATGGTTTTTATTTTTTCATCCCCATATTCTATAGTCAGCACCAGCCACTACCTTATTCATCAACTCGTCCAAGACGCTATCAAAAAGTGGTGGAATCAAAAGAATCACCATTTCTAATACCACTATTCACTAGTATATAGCTAGTTAATCTGGAATCCATTTTCGCTTGGATGCGGTTATTGGAAAAACTGTCTTCAATGGTTTTATTAAATTGAAAGGAATACCGCCATTGTAGAGCAGGTTTCCCACGTCTATTAACTGAATGAATGCTATGGAAAGCCTTCTCTAAGTGAATAATACATACATTTCGTATGAGATCATATTAGGTGCATTGTGCTGCCACCTAGTGCCAGGTACTCCACAGCGACCTCAGTAGTCATTAGACATCGCGAGAGAGCAGAATGGGGCGCTCCACGGAACTAATGGACTTCGAACGCGGTCAGGTGATTGGGTGGCACTTGTTTCATACGTCTGTTCGCGAGATTTTCACACTCCTAAACATCCCTGGGCACACTGTTTCCGATGTGGCAGTGAAGTGGAAACGTGAAGGGACACATACAGCACAAAAGCGTACAGGCCGACATCATGTTTTAACTGACAGAGACCGCCGCCAGTTGAAGAGGGTTGTAAAGTGTAATAGGCAGATATCCATCCAGACGATTACACAGAAATTCCAACCTGCATCAGGATCCACTGGAAATACTATGACAGTTAGGCGGGATGTGAGAAAACTTGGATTTCATGGTCGAGCGGCTGTTAATGAGTCACACATCACTTCGGTAAATGAAAAACGGCGACTTGCTTGGTGTAAGGAGCGTAAACATTGGACGATTGAACAATGGAAAAACGTTGTGTGGAGTGACGAATCACGGTACACAATGTGGCGATCAGATGGCATGTTGTATGTACGGCGAATGCCTGGTGAACGTCATCTGACAGCGCGTGTAGTGCCAACAGTAAAATTCGGAGGCGGTGGTGCTATGGTGTGGTCGTATTTTTCATGGAGGGGGCTTGCATCCATTGTTGTTTTGCGTGGCACTATCACAGCACAGGCCTACACTGATGTTTTAAGCACCTATTTGCTTTCCACTGTTGAAGAGCAATTCGGGGATACCGATTGCATCTTTCAATACGATCGAGCACCTGTTCCAAATGCACGGCGTGCGGCGGAGTGGTTACACGACAATAACAGCCCTATAATGGACTGTCCTGGACAGAGCTTTGACTGAACCCTACAGAACACCTTTGGGATATTTTGGAACGTCGACTTCGTGCCAGGCCTCACCGACCGACATCGATACCTCCCAACAATGCAGCACTCCGTGAAGAATGGTCTACCATTCCCCAAGAAACCTTCCAGCACCTGATTGAACGTTTGCTTGCGAGAGTGGAAGCTGTCATCAAGACTGAGGGTGGGCCAATACCATACTGAATTCCAGAATTACCGATGGAGGGGGGCCACGAACGTGTAA
The DNA here is from genome assembly GCF_023898315.1 of Schistocerca nitens. NCBI lineage: Eukaryota > Metazoa > Arthropoda > Insecta > Orthoptera > Acrididae > Schistocerca > Schistocerca nitens. The sequence continues at coordinate 271,899,662 of NC_064622.1, forward strand.
GTCATTATCAGCTTGGTGTCTGGATACTTTTGGTCACATAGCGTATGGCGATAATGTGAACACAAGTGACGCCACAACCGGCAGGTACAGTATATAAGGGCGTACCAGCAGACCTGACAGCCGTTATTCCACCTGGCAATAGCCGACAAATACTTGGTTGGAAGTCAACCGCATTTCACCCACTTGACGCGACTTGATGCCTGACAACAATTTATTGCTGTGGTTTCTGTACGTCTGCTTTATTACATCAGTGTAAATGTTGAAAGCGGTAGAATGAAATTTAACTGCAAACGTCAAAAAGATTCGACTGTGCTCAATTCCCAGCCCCGTGCACTAATTATCAAAAATGGTTCAAATGGCTGTGAGCACTATGGGACTTAACATCTGAGGTCATCAGTCCCCTAGAACTTAGAACTACTTAAACCTAACTAACCTACGGATATCACGCACATCCATGCCCGAGGCAGGATTCGAACCTGCGACCGTAGCGGTCGCGCGGTTCCAGACTGAAGCGCCTAGAACCGCTCGGCCACTTTGCCCGGCCGCACTAATTATCCGCAATGGTTAGGGACAGGAGCAGCTGAGAAGGGAAGCTTATGTCACATTTATAAGATCGAAAATAATGTCATTTAAATAACCTGACAGTTTCCGTTAGCAATTTAGAGTATTGAAACGTCCTTAAACAGTAGCATCGAATCTATAATCACTTTCATTTTGGGATTTCAACAATTTTTAGAATGTTCTTAATCTTAGGGTGTCTCCACCACTACATAAAGTATGTTTCCAAGCAGACCACCCAACACAAATGAACCATAATTATTTGTCTCTACCTTCTTCTCCACAGATGCAACATAACTCATTAGCTACTTTACTACGTGTACATACTCATTTCCAATGTACCATTACACTCTTATCGTAAGTATTGTCATCGACGTCATCACAGATTGAGGAAACGTACCAGCGACGACTCTGATGCATACTCTTTATTTCTGGTTTCCTTTTATGAATTCTCAGTAGAGCACCCACGTATAACATTCCTATTCTTGTTCTTCAAGGCAGTCTGTTGTTTCTTTTCATTCCTTTCTTTCTTCTTCATTTCAGCTCCTTCCATATTATTTTTTTTTTTTTACGAAGGTACTCATCTGTTCTCACTCAGCGCGCCAGTGTGACATTGCGTACTCCTTCTTTCAGATTTAGTACATTGAACTACACCGAAGCCAAAGAAACTGTTACACCTGCCTAATATCGTGTGATGTGTTACCTCAGTGCGTTTTGTAAATGTAACTATTGAATGAATCGTAAGGCTTGTACTTTTCAGCAACATGTGGACATGGGCTGTGTGCCTTCAGTATTTGGTCATGTGCATACCTATACTGTCCTCAACGGAACGCTCATTACTTTTATAATTTGGCTTCAAACAACTGATTTGTACAACAGCGTTTAGGCTTTTTTTTTTTAGCTCAAACCAATAATTATGTATCCTTTCCATTATTACAGTCTCGTCTTCTGGCATGATACTGAGCTGAATACGTTGCACAGACAGGTGCACGAATGTTTGCTCCTGGGTTGCGTTCTAGGCGTGCAGTCCGGAACCGCGCGGCTGCTACGGTCGCAGGTTCGAATCCTGCCTCGGGCATGGATGTGTGTGATGTCCTCAGGTTAGTTAGGTTTAAGTAGTTGTAAGTTCTAGGGGACTGATGACCACAGATGTTAAGTCCCATAGTGCTCAGAGCCTTTTTTTTTTTTTTTTTTTTTTTTTTTTTTTTTTTTTTTTTTTTAGAAGCGAGGCGGCAATACATTATACGTTTAAATTGTCTCGGTAACCATGGAAGTGGAAACGCACGTGGTGCGGTAAATTTCTTAAAATTAAATAGGGTACTTTTCAACGAACTTTGCAGCATATAAATAACGAAATGAAGTGTTCAGTTCAAAGAAAAGTATAGCCAAACTAGTATAGTGATTTTAGGACGTTACGGTGGGAACATATATTAAAAAATAAGTGAAAATAAAAAAGCAGAAGTGGGATTAGGACGCTCGCTCCGAGGGTTCTGTACAAAGTCAATTATGTATATAGATGATGATAATAATAACTTCGTGTCGATCAACGGCCTGGTGGAAGTCGTCCTATTGGACGTCACTTCGATCACTAGCGTGTCCCTAACGTATCTGTCAACCTGTCATTCAACGGTGGAAAGGAGACCTACAGTTTGAGGAATCAGAACCACTTCTTGTTCTGGTGACTCCTCACATCGTTGAGAGGTGAAGGCCAGGTTAAAATGAAGACTGATGTGTCCGTGACATCCCAGGACAGTTCGGTTGCCAGGAACGCGCTTTTCAGCTAGACCACAATGCCCAACATGTATATACAGTATGTAATTTAGCTGTATATTTGATGAACAAGTTAGCTAGTGTAAAGAGTATGTGACATACATTGCTGTATTTTATGAATGCTTGACTTAGAAAATGAAATTTTATTTATTCGCCAATGGACCATAGACCTTAGTACTCGACATAAATTTCAGCTTGATCCATTCGTTACAAAAAGAGCTCTCGGGTCGGACGGACTGACAGGCAGACTGACAACAAAGTCACCGTGTAAGCGTTTCGTTTTTATCGATTGAGGTACGGAATCCTAAAAGCCTCAGGAAAAGTGATCCCTTTTTGCTGTTACTATCAAGCACCGATGGAGAATTCAGTTACTATTAGAATTACTCTATTAAAAGGTTTTGAAAACGAGATTAACAACATAGGTGAGTAACTTGGTATGTTGTATAAGTGAATTCCCTAAGACGAATCAGCGTTTTTAGTTCACTTGTCAAGCTGTTGCAGTCGTTTACCTTGAACAGTATACGTTAACTACCAGGTCCTAACCAGCTGGTCTGCACAGCAATTGCAAAATGGAGTGATAAAGGATTAGAATCGTACGGGGAGTGCTTCACCTCCGGTAGGCGATTGCCTGGCTTTTTCAATACCTCGCTTGTTCGGCCGTGCCAGCGCCAGCGGTGACTCAGTCACGCAACGCCTCCGCCCCCCTCCCCCTCCTCCCCCTCCCCCTACCATGGCCCGGCTCTTCCGGCCTGACGGACGACACCACCCGGCCGGGCCTAATTTCGCGATGGACTCCGTGCCCTGTATATCGACGTTTGGTGCAGCCCGCCATTATGATACTACAAGGACGGCGTTTTCCTTCCGTATATTGGTCCCTTCGCCCTGGCTGCGTCACTTACACTTTCAGCTATCTATATCCTATTAATATACCTCGCTCTACTTGAAAATATAAAAGAAAAGGAAATGACTAGTAGTGGTAGTTAGTACCTTCCGCCATGCACCGTACGTTGCTTGCGGAGCACGTATTTAGATGTAGATGGAGTGTCGCAACGCTAAGCACAATTAAGGTAACACGAAAACGAAAATACGAAAGGTGAAAATCCCTGAACATCACCGCAAATATTTACCTACAAACCTTACTTGCTCGTTCTGTATGAGAATGGAGTACTCCGTGCCGCGATTAGTGCCGTAACCTAAAGCTGAACACAAACAGGACATGAAATCACTCAAGTCTTTGGCAGAGTTGGCTACGTGGAGTCAAAAATACGCCATATTGATCCCGTTTTGGAAGGTAAAATACTCGGACGCCTGGAAGTGGGACAGACACAGATTGACGTCTCAGTATTCTTGGATGTGCCGCAAGGGGTTGCGACACTTGTGAGGAGCGACACTTGTGAGGAGCGACACTTGTGAGGAGCGACACTTGCGAGGAGCGACACTTGCGAGGAGCGACACTTGCGAGGAGCGACACTTGCGAGGAGCGACACTTGCGAGGAGCGACACTTGCGAGGAGCGACACTTGCGAGGAGCGACACTTGCGAGGAGCGACACTTGCGAGGAGACCCGGCCGAACAGGTAGCGAGAGGTCTACAGGGACACCAAACAGGTAGCGCACCGCAGTTCTGTACTGCATCGTCACATCACTGCCATCACACAGGAGTGCAAAACGATCACTGAAACGCATCAGGCAAAAATCATGGGATCGACACAAGGTCCGACCGATGCTGCAGGAATATTTCTGCAAGAACATCATTTGCTAATGAATGATGGCAGCAAATTTTTACTTGCAGATGACGACAGAGGACCAAATGATAGGATATTGGTGTTCGCCAGCGAAAGGGGAGAATCCCGTTTTACAGACTGCAATTTGTTCTTTGTCGATAGAACGTTCAAAAGTTCCAGAAAGCAGTTCGGACAGTTATTTATTGTTCATGCCGATATTTCTAGTTCTGAGGAGGAAACAAACACAGTTACCACCGTGTACGCCTTGCTACCCGATAAAAAGCGAGAAACGTACGATCGCTTTTTCACAGCTGTTAAGAGCAACGTACGTGGATGCAATCCTACAGTTATTATGATCGATTTTGAAGCTGCAATCATCCAATCAGTAACATATTTGTTTCCTGATGCAAAGATTAATGCCTGCATCTACCATTTCAATCAGTGCTTGTGGAGGCAAGTGCAGAATTGCGGCCTTGTTGCTGCCTACAAGGTAACGAAGAAATTCGTTTTCACATAAGATTGTGTTCCACTTTGGTTCACATTCCCCTAGACATGTTAGATGATGGGTGGCTATACATTCAGTAGAGCACGCCAGAGAATGAAAAACTGCAGGATTTTTACGACTATTTTGTAGAACAATGGCTGGATAATGAAGACATGCCAAGAGATATATGGAACTGCGCAGGAAGGCATCACCCCACCAACAATGTTTCAGAAGGATGGAATCGGAGGATTAATACATTAATTTCGAAGGTTGATCCAAATTTTTACGCCTTAGTAAAAATTCTCAGAGAAGACGCAGAATATCATGGGCACCGACTATTTTTAAATCTAGGTGGGAAAAGAAGAAAGAAGTCCGCAATTAAGACAGATGAGATAGTTTCTAAGGCCTTTACAAGACTCCAAGTTGACGGCAATATAAAATCATTTCTTACTTGCGTGGCCTATGCACAGAAATTACAATGAAAAGGAAATGGCTGAAGCTACAGCAACACTTGTAAATATTGAAAAGGGGCTCAGTTCACGCCGCTCGCCCTATTGTAAAAATTGTAAAATAATCATCCTGTAAATATTGTAAATAAGTATAATGCGGGATGAAGAGAGTCTACCTCCTCGTGGTGTTCCCTGGAATCGACACTAAGTCGGCTAAATATCTCCTGCAAATTGTATAAGATTCACTAATGAAGTCTGAAAAGTCATAGCTTTTCTAACAATCACAATCAGCATTTTTGTGTAGAAAATTTTACAATCAATGTCAGTTTGAGTGGACGATGAATACATCTTGTTTCAATACATAAATTGCATTCCTTAACGCTAATTGCTAGCAGGACTCTCATTAGACCTCAGTACACTTCCCTACGTGGCACGGGAAAATTGACGTTTATTTCGAAATAAAGAAAAAGTTTCTACCGAGAGCCAAATTATTTAGCTGGCTCCGCTTAATATATGGTAAATGGTTGCCACTGCTATCATATCAAATTTTGGGTGAGGGGTTTAAAGATGGAAAACATTTTTGGTTTCTATAGTTTCTGTAAAATACATCGTTAAGTATGAGGATGAGCGAAAATTATGCCTTATGTAAGATTAATCAGAACAAAAATTCCAATGAAAAATGTCTTACGCATAACTGTGCTGCAACTAATGACTGACATGATATCATGGGGGCAAAATCAGCTCCGATTTCTAATTTGACTAAGGCTACTCTTCCTTGCCCAAAAAAATTCTGAAATAATGTAACATGGCTGCACTGGAGGAGTGTGAATGTCCCTCGGCAGCTGCCCGGGACGGTACAAGTCGACAAGTCGAGCGCTCAGTCACACTAACAAGGGAACCTCCCCATCGCACCCCCTTCAGATTTAGTTATAAGTTGGCACAGTGGATAGGCCTTGAAAAACTGAACACGGATCAATCGTGAAAACAGGAAGAAGTTGTGTGGAACTACGAAAAAAAATAACCAAAGTTAACAAATTGAGTAGTCCATGTGCAAGATAGGCAACATCAAGGATATTCTGAGCTGAGAAGTGCCGTGGTCCCGTGGTTAGCGTGAGCAGCTGCGGAACGAGAGGTCCTTGTTTCAAGTCTTCCCTCGAGTGAAAAGTTTACTTTCTTTATTTTCGCAAAGTTATGATCTGTCCGTTCGTTAATTAACGTCTCTGTTCACTGTAATAAGTATAGTGTCTGCTTTTTGCGACCGCACCGCAAAACCGTGCGATTAGTACACTAAGGGACGTGCCTCTCCAATGGGAACGGAAAACATTTGATCGCAAGGTCATAGGTCAACCGATTCCTCCACAGAAAAACACATCTGATATATTCTATACGACACTGGTGACGGCATGTGCGTCACATGACAGGAATATGTTGTTTAGGTGTAGCGTCGCCTTACTACGGCGCAGTTACATCGCATCGGACGGACGGACGGACGGACGGACGGACGGACAGATAATAATTGTCTGAAAATAAAAAATTAAAGTTTTCACTCGAGGGAAAACTTGAACCAAGGACCTTTCATTCCGTAGCTGCTCACGCTAACCACGGGACCACGGCACTCCTGAGCTCAGACTATCCTTGATGTTGCCTATCTTGCTCATGGACTACTCAGTTTGTATCTTTTGCTTATTTTTTCATAGTTCCACACAACTTCTTTCTGTTTTCTCGATTGATCTGTGTTCAGTTTTTCAAGGCCTATCCACTGTGCCAACTTATAACTAAATCTGAGGGGGGTGCGATGGGGAGGTTCCCATGTAAGCGGCAGCAGGTGGTGGCCGAGCAGGTAGTGGCGCAGCATTTGCGACACACCCTGTGCCGTCCCTCAGCATCCCGGATTTCTCACAAGTGTCGCCATATTCCAGTTTCTCACAGGTGTCTAGAACTCTTGCCACAAAGTGTCATTTCGAGGCTTTGGCGATGATTTCGAGACGCAGGAGATGTTGGTTGTAGCACAGTAAAAGGTCGGCTCCATGCCACAGAAGGATCGATATCTGACACTAACTACCCGATGAAATCGGTGTGCATCCGCAGGAAAATTGGCTGCATAGCTGCCTCAGGAGTTTGTTTCGCGTCAAAATGTATATTGCAGGCTCAGAACAGCGGGGCTGTTTTCCAGACTTCCGGGCTTGCGCATCCCATTCACTCCAGTAAGCCGCCCGCGCTCGTGGGTTGAGGAGCTGTCATCACGAGTGAATGGAGAAATGTCCTCTCCACAGATGAATGCCGCTTCAGTTTACAAAATGATTCTCGTCGCACATTATTCTGGAGAGAACCTGGTGGCCGATACAAACCTAGGAATGTCGTGGAAAGAAACCGGTGTGGTGGTGATGGCCTCGTGGTGTGAAGAGGTATCATATTTAGTGACCGTACGGAGCTGTACATCTTCGTTGGAGGTCGGAGGAATACTGAGAACGCTAAGAGGTAGCCAGATCAGATACTGCTTCCACATGTTCGGCTTTTCACAGGTGCAGTTGGTCGAGACATCCACTTTACGGACGATAACGCCCGTCCGCTTCGAGCTGCTCTGGTGGATGAATGGTTTGAAATTGAAAACATCCATCGCATGGACTCGTCACCGAGATGCTTGGATCTGAATCAAATGGTTCAAATGGCTCTGAGCACTATGGGACTTAACATCTGTGGTCATCAGTCCCCTAGAACTTACAACTACTTAAACCTAACTAACCTAAGGACATCACACACATCCATGCCCGAGGCAGGATTCGAACCTGCGACCGTAGTGGTCAGGCGTTTCCAGACTGAAGCGCCTAGAACCGCACGGCCACACCGGCCGGCCGGATCTGAATCCTATAGAACATGCATTAGGTTGGGGAACAGCCCGTCAGCCTCCGCCAAGGATACTCCCAGACTTCCGCGCCGAACTCGCTGAGGAATAGGATCGACTTCCAAGAGAGCTCTTGAACCAACTCGTACGGAGCATCCCACGTCGTTACGCAGCGTATGTGGCTGTTAGGGGTAACTTTATCTGCAATCAAAAGATTCTTTTGTTGTGGAAGAGGTTTCCCAGTTGTTGTTTTCTTAAACATGTCTATCTTAGTTATCGGAACTTTTCTAACATTATGCTTCGGATACTGTTGAAAGCCAAATATCTTGTGATAAAGCTGTAGCTTCCTCAGTAATCCTTCCGACATCCTGATAGTGCAGTATGTTCTGTTTTCGTAACTATGCTTAGCTTCTGCACAGTCGTGCGTAAAGGGAAATGACTGTTAACAAAAATCTCGAAAAGTTCTAGACCGATTTTCTTCAAATTTTAACACTGTATTCTACAGTGGAACGACACTATCGGCGGGTAAAGCAGTCGTAGTATTAAAGTTTGTTTTTAATTATTTTTCTAATTAATTAACGAAATAGTTACAATATTTTTTGCGCTCTAATCATTAGCAAATTATCAAGAGAAATAAATGGTCGTGACATAAATGGAAAAACAGCTGAATTTAACTGGTTCAGGCCACAAGTTATTCATGAGTAAATACTGTTGAATATGTGTATAATTGCAGCTTACTCTGCTGAAAGCAAGAGAATATACTCACAAATTTCATGCCTGTAAAGCATATATATTTCTGTTGTGGTCCGTTCTCATTATGATAGGCACTTTCCTTGACACGTAACAATTTCGTTGGTTGGTTGGTTGATTTGCGAGAGGGGACCAAACAGCGAGGTCATCAGTCTCGTCTTATTGGGAAGGATGGGGAAGGAAGCCGACTGCGCCCTTTCGAAGAAACTATCTCGGCATTTGTTTGAAGTGATGTAGGGAAATCACGGAAAACCTAAATCAGGATGACCGGACGGGGGTTTGAACCGTCGTCCTCCAGAACATGAGTCTAAAGTGTTAACAACAGCGTAACCACGCTCGCTAACAGCTTCGCATGGATCTCATGAATAGCACATTCTTACACTTCGCTTGGCTCTCTAATATAGGAACCTTTCTGCAGACGTAATCACTTTTCTTCAAAAGCGAATGTGTTGATATTCTTGTCGTTTGTGGCTCAGATGTAGCAACAATTGTGGCATTCGTTTTTTCTGCGTCGGGAAACAGTTTTATTGCTCTTGACGTTTTATTAGCAAGCCGCGTGGTTTTCCCTTCAGCTATAGTTGTGATGCCTTATTTGATACGTTGGATAATGTTAGTGTTCCATACAGTATGGCTTCCTACGTTCCACATTATCTGATTTAATTGGTAGTGCAGTGAATAAAACTTCACGTTATTCAGTACATATGGATGACGTCTTTTTGCAAAACCTCAGATCTTCTGCTGTCTACTAGACATTTCTTATCCTTAAAGGAGAACGACATTGTTCAGTAGATATCTGTAGGTCACAAGAGAATCGAATAAGGCAAACGTGATGTCTCAGTTTTTAGTTATTGTTGATTTTTATGGCAGTACATACTCCAATTATGTTACAAATCAATATAAATGATACTATTCGCATTAATCTGATATCGTATTCAGAATTACAGCTTACAGTCGGCTTGGAATGCTACTGTCAAAGCGTATAACAAAAATGAGCAGCAATGTCGTGACTGTGTCCGACTGTGATACTACCACGCAGTCTGACTCGTTCGAAGCTTTGTAATGCTATCCATTCGGTGATTAAAACTATGCGACTTAATATCCCTGAAGCTACTGTCCTCAGAGATCCAGCAGGTTGAGAGACCTCTCTCACAGCCCGTATGCCAATGAACACAACCAGTATACCCATTCAGTTTAAGAGACTCGATGCTTGGTTTGCAGGAACAATAAAGAAAACTCAAGCTCAGACATTCAAATACTTCAAAAATGATTTACGATCAGAGTGTTTCTCACGTGGTCAGTTGTATGTTGCCCTTTCATAAACTGGTAACTGAAGAAAACTTCATAAGCGAAGTTCACTAAAAAAGCTTTTTATTGAATGTCCGATATCGACAGAGCTACGCTATTATCATCGGATCTTATTCTTCAAAAAATTACCATATACTGTCCATCAGTGTTATAAGTGTTGTAATATCTTAAAGCATAAGATACGATGGTGATAGCATAGCTGTGTCGAAACCGGCCATCAAATAAAATACTTTTTTAGCTATGCTGGCTTCTGAAGTTTCCTTCAGCTAACGTACGTTGCGGATAGCCCCCATTCTGACAAAGTCAGGAGTATATAACTTTTACGAACTGGTAATTCAGAAAACTAGCTCAAATTCTTACCACGCAAGATGCATGAGAATCGGAAAGTTTTGTAATAGCATGACGTAAAAAAAAAAGAAAAAATCGGAGACGGATGCAAAGGAATTTTTTTTATTTATATTCTAGACGATTTATTATAATTTCGAGTTCCCTACTTCAAAGTGAATGAGGTCGTCGCGAGGAGCTGAAATTTGCGTCCTAACACAATACCCAGGGCCTCAGATTAGGACGTATATCCAATTCCCATGTATATTTAGCAAATTCTGAAGCATTGCCGGCTTCGCTAATTATTCTATATATTCAGATCTTCATATTCGTAGCACATTATTTGGATGTTTTATTGGTGCTATGTTTTAACCAAGTGCATGTTCATTTTATTGCTTCGCTAAAGGATTAGCTGTTGTTGAAACTAATATGTATTTGTATGATTTGTTGTTATGTTAGTTTGGATAGAGTTCTCAGGCAAAACAAAGCTTCTGAATGACACCAGTTTGGTACACTAGCTCTCGTTGTAGTTGTATTCTTTTCATTTGAATTCTCCATATCTGCGCAATAGCGTCTGTGTTCCCTCTTTCAAGTGAGTCTGAAGGTACATGCGAAGTGTAATTATTGTAAAATTCGTAACTACTAATTGTTATTTTCACGCTGAGATAAATTTAGAAATGGAATCTCTATGAACCTTGCACAAAGAGTAAAGAAATAACAACCGATCATCCAGTGAAGTCAGTCACACTTTGGATTATGTCACTTTCGTAGCAGAAAAAGGATTATTATAATGGTATTTCAGCAGCAAGTATGGCATACTTCGATCGCTCAAGTTTTTCTCTGAAAACCTGATTGCTATGCCACTACGTTTTACACTTGGTATAACGTTATTGATTTTGAAGTCCGGTAACATGTTAAATGTTTTATTATATATAGTGCTGCCTTATTGTGTACCTACCACCTTTTAAGTCTCCTTCAGTTTACATTTATGGGACAATAAGGCACCCCACTACACTTTAACAATGTATGACTAGAAGAGCGCTTAGAGTGTAACTCTAATAGGCTCGTTTGACGAGTTATACAAGGCAAGCCATCGTTTATTTGTTTTTATTCTTTCGAATAAACAAGCGATGGTTCTTGAGTATTTGTATTTTAACGATGTTATATCGGATTATATCCAAGTCATTGTAAAATAGCTACCCAACTGCCATTGTGTAGTAATGGAGAATTTAAAATAAAAGTATGTTTTCATCCAGTAAACGACAACAAGAAGAGCAGATTGTTGTCACTAAGAAAATATATCTTGATACGTTTTTTTATGTCTTTAAATACTTCTTATTCTTTCATACTGACTGCAACTTCGATGTATTCTCTTTTCTTGGTCTTCATTACCATGTCCCAATTCCCATATTCGTCTTTCACTTTGAATAGCTGACAAATTACGTAATCGTTATCTGCTGCTATGATAATCTAATCGTTGCTCCACTGTTCGCTATGGAGACAACTTGATATTACAGGTTTTCCCACGCCATACAATTTACTACTTGAATTGGCCAGAGCATGCTGCACTTCTGTCTTAAATGATGTCCATTCTCGTAATAATACATTCTTGATTTCTTTAGATTCAATAAGTTCTTCCCCTACTCTAATACTTGTTGAAATATTTTCGCACATGCTACGTGTTATTGCTATGAGCTGGCAACTTACGCCAATCTGTAGCACTCCATACCAAAACCTACTGAGAGGGAGAGTGCTATATGCCTTGCAGAGGCCTGCAAAGACAAAGTGGACTTCCATAACTCTGGCGAAGTATTTTTTAATTACTTGCTGCAGATAAAATATATTCCCTATACATGATCTGGAAACTTCTTCTCCAGAACGTTTCTGAGAAATTATTCATATATTTTTTCTTATTTACCGTTACACTTAAACCTCTACAGTTATAATATTCCGTCCTTTGATTCCCCTGGTACGTAGTTTTCTGTAATACGCATATTAAATGCTTTTTTTTGTGGAAATTAAAACCTTTTCGTAATCTGTTCTTCAGACATTTCCTGGTCTTGGATCCTCTTCATTCTTCTTTATTTTTGTCACAGTGTCCATTTAATTCACGTGCTTCGTTCAGAAATCTTTATGTGAGAAATATCTTGTAATAGCCCACCCGGTTAGCCGTGCGATCTAACGCACGGCTTTCCGGACTGGGAAGGAGCGCCTAGTGCCTGGCACGAATCCTCCCAGTGGACTTGTGTCGAGGTCCGGTTAGTCGGTCAGTCTGTGGATGGTTTTTAGGCGGTTTTCCATCGCCTCGGCGAATGCGGGCTGGTTCCCCTTATTCTGCCTCAGCTACACTATGTCGGAGATTGCTGCGCAAACAAGTTCTCCACGTATGCGGACACCACCATTACTCTACCACGCAAACATAGGAGTTACAGTCGTCTGGTATGAGACGTTCCCTGGGGGGTCCACCGGGGGCCGAACCGCACAATAACCCTGGGTTCGGTGTGGGGCGGCGGAGGGGTGAAGTGGACTGCGGTAGTCGTCGTGGGGTTGCGGACCACTGCGGCTGCGGCGGGGACGGAGCCTCTCCGTCGTTTCTAGGTCCCCGGTTAACATACAATACAATACAATATCTTGTAATATTTTACATATTCTCCTTTAGTCATAAGCTGCAGACTTCCTCCCTCCGTATTTGTCATTAATCTTATATGTGAATGTTTCCCAAGTATCTTTTGATTCTGTTATCTCAACAAACATTTCTAATTCTTGACCCTTTATCTCCCATTCTAACTTCTCTGCAATGTTCAGTTTCTCCCTCTTTTTGATTCATTCTTTGGTATGCTTTTCAATACTCGTAATCTCCTGTTTTCAGCCCTATAGCATGTCTGACGTTACAACATAGTAGTCAGTCATAATAATAATAACATGGTGCAGTCAGTACCACGTGGTCACTCGATAGGAAACACATCAAAAAGACTAAATTAGGTAATTTATCTAGAACATGACTCAGCTCGATCTTTACTTGAGTTGACGTCATGTCATTTTATGTTTGTTTGCCGGCTTCTGTAGCCGTTGTCACTGAAGTTAAAATCTTCTGTGTTGGTGGACCGCGTCATATTTCTTCAACCAATTGAGATTTCAATCCCTCCGCTGGAATCTCTTCATGATCTTGTGGTTTCTACTGTCCAAGGCGAAGCTTACGGTATCCAATTTGCAGTGGACACCAGAATATGCTGAAGAAGATCCCGGAGGAGGAGTAGAAATGTCGACTGTTGGAAGAAATATGAAACAGCCTAGCAACCCAGGAGATTTTAACTTCATTAATATTATTTTGTCTGAGTTTGATTTTAATTTGTATTTTTCAAGGTCCGTGGGGTGTAAACTTTCATTACGCAGGAATCTCTAACTTGGTGCCTGTGGCATCATATTGCTTCAAAGTAGTAAAGTCTGACTTAAAATCATAGGTAAAAGTCATGTACGAGTTTAAGAACTGTTCGAATTCAATGTATTTCTGGTCCTCGTGTTATTCTGAACCGAATAACTGTGATGAGATACCCGCAGTAATATAGCGATCTTGCCTAATATACTATGACATACAAAGAGCTTTGCCTAGCTTCGTAATAATTCCAATTCCATTTGCATTTTTTACATTTATGACGTGGATTTTATTTCTTTGTGAATTTGAATGAATGAACCATAATATAAAAGATTGGTGAACACATATCTTCGATTTATGTTAGCTGTTGACCATGCGAGTCTGAATTTTATCACTGCCATGTTAGATGGAATTCATGCTGTAAACATGCTTTTCTTGAATACACTCTCTTGAGAAGGAGAAATTATTTTTGTACGACTTTCGCTGCATGCCATTATTATTTTAGAGTTCCTCCGTCCCTATTTCCAGTACGTCATCATGTTTGAGTTATGTGAAATTATAATTGTAATATATTCAAGGTTGTATAGGCTACTGTAAATGATATATCAGTCTTAAAAACCATATATTTTTAAAGGTGTAACATGCACAAAATAATTGATGCATGAATAGAACTGTAAACTCACCAAGTTTCAAAATGGTTCAAATGGCTCTGAGCACTATGGGACTCAACATCTTAGGTCATAAGTCCCCTAGAACTTAGAACTACTTAAACCTAACTAACCTAAGGACATCACACACACCCATGCCCGAGGCAGTATTCGAACCTGCGACCGTAGCAGTCCCGCGGTTCCGGACTGCAGCGCCAGAACCGCTAGACCACCGCGGCCGGCCTCACCAAGTTTGCATATTCTCTGAATTCCCCTCTGGTGACACAATATCTTGTTCTGTGAGTTCCCCACTGGTGAAACAATGTCCTGTCAATAGTCATCACAGTAATTCTGATACTTTCTATGAGCTGTTTCACCGTTCTTGACATTGGGGGTACGTAAACACTGTCCTTAATATACCACGAAAATAAAACGTTACAAAGCATAATGTCAGGCGACCTGGGAGGAGGAGGGGCAATGAAATACAGTCACTTCATCTTCAACACTGTGTACAATCCAGCGATGCGGAAGTTCGTCGTTTAGACAGCGACGTACATCGATGTTCCAATGAGAGGGTGCCCCAGCTTGTTGGAAGATGAAATTTTCGGAATCGGTAAACGGTTTTGGAAATAACCACAGCTACATCGTATCAAAGTCAGCGGTATCCGTCGCAGTGAACTCACAGAAGAAAAGGGCACTACAGCATCTTCTGTGACTTGCACAGAAAATATTAACCTTCAGCGAGTAGCGTTCATGCATCATAATTTTTTGAGAAATTTCAGTGTCCGATACTCTCACATTATGGGCAACCTTCCAGATAAACGGCTGGCTTCTTCGTCGCTATGTATTTGCTTGGAGGTGAAATGTTCATCCTAGAGTGTTTCGGGTATTATGGTACAAAATTGCAGGCGCCGTCCATCAGTACTGTTGTACGAGCTGCAGACGGTACGATCTGAAATGTAGCCGCTGTTGCAAAACCTTCAACACAGTTAGTTGCGATATTTGAACTTCGTTTCTTTTTGACTGCGTACAGAACTTTCCCTCACTCTCTTCACTGTTGCATCTGATACACGTGGTCCATCGGTATATTTCAGTTTACAGTGACGGCAAGTGTGCCTAAATTGTCGATATCAAGGCACAGTTGTCTCTTTACGTGACGGTTCTTTCCCCAATTCCACCCGAATAAACATCCCGTATATTCGAACACACCAAGCCTCTTTTCTTGCTTTGTCACCATTTTGTCAGGGCACTGCAGTCTTGACGCCAGATGGTGGAGACAATGCAAACCCCGTGAGTTTGCGGCTCTATTCATGCAGTAATCATATTTCTACATGTGAAAAATGTAGTTCACTGAAAGTGAATGAATCATTTATAGTAGCCCTGTGTTACAGCTAACAGCTAATCACATACAGAATGGGGATGCAGTTTTCACAAAAATAATTTTACAAATGGATCCGTTGTCCAAGTTACTGTGTTAAGTTAATCAACAGAAACTCTCGTTCTCACACGCACACACACACACACACACACACACACACACACACACACACACACACACACACACACATATATATATATATATATATATATATATATATATATATATATATATATATACAACATGCTGGTAGGGAGGATCCGGATTCAATTCTGCAATCTGCATGTTTGACTTAGTACAATTCGTTGCTGTCTTCATACTTATGACATGGGTGAGTACATACTGTGGCTGAAATAATTTACTCAAAATAGTTTCATGTCGGTGAATAAGTGTTCCTAGATGACAGCCCTTATGCACATTTCACATGCTAGTGAGCTCAGGACTGATAAACATATGGCACATGGCAGTCAGTTGTTAAATAGTAATATTAAACAAAACAGAACAGAAATCTTTGACCAGGCAGGTTACCATGCAAGGTGCCTCGAAACCATCTTCTGTTGCCAGTCCATGACTGTTACATCATCAGAGTTTCAGCTCGTTAACTATGGCCGACTGCGATAGTACTTTCGTGCGTTAACGACTTTTATCACAATTGTGGCAGTAGACGCAGAGAGCTTCAAATGAACAAATGCTGCCTGCAAAGATTCTAAAAAGGCATGATGACATGGGGTCACACACGAAACCAGTCGAATAAAGAAAAAGAGTGTATTTGTCCGTAGTCCGCGCTCCCAATGCCATGAACTTTGTTTGCGTTGTGCTAACATCCAACACAGCTCGAAACCTGTCGGAGGTCAAGGCTGTTGAAAGGAGGTCAGCGGATAATTTAGAAATTGCCGAGTGCCGAGAAGCATGAAATTGGGCGCTTTTATTCCGCTTTCAGCACACGCGAGCGCCTCAAGAGGAAAGCATTTTCTCCTCTAGAGTGAGTTTTCCATTTTTATGCTAACCTCACATTCTCTTTTCGAGCCAGCGATATAAATAGGTAACAACACTAGCAAGGCCGTTTCATTTATTTTATTGTAGACTACTAAAATAAAAATGTGCTGACATACCAGGTCACTCGAGGAACTAACCAACTATCATACCTCAGGACCCGTCAATTACTGTTTTTCTTTCTCTCTTTAGCGTAGTGTAATTTATGACAGTGGTATACCATAAGTGTTTCCCTGTTGTTACTAAAGCATTATTAGTAATGGTTAGGGTTTGTTATTGAGATGTTTTACGATCGACAGCATATTCACTCGTTGCAAGCAGGGGATGAATTGGAAAAGCTTGATTTCACTTTCATCCTCACCAGTTTTTACACTTGTATGAACCTGCTCATCCTTTCGCTGCACTTGCGTTCTTTGCATTTCCTTTAAGATTTGTAAAACTTCATACAAATTGCTTTCGCAAAAACGTTACTGGAACTACACTAGTTCTGCGTTTAGCATCTCGCAGTCCGGAACCGTGTGACTGCTACGGTCGCAGGTTCGAATCCTGCCTCGGGCATGGATGTGTGTGATGTCCTTAGGTTAGTTAGGTTTAAGTAGTTCTAAGTTCTAGGGGACTTATGACCACAGCAGTTGAGTCCCATAGTGAGTCCCATAGTGCTCAGAGCCATTTTGCGTTTAGCACTGGGTTTTCCTCTGGCGGTAACCGGTGAGAAACATTTCGAAACCTGTCGACTTCAGTAAATGTAAGAATAATAAACGCCAACCATCACCGATGATGCTTTGTCTATGAAAGTGAAACGCGTTGGTATAACACTCTCTTGAACAGCAGCATGCTTTAGACCACGAGTGGGCAACCGGCGGCCCGCCTGCCGGATCGCTGAAAAGGGAGCGAGGCGCTCGCATTGCACTCCACTCCACTTTGGACGCATTTTCGGATGCTGGGCACTGTATTGATTTCATTTTAGCTTCATTTACACTGATCAGCTGGAACATTATGACCACCTACCTTATAGCTGGATAACAGCGGCTACGTGTCCTGGAATGGGAGAAATCAGGCCTTGCTAGCTTGTTGGAGGGAGTTGGCACTACATATGCGCGCGCACACACACACACACACACACACACACACACACACACACACACACACACACACACACACACACAATTCACGGTATTCCCGTCAGTTCCGGGGAAGGGAACGATGAGCTCTGACGTCACATTTAATCACATCCCAACAGTGTTCGATCGGTTTCAGATTGGTGAGTTACGGGGCCAGAACATCAATTGAGACTCGAACCTCTCCATCACACTCCTGACCTTGTGACACGGCGCATTAACTCGTTGAAAAGTGCCGCTGCCGTCGGGAAACATCGTAGTCATGAAGGGGTGTCGTGGTCTGCAACCACTGTACGATACTCCTTGGCCGTCATGGTGCCTTGTACGAGTTTCATTGGACCCATGGATGCCCACGTGAATGTTCCCCAGAGGGTAACGAAGCCGCCAGTAGTTTGTCTCCGTCCTGCGGTACAGGTGTCAAGGAGCTGTTCCCCTGGAATACGACGGATTCGCGCCCTCCCATCGGCATGATGAAGAATGTATGAGGATTCATCAGACCATCCAACGCTCTTCCACTGCACCCCTTCCAGTGTCGAAGATCACTAGCCCATTTCAGTCGTAGTTGCCGACGCCGTTGTATTAACATTGGCACATGCATGGGTCGTGGGGTGCGGAGGCCTATCGTTGGGAGTGTCCAGAAACTCTTGTACTGTGCCCAGCATGAAAGTCTGACGTTAGCTGCGCCACAGTTCGCCACCTGTCCTCTTTTGCCAGTCTGCCAACCCTATGACGTCCGACGTTTGTAATGAGGAGTGGCCGCCCAACCCCTCAACGTCTGGACGTGGTTTCACCTTGGTTTCACCTTGGTTTCGCCACGTATTGAGGACACTCACCACAGCACTCCTCGAACGCTCGAAAAGACTTACAGTTTCCGAAACGCTCGTGCCAAGCCTCCAGGCCATCACAACCTGCTGCTCTCGGGCAAACCCAGATAGGTAGCGCGCCTTCCCCATTCTACAAACCGAAAGCACGCTCATTGATACTACACTCACCAAGCACGTGTCTGACTAGCCAGGTGATGCAGCTATCGCTGGACGAGTTTATATCGATACTAGGTCGGTGATCGTAATGTTCTGGCTCCTGACAGAAACAACCCATACCTCTGCAATCAATCATCAGAAGAATTTTGTGGACAAATATGGGTGAAAGTGTTGCTAAATTTCACTCTAATGATGTGCCCGTGGCCAAAAATCGCAAAGTTACTCCTAACTGCTTGACGACTGGGATTATCAGTCACTGCCCTATTTTGTTTTTGTGGTCTTTCTTATACGATTATTACCATTAGTAGCCGGCCGGAGTGGCCGAGCGGTTAAAGGCGCTACAGTCTGGAACCGCACGACCACTACGGTCGCAGGTTCGAATCCTGCCTTGGGCATGGATGTGTGTGATGTCCTTAGGTTAGTTAGGTTTAACTAGTTCTAAGTTCTAGGGGACTAATGACTTCAGCAGTTGAGTCCCATAGTGCTCAGAGCCATTTGAACCATTTTTTGTTACTAAATTTCACTCTAATGATGTGCCCGTGGCCAAAAATCGCAAAGTTACTCCTAACTGCTTGACGACTGGGATTATCACTCACTGCCCTATTTTGTTTTTGTGGTCTTTCTTATACGATTATTACCATTAGTAGCCGGTCGGAGTGGCCGAGCGGTTAAAGGCGCTACAGTCTGGAACCGCACGACCACTACGGTCGCAGGTTCGAATCCTGCCTCGGCCATGGATGTGTGTGATGTCCTTAGGTTTGTTAGGTTTAAGTAGTTCTAAGTTCTAGGGGACTTATGACCACAACAGTTGAGTCCCATAGTGCTCAGAGCCATTTGAACCATTACCATTAGTAAAAAAAAAAAAGAAAAAAAAAAGAAGTCGATTGTGGACGTATTAGAACACTGTAACTTCTGAAACTGGAGGTAATCTATAATGAATTAACTGCAACCAGTTGGTTTTATGGGCGCTTATTTTTCCCGATGACCTGCCTGGCATCTCATCTTCTGTTTACGTTTATTTAAGTATTGGTAACATTTTTCATTTACTAACGGCATTGCAGAATTTTTCAGCAGAAGTTTTTTAGACCACTACTGTAAAACGTGGTAACTAAGGAAACAGTGTTCAAGGCACGTAAATAAATGTAAATTTCTGAAAATGGAGTCGACATAGAATGTACTCTCAAGGAACGTGTGTTTTGAGGCATCATTTGTTGGCGTGGAGTGTCTGGAAAGGGGTGCAATTTTTATTGGTGCATTACCACATAAACATTAACGTCAAGGGTGCTACTGAGTTTATGCGCTTGGACTGCTGCTGTCACGTCACGCGACGGGGCGGCTCGCGAGCTTACATGAGTACGTGAATCAGGGCCGCGTGTCACCAAAGGTTCACCATGCTTGCTGTAGACAGACAAAAATGACAGCTACTGCGGACGTCAGCTATCCAAGCAAATACTAGACGTTTCACAATTCTTGTTAGAGCGTTCTAGGAGTTGTACTGAAGTTTTCAAAAGGAACCGATGAACAGATATGTACAATTCGAATGTGGAATAAGTTGCAATATGGGATTATTTTAAAACGTCCTTCACCACGGCAGGACACAAATTGAGAAGAAGGCAGCGTCGTGAGTCCTATGACATCACAAGCCTCCGTTGCTAGGGGGAAGGTGATGCTATCGAATCATATCTTGAAGAGAAATCCAGCACTAACAAAGTAATCGAAGGCCGCTTGGAGTCGCCGTGCCATCACTGGACTTATCGGTAGGACGTGCGCCAAATGAGTATCCATGTGGGCGATAAATAAAGCTTGGAGGAGGTGACCTCAGACGCAGGAATCTCCAATTCCTCTAAAACACCTATCTCGTCATGATGGCCTCATTCTCAACGAACAGCTGCAACTGCGAAATAAAAACTTTTTCGGCAGTATAAAGCCGTTGCTTCATCTTTGATTCAAATTTTCTGATGCAGTTTGCCGAAATGTTTTTTCCTGTTACGTCTTTGCTGTTTTCAAAAAATGGTTCAAATGGCTCTGAGCACTATGGGACTCAACTGCTGTGGTCATAAGTCCCCTAGAACTTAGAACTACTTAAACCTAACTAACCTAAGGACAGCACACAACACCCAGCCATCACGAGGCAGAGAAAATCCCTGACCCCGCCGGGAATCGAACCCGGGAACCCGGGCGTGGGAAGCGAGAACGCTACCGCACGACCACGAGATGCGGGCCTTTTGCTGTTTTCTTGTACGTCATAACTGACGTTTTTTTACGTTACAAAATGTATCTCTGTTGTAAGCAGATACATATCTAACTTCATCTTATGCTTACGTTATGCCTGAATCAGCTTCATTACAATTTCATGTGTCTAATTTTGAACGTACAGTAGCCTAGTTGTTTCTGCGGCTATTAGATGGCGCTCGTAGCAACACCATGTTTACTTGCCCAGATTTTCTAACGTGGTCACCTCTGTTTTGTTGCAACCCGTGTCCATTCAGGTACGAGCAGCCCTTAGCGGCTCGTCATCTTATCTTATTTACAACTTTTCATGACGTTGCCTTTCCGGCTTAGATTTTTTTTTTAGAATGTGACTTGTAAGTACCGCATCTCTTTCCAGTCAGTAAACACTTCAGTTTATTAATGTCTTATATACCTATTATGTTTTAAAACAGTTAGTTTAATTCCGAAGACGACGCTCATAGTAGGTCGAAACTTAATCAATTTGAGTTAATATTTGTGACCGAGGGCTCATTTGATCTAATATAATTCTGACACGGTCACTGAACCTTAGCAGCTATGTTCAAAGTGTTCATACAGCGGACATATCTCATAAAGACGATGCCCAAATACCAATTGTATCTGTCGACTGCAGAGGGGCCACCATCACCTGCCGAAGTCCTCTGCCGATTTACATGGTATGTGACTTGAGCCTACCTTTTTCCTATACCATTCGATCCAGCCTACCACAATCCGGATCTCCTCATGGCCGAAAAAACTAGATCATCCGCATATCACGACATTAGAAATTGTGTCCTCTCAATGTTACCCCAAAAGATGTTGTTTCAGTCCACAAAGAAGCAGCTCTGCCACTACTGCATTGGGGATCTTTGAGAGGACCTGTCGGACTGAATATAAGATGGGGATATGTTCTTCCGACCTACCATTAATCATCACCTTTGACGAGGCACCATGGAATATGTGCATGATCATGTGGGTAAAGGTGGCACGGAAAGCCATATGATTCACCACAGCACCCAGGAAACAGTGGCTCACTTTATCAAAGACTTAATCAAAGTCAGGGCCAAGACGAGAGCGGCCACATCTCGAAAGTCTCTAAGGACCATGTGGACGTTACTGTCCATCTCCATAGATGTTTGTTCATATGAAATAACTTGAAGGAATACTCGCTCACGACGCATTGCTAAGATTCTGGTGAAGATCTTGAAATCACAGTTGAGGAGGATGGTCAGGATGTAGTGTTCGTGTGTCTCCTGCTAGTTTACGAATAACGAAACCTTCCACGCAATCTGGTGGTATGGCGCAACTCTTGGTACATCTCCTTCCACTGCGGTGCATCAGGTCATTAAAGGTCTTGTAGAAAACCATCTGGACCCAGTGATTTATTAATTGCTCCCTCGGCAAGGGTATTCATTATTTGATGAATCATGGTCTTCTGCCAAAGGGATGGCGTCACTGTATCATCAACTGTGCGAGAGAGGGTCCGGGGACCGCTACAACGGCTGCATCGTTGTGGCGCGTGGTCGACGAACACAAGTGCGATGTCAGACAGCGTCGTCACCCTGCTAGCATCTGAGAGATTAAGAGTTTGTGTTACTGTTTGTCGTATTTGTCGTCGTTTGGAGATAATGTGGCAAACAGAGGGAGGTTTTTCGCCGATTCTGTCCTGGCGCTTGCCGGCCGGTGTGGCCGAACGGTTCTAGGCGCTACAGTCTGGAACCGCGCGACCGCTGCGGTCGCAGGTTCGAATCCTGCCTCAGGCATGGATGTGTGTGATGTCCTTAGGTTAGTTAGGTTTAAGTAGTTCTAAGTTCTAGGGGACTAATGACCTCAGAAGTTACGTCACATAGTGCTCAGAGCCATTTGAACCATCCTCAACACATTCAAGCCCATGGATGGTAAGGATGAGTATTTGCGCTTTGGCGGGACGGACTCGGGGATGGTGGGAGCTCCGTAAGTTCTCGGAGGAGCGCATAATAGACGTCCATCGTTTGTCGGTGCCAAAGTAATGTCAGAGCGTGTGTTTTGTATCAGTGTGATAAATATACTATCTCAAATCGGTCCCAAAATAAATAATGTACACTCCTTCCTCTCTGCAACAGCCCTGCGCAGGCTGTGTCATTTCCCCCTCCAGACAGTCATTTTGGGTTAAGTCACCGAACGCATGACAGCGCCCTCTGGTGACAATACTGTCACAGGTCGAGTCCTCTCCCCACGAATCCCTAGGAAGAGGTGGCGGTTGGGTGACTTAGGTTAGTGGAGGCGTCCTTCCTTTCCCGCCATTTTCTTAGATTAGTGGAGATACGCCCAAGTGACCTACCCTCCCCCAAATTTCAAACTTGGCGCCAGTTCATAGGATATGTGCCAACCAGCACACATCATAAATCCAGTCGGACGCATTCGAGCCGCCATTGAAGCCATGTTGGATACCTCAGCAGTCCAAGTCACATGACGCAGACGCCTTCACTATAAGCTGCCCACATTTCTGGTCACGTATGAGTGCAAATTAAGTTTACATAATCCCATACTTCTCCAGACTGTCTGCCTCCCGAGGCTGACTGGGCAGATGTATACACTATGGTCCCAGACCAGTGGGACAGTGCTCCGCTACTAAAACGGCTGCAACAAGGTCAGAGGAGACGTACATGCAGTGGAGTCCACTGACAGAATGGCCGGTCACTTAAGTGAAACCAGGCCGGTCACCGTGTAACACCTACCACATATCAGCAAGATGCAGATGCTGCACCTAGAGAAGCAGTTCGAGGCATGTAGTGTAGCTCGGTTGGTGGTCTTTCTGGAACAGCACACTATTAAAGTCTCGTATCTGCAAATAACGGCCGGCCGGTGTGGCCGTGCGGTTCTAGGCGCTACAGTGTGGAACCGAGCGGCTGCTACGGTCGCAGGTTCGAATCCTGCCTCGGGCATGGATGTGTGTGATGTCCTTAGGTTAGTTAGGTTTAATTCTAAGTTCTAGGCGACTGATGACCTCAGAAGTTAAGCCCCATAGTGCTCAGAGCCATTTTTTGCAAATAACGGCGTGGTCATAGCGGTCGAAGAGGAGACACACAATTTCCTCTGCATAAAACCGCAAGCGTCAGTTTCTCCCAGCTCCATGTGACGATATGCCGTTTGTACAGAAACATGTCTGCCACTGATTCAATAACTTGGCAGTTGTCATAAAATGAGCTTCTCGCGAGCCTGATTTTTCCTCCTTTGTCAAGGTAGTTTCCCCTAACTGCAATATACTCTATGAAACACGTAGAAGATGGAGGTTTATGAACGTTTTTCTAAATCATCGAGCAGTCATGAGATGGAAACATGTGAACCATTGGGTGGAGCGGATGCTGTAGTAGTGCGCTGTTAACGTGGGTCGTCAACTTTTTAAGAGTTACTCCCCTCCTCCTCTCCCCCCAATATAGCTTTTTCGAGGGCGTAAAACTTGACATAACGGTGGCATTGCGTATGGGACACTGGCGTACCCAGTGACGAATACTATCCCATAGACGATATTTGAATTCGGTCGCGCAGACCCGTGCGTTATTTTTGCGTTATCGGCACGTGGTTGTCGGCAGGGAAGTTTATGGAAATAATAAATTTGGGCAGTAACCAATCCAATCTGTTTCTGGCGGGGACTGTGGCGTTGCCATGAACAGCGATGCTTCCCCGATGTTTTTTTTAAATACAAGAGGCTTTTCTGCTACAAAAATATTGACTTTAAAAATGTGTCATTTTCTAAGATAGGCTTATGCCCCATACAATTATAACAAATCAAATCATGTACGCATTTTGTCACCAGAATACCGTTTAATTCGAACCGTTGGCTTAAAAATTCAGGAACTTGGGATACAATCTATTGAAATACGTTAACAGAAGGAATTAAATGTTGCACACTACGACTGATAAAAAAACAGTACGAGTTCACCTTCTTGTCAGCGACGCTGACATGCAGTGCGGTAAATATGCTAAACTTTGGCATTAGCAGTCTTCTAATGCTGCAAAATAATTGTAGATACAGTATGCGTTAAGAAAAAGACACATCGACCAGTTCCACTTAAATATTTATTTGACTATTCACCGGTTTCGATTATTTTATATAAACGTTGTCAAACGACGATGGTGTTAAGACATGTACCGGGCGATCAAAAAGTCAGTATAAATTTGAAAA
The DNA here is from genome assembly GCF_023898315.1 of Schistocerca nitens. Classification (NCBI taxonomy): domain Eukaryota; kingdom Metazoa; phylum Arthropoda; class Insecta; order Orthoptera; family Acrididae; genus Schistocerca; species Schistocerca nitens. The sequence continues at coordinate 271,924,749 of NC_064622.1, forward strand.
CTGAATAAATCTCGGAATAATGTAGATAGAGAGGTACAAATTGACACACATGCTTGGAACGACATGGGGTTTTATTAGAACCAAAAAAATACAAAAGTTCAAAAAATGTCCGGCAGATGGCGCTTCATCTGATCAGAATAGCAATAATTAGCATAACAAAGTAGGACAAAGCAAAGATGATGTTCTTTACAGGAAATGTTCAATATGTCCACCATCATTCCTCAACAATAGCTTTAGTCGAGGAATAATGTTGTGAACAGCACTGTAAAGCATGTCCGGAGTTATGGTGAGGCATTGGCGTCGGATGTTGCCTTTCAGCATCCATAGAGATGTCGGTCGATCACGGTACACTTGCGACTTCAGGTAACGCCAAAGCCAATAATTGCACGGACTGAGGTCTGGGGACCTGGGAGGCCAAGCATGACGAAAGCGGCGGCTGAGCACACGATCACCACCAAACGACGCGCGCAAGAGATCTTTCACGCGTCTAGCAATATGGGGTGGAGAGCCATCCTGCATAAACATCGTATGTTCCAGCAGGTGTTTATCAGCCAGGCTAGGGATTACGCGATTCTGTAACATATCGGCGTACCTCTCACCAGTCACGGTAGCAGTTACAAAACCAGAATCAAGCATTTCCTCGAAGAGAAAACGCCCGATAACGGTAGATGTGGTAAATCCAACCCATTCCGTGACTTTCTCGTCGTGCAATGGAGGTTCCACGACAGTTCTAGGATTTTCGGTAGCCCAAATTCTGCAGTAGTGGGCGTTGACAGATCCTCGAAGAGTGAAATGAGGTACGTCGGTCCACAACACGCTACTCAACCAATCGTCATCTTCCGCCATCTTTTGAAACGCCCACACCGCAAATGCCCTCCGCTTCACTAAATCGCCAGGCAACAGTTCATGATGCTGACGGATTTTGTACGGATAGCGTCGGAGTGTACGCCTCAGTGCCAACTAAACAGTAGTGTATGGAATGCCGGTGCGACGTGCGACTGCACGAGCGTTGACTTCCCCGTGCATAGACGAACTCGCTACAGTCTCCATTTCTTCCTGAACTGTCTCAGCAGCATTACGCCTTGTGCTCGGTCGGCCACAACGGGGTCTATCGTCTAAACAACCCGTGGCTTCGAACTTCGAAATCATTCTCGTCACAGCTGCATTTGTCAACGGACCTTTACCCGTTCGAATCCCCTTCCTACTGTAACCTCCCCACACGTAATAATATTTAAATGAATGTGATTCTAATTTAATATAACCTCTGAACAAAATTGGTTCCCATTTATAATCTCTGTGCAGAAATGCATTCAGCCGGCCGCGGTGGTCTCGCGGTTCTAGGCGCGCAGTCCGGAACCGTGCGACTGCTACGGTCGCAGGTTCGAATCCTGCCTCGGGCATGGGTGTGTGTGATGTCCTTAGGTTAGTTAGGTTTAATTAGTTCTAAGTTCTAGGCGACTGATGACCTCAGAAGTTTAGTCGCATAGTGCTCAGAGCCAGAGCCATTTATCTACATTATTCCGTGGTTTATTAAGTTTTCAAATTTATAATGACTTTTTGATCATCTGATACATCAAATGCATGAAGTAATCAAGGACTCTACGTTTTAACATCAAAGCACAACATTTCCGATGTAAGATGTTTTGAAATACTGTTACTTACACCTTACTAAAGCAACTACGCTGTGTGAATTACAGTTGTGGTAAATTGAAGTTTTCTAAAGAACTTTATTTTCCCAAATTTTGATTCACTTCTTCCCTGTTACCAGGTTAAAATTAGGTTGTTCTCCTTTTTCGAGATGGGGTGGATTACTTGTTTCGGGTGACATCGTGAAGGATGAATGTCCGCATTCTTTAGGAATTTATATTTTTTCTGGAGAGACGTGGGAAACCACTCAGCAAGTGTTCTACACAAGTTTCTAAAGACACTCCTTTCTCAGAGTAAGTTTCTGCATCTATGTACAAGAATAAACGTTATTTCAAAGCAAATTTCCTGAGGATTCGAGCACTACTTCACGGCATAGCACTTGATGGACTGTAGCTCTCTTAAACTCTCTTTCAAACAGTAACTTCATCTATTATGACCGAAAAACGTTTCTTATTTAACCATATTCTTGGAAATGATAAGAGCAAATACGACCGTTCTCTACGTTCAGATTGTCTTTTCTCCATAATTTTCGACAACAAAACTTGTTATTAACTTGCAAGCTAGGGAAATGTGAAGTAAAATTTCAGTTCATTTTGTGTTACGATCGTAGAAATTACAATATGTATGGTATTGGATAGGGTCCGCTTTTAGCAAAACACATTTTTTGTTTTTTAACCTAAACATATTTCACTGCAGTTGCAGCATCTTCAATGGGCTTTTATTTTCCATCTGTTAAAGATAAAGAGCGTTCTTTGCTGTTTGTATACATGTAGCTATTAGTTTTTTAAATCGTAATTACAGATATTTGACAAAACCTTTTTACCACATGGTGTGGTTTCTCTGATGAGTTGTGTTTCTACAGTGACGGTTTTTTTTGCACAGTTTGTCATCTGCAACCACTTATACCTTAAAGTAGACAAATTGTTTAAGCCAAAATTACGATTTGAAAAGCTTGTTATTTCTATGTCTGAAATTATTTAATTCTATGTGTGTGTCTATTTACATAATTTATCACTTACGTTTTCCTTTTAATCATCTTCATCACTGTTGAACACTATATATTGGGTTGTCACTGTCACTGTTACTGTAACTGTAACTGTTCTGAGCTTTACCAGCTGTAAAAACAAACATGGCGGGCAGTGGAACAATTAAAGGTTTAAAAACAAAATGGCTGACAGTGGAACAGTTGAAGGTGTTCCTGGCGGTTATTTTGAATCTTTCAGAGATGTTAGTTGGTTCAAATGGCTCTGAGCACTATGGGACTTAACTTCTGAGGTCATCAGTCCCCTAGAACTTAGAACGACTTAAACCTAACTAACCTAAGGACATCACACACATCCATGCCCGAGGCAGGATTCGAACCTGCGACCGTAGCGGTCGCGCGGTTCCAGAGTGTAGCGCCTAGAACCGCTCGGCCACTACGGCCGGCAGAGATGTTAGTGATTCTTTTTTCCTTGTGTGTGTGTGTGTGTGTGTGTGTGACAAGGGGAGAGAGAGAGAGAGAGAGAGAGAGAGAGAGAGAGAGAGAGGGGGGGGGGGGTGACAGAGGGTTTAGGGATTTTTCAAATAACTGTAATTGCGATTTAAAAAACTAATAGCTACATGTATACAAATAGCAAAGAACACCCTTTATCTTTAACAGATGGGAAATAAAAGCCCACTGAAGATGCTGCAACTGCAGTGAAACATGTGTGGGTTAAAAAACGAAACATGTGTTTTGCTAAAGGCGGACCCGATCCAAAAACATACATATTGTTAAAGCAAACACGGAAGGAAAGAGCTTCAACCCCAAGGTGGAAATTACAGCTCGCTACAGCACAGCCTAGCAAAGCTTAAAAGTCTAATATCACCCTTACAAACAGATTATGCCCGCTTCGGAGTACTTGGCACAATGAGAAACAAAAAAACACCGGTAAACTCAATATACCTTTCCAAATATAGCAATTGTACCAAGTATTCCATAATGACGTCATCCGAACAACAGTCAAAATACATTTCCCTCTGCAGGAGGGTTAATGCGTCTCTTTGGACGGCAGCAAATATTGCAAACGCCGGACCAAGAAATACGTGCACCAGGCAGGTAATTTGTTTTGGAAGCCTGTGTTTTTTTAATGTATCGGTTACGAAGTTTGCTATTGTTTCGTGGAGTTATTGAAATCATCAAACGTTTATCAGGTTTTTGTATAAAGAGGTGAATTTAGTTACATTGCCTAATACTTTATTAATGTTTATGGTCAAAGCCGACGGGTTTTACCCCGTTCTTTAGTTGACCCCAGAGATGTAATTCACTTTTATATATTGATATCTCTTGAATTTGTAACTCGTAGCTGCCAGTAAGTTAGTTCTGTTTTACTGACGCTTCTTGCATGAATAATATCAGTCCTATATTTCCGTTTGTGTATTGATAAAAGAACACCGAATGTTCTTTCCATGACTCAAATATTTGATCTCTAAGCTCACAGCATAATTACGTTCTGAAGCGGAATAAAGAGAAAACAAAAGATGGTGGGAATCTTCGCCAACACAGTCCGTCCGTTGACTGGCAACTGCGTAAATCCAGGACAACCAAGAGTTAATAACCGTTCTTGCAGTTCGTGTTAGAAGTTTACGGCTTCACTAATCTTCCTCGTGACGGTAAGTAGCTACAAGACAATGTAAACGAAGTGTATCTGTCGTGCTTTCCTAGGTGTTATACCATCTTCGTTTTGTTGACAGAGTCGATGTGACGTTTCTGCTCTGACATACATGTGTTATATCGGCCTCTTTAGCCAAAGTAGCCGTTTCAGGATTCAGAACCTGGATACTGCTTTCGCAGACTCTGCAGATAATGTTCTCAGTTGGGCGGTGAAGGTATTTTGCACGGACGGCAAGGGTCTAGGTTTGAGTCCCGACTGAGAGCAGGGCGTAACAGTCACTCACAGCTTGTTTACTCCTTGCTCAAATACCATTTATGCGCAGTATCTAGCACTGCAAGCTTAACCACCGACGTCTTTCGACAACCTAGCGCGCCTAAATAAGGAGACGTGAAAGAAGAGAGACTTTTCACATTACCAAGGAACTATTGGTGTGATGTATCAGTGCCGAAACATCATCATCCTTGAACTGTAATAAAAACCGATCGCCTTAGTGGAGTTAATGGGCAATTATACTTCCTCCTTTTGTTTGTGCTTTGCAGTATATCTCGTTTGCCGTGTGGCAAATTGTAAAGCAGACTAATGTTGCAATTTTACTTAGAGTCAGAATGTCAGAGTTGGTAGTGTTAGCTTTGAAAGTAGAATCCAATCGCGTCTTCGTTAATATGAATTTGTTTCTTCCCTTGCTTTCAAAATGTTTCCGCGTCTCGTTTTCTTTCAGGCTGTGCAAATGCTGACCGTTTTTGCCATCCGACGTTGCGAAACAACACATCAGCAGCAACTCGTTATAGCTCTTCCATGGCTACTGAGATCATCGATTATAATTAAGCTTGTAACAGAGTAAGGAATAAGTCAGAAACTGGCGATGCACTGCCAGAGAAATTGGTTCCCGTAATAAACCGAACAATGTATCTTTCTTGATGAGGTAGTGCAATTATTTATTTTGTTAATCGTATCGTAAGCGTGGTTCTGAGGAGCGCCATGAGAGGAAGACAAACATAGCGTGTCTTCGCATGTAGCGTAAAGTATCATATGGATAAAAGGCAATATGCAGACTCCATATTTCTTGATTTCCGGAAAGCATTTGACACGGTGTCCCATTCCAGGCTGTTAACGAAGGTACGAGCATATGGAATAAGTTCCCATGTATGTGAGTGGTTCGAAGACTTCTTAAGTAATAGAACCCATTATGTTGCCCTCGATGGCGAGTGTTCATCAGAGACAAGGGTATCGTCAGGAGCGCCCCAGGGAAGTGTGATAGGACCGCCGCTGTTCTCTATACAGGGTGTTACAAAAAGGTACGGCCAAACTTTCAGGAAACATTCCTCACACACAAATGAAGAAAAGATGTTATGTGGACATGAGTCCGGCAACGCTTAATTTCCATGTTAGAGCTCATTTTAGTTTTGTCAGTATGTACTGTACTTCCTAGATTCACCGCCAGTTGGCCCAATTGAAGGAAGGTAATGTTGACTTCGGTGCTTGCGTTGACGTGCGACTCATTGCTCTACAGTACTAGCATCAAGCACATCAGTACCTAGCATCAACAGGTTAGTGTTCATCACGAACGTGGTTTTGCAGTCAGTGCAATGTTTACAAATGTGAAGTTGGCAGATGCCCATTTGATGTATGGATTAGCACGGGGCAATAGCCGTGGCGCGGTACGTTTGTATCGAGACAGATTTCCAGAACGAAGGTGTCCCGACAGGAAGACGTCCGAAGCAATTGATCGGCGTCTTAGGGAGCACGGAACATTGCAGCCTATGACTCGCGACTGGGGAAGACCTAGAACGACGAGGACACCTGCAATTGGCGAGGCAATTCTTCGTGCAGTTGACGATAACCCTAATGTCAGCGTCAGAGAAGTTGCTGCTGTACAAGGTAACGTTGACCACGTCACTGTATGGAGAGTGCTACGGGAGAACCAGTTGTTTCCGTACCATGTACAGCGTGTGCAGGCACTATCAGCGGCTGATTGGCCTCCACGGGTACACTTCTGCGAATGGTTCATCCAACAATGTGTCAATCCTCATTTCAGTGCAAATGTTCTCTTTACGGATGAGGCTTCGTTCCAACATGATCAAATTGTAAATTTTCACAATCAACATGTGTGGGCTGACGAGAATCCGCACGCAATTGTGCAATCACGTCATCAACACAGATTTTCTGTGAACGTTTGGGCAGTCACTGTTGGTGATGTCTTGATTGGGCCACATGTTCTTCCACCTACGCTCAATGGAGCACGTTATCATGATTTAATACGGGATACTCTACCTATGCTGCTAGAACATGTGCCTTTACAAGTACGACACAACATGTGGTTCATGCACGATGGAGCTCCTGCACATTTCAGTCGAAGTGTTCGTACGCTTCTCAACAACAGATTCGGTGACCGATGGATTGGTAGAAGCGGACCAATTCCGTGGCCCCCACGCTCTCCTGACCTCAACCCTCTTGACTTTCATTTATGGGGGCATTTGAGAGCTCTTGTCTGCGCAACCCCAGTACCAAATGTAGAGACTCTTCGTTCTTGTATTGTGGACGGCTGTGATACAATACGCCATTCTCCAGGGCTGCATCAGCGCATCAGGGATTCCGTGCGACGGAGGGTGGATGCATGTATCCTCGCTAACGGAGGACATTTTGAACATTTCCTGTAACAAAGTGTTTGAAGTCACGCTGGTACGTTGTGTTGCTGTGTGTTTCCATTCCATGATTAATGTGATTTGAAGAGAAGTAATAAAATGAGCTCTAACATGGGAAGTAACAGTTTCCGGACACATGTCCACATAACATATTTTCTTTCTTTGTGTGTGAGGAATGTTTCCTGAAAGTTTGGCCATACCTTTTTGTAACACCCTGTATACAGAAATGATTTGGTAAAGGGATACACTGCAATTTGCTGTTGTTTGCTGATGATTCCGTGGTGTACGGTAGGATGTCAAAGTTGAGTAAATGTAGGAAAATACAAGACGACTTAGAAAAAATTTCCAGTTGGTGTGATGAATGGCAGCTACCCCTAAACGTAGAAAAATGTAAGTTAATGTGGATGAGTAAGAAGAACAAATCTATAATATTCGGATACAGTATTACTAGTGTCCTGCTTGATACAGTCAAGTCGTTTACATATCTCGGCATAACGTTGCAAAGCGATGTGGGGTCGAACGAGCATGTGACAACTGTGGTAAAGTAGGCGAATGGTCGACTTCGGTTTATTGGGAGAATTTTAGGAAAGAGTGGTTCACCCGTAAATAAGACCGCATACACGACGCTGGAGCCACCTATTCTTAAGTACTGTTCGAATGATTGGGATCCGTACCAGGTCGGACTGAGGAGGCAATTCAGAGGTGGGCTGCTAGACTTTTTTACCGGTAGGTACCAACATCACGTAAGTGTTACGGAGATGCTCCGGGAACTAAAATGGGATTCCCTGGAGGGACTGGAACAGGAAAGGAAACGACATGTAGTGGTACAGGGTACACTTCACCACGCACCGTACGGTATTTTGCGGAGTATCTATGTAGATGTAAATATCTTAACAGCATTTTACTTGAAATATGTTTCTATTAAACGTGACAAAATTGACAGGTTTCGAGTGCTATGTTATCAACATTATATTAAAAAAGGAAAAAAGATCAAGAGCTGTTAAACTTGTAATTCAAACAAGAAAGTTTAAGAACTCTTAAATATATAACTGAAACATTCTTAACCTTCTCAGGGGCGCATGTTAGATTTTGTGAATGAATATTGTAAATTGTCGGCCAGTGCGTTATTATGGGGAAAAATAAGACAAAAATACTAAATGTACCAAAATATCAAACGCACCAGATAGGAAATGCTCCATAATATCAAGACTCCAATACGTTTTTAATCCTAGCAATGACATGTTTTCAAGGGTTACTTTGACGGGTTTTGTTTTTAAACTGACAACTGTTGTTGTTGTCGTCAGTCCTGAGACTGGTTTGATGCAGCTCTCCATGCTACTCTATCCTCTGCAAGCTTCTTCACCTCCCAGTACCTACTGCAGCCTACATCCTTCTGAATCTGCTTAGTGCATTCATCTCTTGGTCTCCCTCTACGATTTTTACCCTCCACGCTGCCCTACAATGCTAAATTTGTGATCCCTTGATGCCTCAGAACCTGACCTACCAACCGGTCCCTTCTTCTTGTCAAGTTGTGCCACAAATTCCTCTTCTCCCCAATTCTATTCAGTACCTCCTCATTAGTTACGTGATCTACCTATCTAATCTTCAGTATTCTTCTGTAGCACCACATTTCGAAAGCTTCTATTCTCTTCTTGTCCAAACTATTTATCGTTCATGTTTCACTTCCATACATGGCTACACTCCATACAAATACTTTCAGAAACGACTTCCTGACACTTAAATCTATACTCGATGTTAACAAATTTCTCTTCTTCAGAAACGCTTTCCTTGCCATTGCCAGTCTACATTTTATATCCTCTTTACTTCGACCATCATCAGTTATTTTGCTCCCCAAATAGCAAAACTCCTTTACTACTTTAATTGTCTCATTTCCTAATCTAATTCCCTCAGCATCACCCGACTTAATTCGACTACATTCCATTATTCTCGTTTTGCTTTTGTTGATGTTCATCTTATATCCTCCTTTCAAGACACTGTCCATTCCGTTCAACTGCTCTTCCTCCAAGTCCTTTGCTGTCTCCGACAGCATTACAATGACATTGGCGAACCTCAACGTTTTTATTTCTTCTTCATGGACTTTAATACCTACTCCAAATTTTTGTTTCGTGTCCTTTACTGCTTGCTCAATATAGAGATTGAATAACATCGGGGACAGGCTACAACCCTGTCTCACTCCCTTCCCAACCGCTGCTTCAGTTTCATGCCCCCTGACTCTTATAACTGCCATCTGGTTTCTGTACAACTTGTAAATAGCCTTTCGCTCCCTGTATTTTACCCCTGCCACCTTTAGAATTTGAAAGAGTATTCCAGTCAACATTGTCAAAAGCCTTCTCTAAGTCTACAAATGCTAGAAATGTAGGTTTGCCTTTCCTTAATCTATTTTCTAAGATAAGTCGTAGGGTCAGTATTGCCTCACGTGTTCCAACATTTCTGCGGAATCCAAACTGATCTTCGCCGAGGTCGGCTTCTACCAGTTTTTCCATTCGCCTGTAAAGAATTCGCATTAGTATTTTGCAGCTGTGACTTATTAAACTGATAGTTCGGTAATTTTCACATCTGTCAACACCTGCTTTCTTTGGGATTGGAATTATTATATTCTTCTTGAAGTCTGAGGGTATTTCGCCTGTTTCATACATCTTGGTCACCAGATCTTAGAGTTTTGTCAGGACTGGCTCTCCCAAGGCCGTCAGTAGTTCCAATGGAATGTTGTCTACTCCGGGGGCCTTGTTTCGACTCAGGTCTTTCAGTGCTCTGTCAAACTCTTCACGCAGTATCGTATCTCCCATTTCATCTTCATCTACATCCTCTTCCATTTCCATAATATTGTCCTCAAGTACATCGCCCTTGTATAGACCCTCTATATACTCCTTCCACCTTTCTGCTTTCCCTTCTTTGCTTAGAACTGGGTTCCTTGATGTATATACAAGTGGTTCTCTTATCTCCAAAGGTCTCTCTAATTTTCCTGTAGGCAGTATCTACCTTACCCCTAGTGAGATAAGCCTCTACATCCTTACATTTGTCCTCTAGCCATCCCTGCTTAGCCATTTTGCACTTCCTGTCGATCTCATTTTTGAGACGTTTGTATTCCTTTTTGCCTGCTTCATTTACTGCATTTTTATATTTTCTCCTTTTATCAATTAAACTCAGTATTTCTTCTGTTACCCAAGGATTTCTACTACCCCTCGTCTTTTTACCTACTTGATCCTCTGCTGCGTTCACTACTTCATCCCTCAGAGCTACCCGTTCTTCTTCTACTGTATTTCTTTCCCCCATTCCTGTCAATTGTTCCCTTATGCTCTCCCTGAAACTCTGTACAATCTCTGGTTTAGTCAGTTTATCCTGATCCCATATCCTTAAATTCCCACGTTTTTGCAGTTTCTTCAGTTTTAATCTACAGTTCATAACCAATAGATTGTGGTCAGAGTCCACATCTGCCCCTGGAAAAGTCTTACAATTTAAAACCTGGTTCCTAAATCTCTGTCTTACCATTATATAATCTATCTGAAATCTGTCAGTATTTCCAGGCTTCTTCCATGTATACAACCTTCTTTTATGATTCTTGAACCAAGTGTTAGCTATGATTAAGTTGTGCTCTGTGCAAAATTCTACCAGGCGGCTTCCTCTTTCATTTCTTAGCCCCAATCCATATTCACCTACTATGTTTCCTTCTCTCCCTTTTCCTACTACCGAATTCCAGTCACCCATGACTATTAAATTTTCGTCTCCCTTCACTACCTGAATAATTTCTTTTATTTCGTCATACATTTCTTCAATTTCTTCATCATCTGCAGAGCTAGTTGGCATATAAACTTGTACTACTGTAGTAGGTGTGGGCTTCGTGTCTATCTTGGCCACAATAATGCGTTCACTATGCTGTTGGTAGTAGCTTACCCGCACTCCTATTTTTTTATTCATTATTAAACCTACTCCTGCATTACCCCTATTTAATTTGTTATTTATAACCCCGTATTCACCTGACCAGAAGTCTTGTTCCTCCTGCCACCGAACTTCACTCATTCCCACTATGTCTAACTTTAACCTATCCATTTCCCTTTTTAAATTTTCTAACCTACCTGCCCGATTAAGGGATCTGACATTCCACGCTCCGATCCGTAGAATGCCAGTTTTCTTTCTCCTGATAACGACGTCCTCTTGAGTAGTCCCCGCCCGGAGATCCGAATGGGGGACTATTTTACCTCGGGAATGTTTTACCCAAGAGGACGCCATCATCATTTAACCATACAGTAAAGCTGCATTTCCTCGGGAAAAATTACGGCTGTAGTTTCCCCTTGCTTTCAGCCGTTCGCAGTACCAGCACAGCAAGGCCGTTTTCGTTAGTGTTGCAAGGCCAGATCAGTCAATCACCCAGACTGTTGCCCCTGCAACTACTGAAAAGGCTGCTGCCCCTCTTCAGGAACCACATGTTTGTCTGGCCTCTCAACAGATACCCCTCCATTGTGGTTGCACCTACGGTACGGCCATCTGTATCGCTGAGACACGCAAGCCTCCCCACCAACGGCAAGGTCCATGGTTCACGGGGGTAGGAAAAACTGACAACTAAAATACATAAATGTATTTATGTAACTACTAGTAAATGCTATTTTATTATTGTATCTGAAAATACAGTCACAAAATTTTTCATACGAGGGCACTTCTAAACCTAAGTTACACAGTATTACGACTGGGCAAGTAACTTCCATTGAATGTTGCGCTTCACTTCAAAATGAGACATGTACATAACACTAAAATGAAATTAAATGATCGTTTGGCATATTCTGTATCGTTCATACCGTTCGGTGCAATAGGTTATCCTCGGTGTCATTTTCGGTTCTTTATCCCATATTCCTAATAAGTAAGCTTCTGAGACCTGTTACCGTTTGGTCTTTCTGCCGATTTTTCGACAACCGTACTGAGAGATTTTGGATTTCGGTATGGCCCTCTAGTTCGGTTCGTTGTGTCATGTTTACACCTAGATTTTGTTATTTTAAACATATTGAGCGGTTTTAGCTTCCGATTTAGAGGCTGTGTTACTGAAGAAACATCAGGAAGCGTCCGGGTGGAAAGTGAGATCATAATAGACTGTTTTCCTTTGTTAGTAATATGGCTTGTATTGTTGTTACTGTGAATGATTATAACATAAAAAAACAGTTTCGGTCAATATTCTCACAACATACCGGTTATTTTTACGTAATTAAGAGTTTTAAAATTCATTACATTTCAAAAGGTCGGCTCTGCTTACGTATATAACATGAGCTTTAGCTGAAATTACTAGTGACTTTTCATTTCAAACTTGTAAGTAACGATGCAAAAGGAATTTTGTGATCCCTGATAGAGGAAATCTTCCAAAATTTCATGCATTTACGGCTTACGCCCGCATATTCGGCATCGAAGTCAGCTTACATCTACATCTACATGTACATGGATACTCTGCAAATCACATTTAAGTGCCCGGCAGAGGGTTCATCGAACCACCTACACAATTATCTATTACTCCAATCTCGAATAGCGCCCGGAAAGAATGAACACCTATATCTTTCCGTACGAGCTCTGATTTCCCTTATTTTATTGTATAGTAATCGTTCCTTCCTATGTAGGTCGGTGTCAACAAAATATTTTCGCATTCGGAGGAGAAAGTTGGTGACTGGAATTTCGTGAGAAGATTCCGTCGCAACGAAAAACGCCTTTCTTTTGATGATTTCCAGCCCAAATCCTGTATCATTTCTGTGACACGCTCTCCCATATTTCGCGATAATTCAAAACGTGCTGCCTTTCTTTGAACTTTTTCGATGTACTCCGCCAGTCTTATCTGGTAAGGATCCCACACCGCGCAACAGTATTCTAAAAGAGGGCGGACAAGCGTTGTGCACGAAGTCTCCTTAGTAGGCCTGTTACATTTTCTAAGTGTCCTGCCAATAAAACGCAGTCTTTGGTTAGCCTTCCCCACAACATTTTCTATGCTTTCCTTCCCACTCTCTCGAGTGGTATTACTTGGAATTGAGCACTGTAGACCTGTGAGTTGTAGTAGGTAAGTTGGTAAGGCAACGAACTGCCGTAGGTTCGCATATAGCTGGGTACGAAAATATCTTTTTTCCTTTCCGTGTTTGTAACACATTCTGAGACTTCGTTAATAGTGAAAATTAAGCTCTTTTCTGAAATAGTCATTGTTATTTACACGTAAGAGTGCGCTTTCTCAGTAATTAGTATATTTCGATTTCGCGACTTCCATATGTTTAAGAAATGAAAGATGAAATTGCTGTGCGTGAAACAACTGACAGTGACATTTATACTTTTTCTTTTTTTCTGAATACGTAGCGATTTCCGAGAGTGGGGTCAGACAGGAATCTAAGAGCACAACTTAAATTACTGCGAATGAAACTAGCAGTAATCGTTTTTATACTCTAGTTTGTCACAAGTATTTATCTGCAATCGAATCCTTAAGAACAGTAGACAAAGATGAAAGATTCCCACCACAGTATCTTCAGACTCCACCACCATATATGAAACACTTTGATTCACCAGATGTATATTATAAACTAAAACGAGCTTCTACAGCTGCACTCTCCACGCGCTCTCGAAAAGGCGGTTTTTAAAATGTTTTTTATGAACCAAATCGTTGATGTACCATATCCACCATTCTTATCTCTAGGAGCGAGTTTCAACCGCATTCTATGAATCTTTGACACTCTCTTAAACAAGTTTTCGGGTTCGTGGAGATCTGTTCTGTCTATGCAACTAATTGAAGGCAGTTTGTTTATTGCCATACGCGTTTCGCTTATTTTATTTGTGAAGCATCTTCACGAATAAAAGAAGCGAAACGCGTATGGCAATAAACAAACTGCCCTCAGTTAGTTGCATAGATGGAACGTAACTTCATGAATTTTGAAGCAACTAAGGAACGACGAAAAACAGAAAAAAATAAGGAATTTTTCAGATGTTTCTATAGATGTATTTGTACAATGTGGTACTGCACTCCATTCCTAACTCATATTCCGAAACGTAAAATCCAAAACAAGACATCAATGTGAATGATAATAAAATGACATAATGTGCCATTTGTGACAGAGATAATGGTTTTAATTTGGACAAAGCATGGAATCCGGCACTTGGATTAATTAAACTGCAGAGAAGTCGTCACCGTGTCACCGCCGCCGATCAAACATCGATAAGCGAATCGAATGTCTGTACGCCTTCGCCACAGGCGGCGCATGTGTAAGTGTATGTCTCTGCCGCTGACCAGCATCTGTGACCCGCATGCGCAGTACAGCCGCGGTGGAGCATATAAGGCCCCGCTTGGCATCTTGTCGTTATCCTCCATGACGATCGACCCTTTCCTGGCAACCTCAATAAGGCTAACCATTTTGCTTCCCACCTATCCGAGGTCTTCTCCATTCCTGACGATCCCCATTTTGATTACTCCCTCTTCCCTGTTGTCCTTGACCGCACTGACACCTCTGTCCCCCTGCTCGCCCCTAGCTTCCAGTACTTGAATCGGTTACCCCCCTCAGACATCAACACTCCCATCACCACCCAAGCCATCACACTCGTCCTCCGCTCCAAACGCTACACCGCCCTTGTCATGATGGCGTCACCTACCGTCACCTCACGGAATGCCCTCCATCCTTCCTGTCTGTCCTTGCTACCCTGTACAATGTCCTCCTCTCCACTGGATTTTACCCCGACCTGTGAAAGACTTCCCGTGTCCTGCTGTTCCCTAAACCTAACAAACCCCGCTCTGATACCTCTTCCTATCGTCCAATCTGCCTCACCTCCGTGTTCAGTAAGGCCTTTGAGGCCATCCTTTCTCGCCGTATTCACCGCCACCTTAACCAGCACTACCTCCTTCCTCTTACCCAATGTGGCTTCCACCCTTCCTTCTCCGCCGACGACCAGCTCCTTAACCTTACCAATCTTCTTTCCCTCCAACTTAACTCCCATCGCTCTGCTATCTTTGTTTCCCTTGATCTCCAGAACGCCTATGACCGTGTCTGGCATCCTGGGCTCCTCTTCAGATTCCAGACCTATGCTTTCCCCATCAACTTCGTCTGTCTCGTTGCTTCCTTCCTCTCCCATCGTCCCTCCTATGTGACTATCCACAATTCCAACTCCCGTACTTTCTACCCCTCTGGCGGCGTGCCCCAAGGTTCTGTCCTTTCCCCTCTCCTCTATCTCCTGTACACTGCAGATATGCCCAAACTCCCCCCCCCCCCCATCCTGTTCATCCTATCCAGTTCGCTGATGACACCGCCTTCCTAGCCCTTTATCCTACCCTTCAACGGTCCCAACATACCCTCCAAACCCATCTTGACCAATTCACCACTTGGTGCAACCAGTGGCTCCACCGTGTTAATCCCTCCAAGACCCAGGCGATCATCATAGGCAGCACCACCCGCTCCTTCCGCCTCCATGATTTCTACCTCACCATTTATGGCCATCCTTTCCACCTCACTCCTACCCTCAAATACCTTGGCCTCACACTCTACCACGACCTCACCTGGACTCCCCATCTCCTTACCATCCAAAAAAAAGCTCACAACCGCTTCCGCCTCCTGAAACTCCTGTCTGGCCGGATGTGGGGTCTGCATCCTTCACACCTACAAATCCTTGATCTGCCCCATCCTTTGTCATGCCAGTGTCGCTTGGATTTCCGCCCCTCCTCGGTTCTATAAAGCCCTCCAAATCCTCGAACGCCATGCACTCTGCCTCGCCTTCTGCATCCGCCTGCCCCCCACGCGCATCCTCTACGACCTCATCCCCTCCCCCCACCTTCTCCTTTTCCTTGAACACATCCGCACACTATATATTGTCCGCCGCCTTGATCCCCCTCACCCCCTGGTGTCTCCCTTCCTCTCCACCCCCAACCAGTTGCCGCACCTTTACCATTGTCTCCCACCCTCTCTCCATCTCCACACCCTCCATCTCCTTTCCCAACACAACTTCCACTGTCTACCCCTCCTGGATGGTGAAATTCGCCCTGACATCTACCCTTCCTACCAACTCTAACCCCATCTTCCTGCCTCCTCCTCAGGGCTCCATCTCCTCCCCCTCCCTCCTCCTGAGCGGCTTCCCCCTCCTACTCCCCCTCCATCTCTTGTGCCTCCTTTCAGTGTCTCTGTGCTCCCTCCTGCCCTGTCTTCCCTCTTCCTCTCCTGCCCCACGTGTCTCCTGTCTCTTCGTGAACCCACTGATGCCCCTCCTCTCTTCATCCCGCCGCTTCCCCAGCTGCCCCATGCTCTCCCCTCCTTTTCCGTCCTCTCTGACCTTTCCCTCGGCAGGTCCCACCTGGCAGTGTTTATTCTTCGCCGTGTGTGCTCCAAGTGGGTTTTAAGTGTGTTATTCCGAATTGTTTTTAATACTGTGGCCGACCTTTAACCTGTGAATGTGCATTCAGTGTCTTCTCTGTGTTCTAAGAATCGCCAACTGTGTTTTTTAACATTTACTGGTGACTTTGTTAACTGTCCCCCATGAACGTCTTCATGTCCATGTATTTTTACCTCCATTTTCTCCCCTGATTCTTTTTTATGTTCCACTTTCTTATCTCCTTATGTATGTATCATTTTATTCTTGTTTTAGTTGTCGTGTCAGTCGGCTGAAGAGCGGCAGATTGTGCCGCTGACTGCCCTCCCCTGCCCATATGGGGCAGGGGAATGAAATCACAATAAAGAAAAAAAAATCTTGTCGTCTGTCTTGTGTCTCACTCTGAGGATAGCCGGACGATATGCGGCCGAAATATCAGTGGAGGAAATTTTATTTGCGCGGCTGCATGCCCGAAATTTAATGGATTATTCATTACGCCGCGAGAAGTTGAAAATGCATCTCAATTTTGTGTTTCACTGCAGTTAAAGTTCAGAACTTTAACTGTTGAGAGTTATATGTTCATGTTTGCTAAGTGTTTCACTAATGTAATGAAAGTGTGTTTAGTTTTCTCTGCTACAGTGGTCAGGATTAAGGGCCCCACTCCACTGAAAGTAGTTCAAAAGGCACAAAGTTACTTAATTATATGAAGTTTCAATTACTCTTGCTATTAAAGTCAAATTCTGTACAATATTGTGTTCCTCTTTTGTATTAAAAGTGCATATTAATTGTGTAGTTGTGCAGTTTGTCTATTGTGCTCACGCTACATAACGATTAATAGAATGACAACTACCTATGAAAACAGTAACTTCTTTATTCAAAAGACAGTGAGAAGTAATCTGTTAGTGAATTCCATTTAATTTTCATTTTAAATAAAAAGGGATTTACCTGAGAGGGACTTAACCTAAGACCAGTATATAATTTTGCAGTGAACTACATTTACAATTTTTTGTCAGGTAGGAAAATATTTGAAAAGTAATATTGAACCTATGCCTATTTTATGATTCTACAGTGAATATTGGTAGTAATATTGTTGAGACCATTCAGTTGACCAATCCTTGAAGGCAAAAGTATATGTCATTTTCTGTTACTGTTATGCAAATAGCCATGTTCTCTTATAACTGTTAGCACTTTCTTTAACGTGAACATATGCAGGTGCCAGAGTTCATTGCACTCTCGTGTGACGAAGTATAGGCTGTAATTGCCCATTGAAGTGACTTATTTTTAGTTTCTTGAATAAGAATGTTACTCATTCTTATGCCTTATTAGGCTGGCGACCGTTTTCTTTATTCTTTGAACAGTGTAGATAGGTAAAATATTCTTTGTTACTGTTTAAATATTTACGTAATTCTGGCTTTCACTTCCGATAAGCTACCTCCGTTACGTATTTCACAGTCAACACAAACAAAATTCCTCTCAGAGGGTAACACTGCTCTGTTGCTTTACACCATAATTACTTTAACAAAATAGTTCCATTTTACGATCTGCTTCCCACTTCAAGGTTATGGTGTAGCAGTAGCAGACGGAAGTGTTATACGTGGCTTTTCCGCAACACGACTATTTGTTCTGTTGGGGTATAGTACGTAATAAACCAAATTTGGTATTTGATTGCACAATCTACGTAAAACAGGTTGCAATGTTATAAATGCATCATCCACCTCTACATACTAATTCCCCAAGCCACCATACCATGCGCGGCGGAAGGTACCACGTACCACTTCCGGTCATTTCTTTTCCTGTTCCACTCGCAAACAGAGTGATTGGAAAAGGACTGCCTATAAACCTCCTTGACAGCCCTAATTACCCTTATCTTCGTGGTTGCTACACGAAATGTATGTCGGAGACAGGAGAATCGTTCTGCAGTCAGCTACAAATGCTGGTTCTCTGAATTTTCTCAGTAGTGTACCGTGAATAGAGGGTCGCCTTCCCTCCAGTTCAAATGGTTCAAATGACTCTGAGCACTATGGGACTTAACAGATGAGGTCATCAATCCCCTAGAACTAAGAACTACTTAAACCTAACTAACCTAAGGACATCACACACATACATGCCGGAGGCAGGATTCGAACCTGCGAACGTAGCGGTCGCGCGGTTCCAGACTGTAGCGCCTAGAACCGCTCGGCCACACCGGCCTGTCTTTCCTCCAGTGATTCCTACTGGAGTACTTGAAGCATCTCCGTAGTATACGAATGTTGATGGAACCTAACGGTAACAAATATAGCAGCCCACTTCTGAATTGCTTCTGTATCTTCCTTTAATCCGACCTGATGGGGTCCCAAACACTCGAGCAGTATTCAGTATGTGACCCAGTAGTATTCTATACGCGGTTTCTTTACAGATGAACCACATATTCCAAAAATTCCCCCAAGAAACCGAACTCGACCGTTCGCCTTCCATGCTACTATCCTTACACATTGGTTCCATTTCATATCGATTTGCAATGTTACCCCTACTTATTTAATCGACTTAACTGTGTCGAGCAGGGCACTACTAATGCTGTATTCATATATTATGGGATTGTTTTCCCTACTCATCTTCATTAACTTACATTTTTCTCCATTTAGAGCTGGCTGCCATTCATCATTCGAACTTTAAATTTTGTCTAAGTTTCTTTGTATCCTATAGACAGTCAACGACGACACCTTCTGGTACACCACAGCATCAACAGCAAACTACCGCAGGTTGCGGTCATCCTGTTTACTAGGTCATTTATGTACATAGAGAATCACATTTGTCATCACATTCCTCCTCCTCTTCGTTTTCATTCCCTTCTCTCTCTCTCTCTCTCTCTCTCTCTCTCTCTCTCTCTCTCTCTCTTGCATTCTGTCGAGTAAACGTGAATATATAAGTCAGTCCATAAAGTAGATCCAGTGCTACAACGGAAAAGAATAGGTCACCGTATTGTTGTGAGGAAATAAGCAATCATTTATTCTATAGCGTAGGGTGTAATTGCGTGTTGTAGCATGTTATAAGGATATTCGACTTCAGAATTACAAAAATAAGCAGAAATTACCTGTTTTTTCTCGAAGTCATGCTAAAACAGCGATGCACAAGTGGTGCAAAGAGAACGTGTAAAGTACACGCTGCAAAAACGCACAGCAAGTTCAGTTAATTACACGACATTGATGAAAAAATAACTGGCTGTAGCATACATGCTGCATGGGGACTGAGGAGTTTAAAAATGAAATTAATTTACTCATCAGGCTTGTTACAAGGCAGTGGTTCATAGCAAAGGGGTGCCCTTCACGGTCGCGTAATATCACTGCCAATATTACTTCTACGCCATGCTTATAGTAACGGGGGGACTAACAGAAGACGCAAGAAGTGTGCTCGGCTTACACCATCACTTCTGATACTGTTTTGAAATAAACGTTGCTACTGACTGTGTAGCTAACTGGAATTTTCAATCTTTGAATCTAAAGAAATAGATAATTTTTAGGAGTATCTAATGGCAAACATTATTAAAGTTCCTTTCACTTGTTAGAGTTTCTAAGCTCCTTTCTTTAGATTAGATAAGAAATGGTCGATAATCTTTGTGTAAGCGTACAAAAGCCTAGAAGAAGGTGCAAAGTCTGTCTAAAATTATTTTTATTTTTGATATCGTGATTGTGTAAATTATAATTCAACTGTGTGTTGTCGTAACGATAAAGGAAATGTTCGTCTTTTGCAAACCAAATCTTTTCCTGTCTGCCACATATGTTTCACCCATTTATGTTAAGCATCTTCAGTGGTATGTGATGAGGGACGAGATGGAGGAAGGGCGAGTTAGTAGTGGGTCATGTACAAAGAAATATTTACTGGAAGAAACGTATAGTATGTGATTTTAGCACAGATAGAGCAGCAAATGGCTGCATGAACAGGACACAGAAATGAATGTAAGTAAAAAACACAACCATATAATCGTAAATAGAAATAGCTATACCTAAACAAACTACCAAAGAATCACTGCAAATCTCATATCAATAATTTTATATGTATTATAGATCACTGAAGATGCGTAACATGTATATGCGAAACATGTCTCATACTCAAGAATAAATTTCAAATGCAAAAAAACGGATGATTTCTTATCTTTATGATGAAACATAACTGAAGTTAGAAACTGAGGTTAATGGCTTCAATCATTTACAGTACGCAAATTACAGTTCAGCTGGAACTGATTGTTCACTGTCAGCAACTTACTTTTTCAATCAGTTATTCCATTTGCTACGTTGAGCTCCGTTTTACATTTTCGTTTGGTTCTTCAGAGTCCATGTCGGTTCGAGAAGATTCGTATGTGTTTAACGCATCACTGTTTTGATCACGATTCCAATCCAGTTCTTTTCTCGTATACGGGACACGATTCACAGAAATAAAGATGAACCTGATTCTGAGTCAGACCGGTGTCGCCCTGGTGTGCGTCGCATCACGTTGCAGAAGGTCGACGAGGAGATAGTAGACAGCATACAAACAGCTGATTTGGTCTCAGGCGTGGAGCCGGCAGCTTCAATGCACCATAAATATGGAGCACTGTCTGTCTTTCCGGAGTCTTCCGACAGATTCCAACTGGCGGTGCCACGAAATGCGGTCACCTTGAAACCGATCGGAGCGCGTTGACAACTGTCACAGACTTTCGGGAACGGAAGTTGTAATTCAGTTCAGCGTCTCTTATCATTTATCTTCACGAACATCATTCGAGCAGACAGTTTTTAGATCGTATTCACTTCTTTTCTGTAATATTACCCTGCTCCTCACAGTACACACACATCGAACGGTGTTAATATGCTCGTAACGTTCGGTCAGACTTGAATTTGAGAACATTAACCCTCCGCAATCAATTCATTTCTAATTAAAATTACTATAAAAACCGTTACAAAGCAACAGGAAGTAGATTATTTAGACAAATTATCGATGAGGTTTAAGTAAGACAGTCTGAATAAAGACTTGATCAGTGATACAAAATGTGCTGCTAGTTTGGGTAATATTGTCTAATAGTTGATACAGTAGACCTGGATTCATCAGGGACTACGTACAATGTTTTTACTTTCTATGTTACATCGTCTGCGCTTTGTTCTGTTGGGACATTACGTAGTAGTGTTTTGATGAACTCTCTTTTGCCACGTCTTTGATGAAATCAATGCGTAAATCTCACTGTGAGGGATTTGCAACGCTCGTTGCAAATAAGTGATGAAAATGCATTTGAAATTATATTGACTTGTCCTGGCAAATAGTGAATTTTAGAATCAAATTCTTGTAAACTTGATGCCCAGCGTGTCAGATGGTTCAGCATTAAGAGAAAGCTTGTTAAGGAAGATAAGGCCTTGTGATCCGTCATAACAGTAGTTTTCTGAATGAGATTTTCACTCTGCAGTGGAGTGTGCGCTGTTAATAAAATTTCTGGCAGACTAAAACTGTGTGCCGGACCGAGACTCGAACTTGGGACCTATGCCTTTCGCGGGCAAGTGCTCTACCATCTGAGCCACCCAAGCACGACTCACGCCACGTCCTCACAGCTTTACTTCCGCCAGTACCTCGTCTCCTACTTTACAAACTTCACAGAAGCTCTCCTGTGAACCTTGCGGAACTAGCAGTCTTGGAAGAAAGGATATTGCGGGAATATGGCTTAGCCACAGCCTGGGGGATGTTTCCAGAATGAGATTTTCACTCTGCAGCGGAGTGTGCGCTGACATGAAACTTTCTGGCAGACTAAATCTGTGTGCTGGACCGAGACTCAAACTTGGGACCTTTGCCTTTCGCGGGCAAGTGCTCTACCTACTCAGCTTCTGTGAAGTTTGGAAGGTAGGAGATGAGGTACTGGCATATTCGAAGCTGTGAGGACGGCTCACGAGTCGTGCTTGGGTAGCTCAGTTGGTAGAGCACTTGTCTGCGAAAGGCAAAGATCCCAAGTTCGAGTAGCGGTCCGGAACACAGTTTAAGCCTGCCGGAAAGTTTCAGTAGTTTTTCTTCCAAGTAGGTAGAAGGGAAGCTTCTGAAAACCCCAAACAATTGTTAGAGCTTCATGCTCAGTAGCTGTATACTTCCCTCCACATAGATTAAATGAGCATCTTGCTAAATGCGATTTACAGTGTTGTGTGTAGCCATTTGTTTTATACATTTGGTACACCTCGATACCCGCGGTCAGACCCCATGAAATATTTCTTTTGATAAATCCAGATGGTGTGCAGCAATTTGGCATAACATAATTATAACTTGATAAGAACGAATCGCATTGTTTCCTTGTCTCTATCCAAATGGCATCTTTCATCAATAACTTTAATAGTGAAGGTGCCCACAGACAACCATGTTCAAGAAATCGACCCTGGCATCTACAAAATCATAACAAACTTTGAAGTTGTTTTCAGTACTTAGCCAATGAGAATATCCTAACGGCTTCCAATTTCTTTGTGACAAGCGCAGTTTCATCCGGCGTTATGATGTGCACCATGAATTTTATTTGTTTCGGTCCAAATTTAGTTTTATCCAAATTGTAGGAAACATCTGATCTTTTAAATGTTTCTAACGCTTCTATCACAAAACTCAGGTGTTTTTTCAAAGTTTTGTTTCCAACCAAATGTCGCCAATATAAATGACTACTTTCTGCAGCAGTCTGTCGCCTGACGTTTCATCCAGTGAGCTCATAAAACCTGAAGAGGACACATTCAGACCATAGGGCACTACTCTGAATTGATAATATCTGCCATTGTATAGAAAGACGAAGTATTTATGGCTAGCTGCGTCACGTTATAGCTGCCAAAAGCTGCTTCTTGGATCAAAACATGCTAAATATTTGAATCTTAAGTTCTTTGTAATAGTACTTCTTGGTTTCCTGTCTGATCTCGTTGTGGCAGTAAAACTTAGTTACCAGCACGCATGTCCAAAACCAACCTGACTGTTCCATTTTCTTGTTCACTCAGAGAATCGGATTACAATAGTTGCCATCTGACCGCTCAATAATTCTCTGTTCCAGCATTCTTTTAATTTCTTGATCCACAGCTTCGCTCTTTGCCGATGGAATAGTACAAGATCGGCCTTAATATGTAATTTACATTTACAGCCGTTCATTAACATTGGTTTCTTAGAAAACTGTGTATAACTGTATTTTAATACCTTAGTTTATACTTGCTTTTGTTTTCCCACTAAATCAGATAGCTCCTGACTTTTTTCTGACATGGATTTTACATAGAATCCCATTTGCGTCTTAATTTTTTTTTTCAACTACACTGGCTTGATTATCGATTTCGTTATATCACATTGACTTTAGCTTTAGTGTCACTTCCTCCTATGGGTACATCACTATATTTTAAATCTGTGCTCAGGGTGTGCCGGCCGCTGTGGTCGAGCGGTTCTAGGCGCTTCAATCTGGAACCGCGTGACCTCTACGGTCGCAGGTTCGAATCCTGCCTCGGGCATGGATGTGTGTGATGTCCTTAGGTTAGTTAGGTTTAAGTAGTTCTAAGTTCTAGGGGACTGATGACCTCAGATGTTAAGTCCCATAATGTTCAGAGCTATTTGAACCATTTCTCAGGGCGTCAACAACTTTTTTCAGGGCACATCCTTTATAGTATACTATCAACTTTTCTCTTCTGCCTCGAATAACTAATCTATTGTTTGCAAAATCCGATCTACAACTGTATTCCGTAAGTCTTTAAAAAACAAAAAGTAAAAAAGAAAAGAAAAAAGAGGAAGATGGAGTTACCAATATGCTGAGTTGAAATTCTTTTCCATCAATTCTGCACTAATTATTCCCATACTAATTACTGGAAATGATGGAAAGCCCGCAATACTGCATAATTGCTAATATAATTTCTGTGAAACTGCAGTCAATTGACTGCCACTGTTCGAAATATATTCTAAATTTAATCCACAGATTTAAACTGGTGTAAAAGACATTAAGATGTCATCCATAATTACTTCGCGCTCCCACAGTAAATCTTCACCTATGTCGTGGTTATTATCATGTAATGTATCATTAATAACACCTTCTGACACATTCTATGGCTGTGTTGTTTCGAGTCGGGTCTTATTCGAAACTAAACGCAGTGACCTGTTATGTCCTCGTTCGTCGTACGAAGGCCGATAATATTCTTCATACTGTCGACGTTGTTTATTTACGTACTGATCATCTACCTGTCAATGCTATTCATCTGCCCGTCGGTTGCAACTACTCTGCTTTATTATTATTATTATTATTATTTATTATAAGTCCGTCTTCAGGCCACGAGTGGCCTACCGGGACCATCCGACCGCCGTGTCATCCTCAGTGGAGGATGCAGACGGGAGGGGCGTGGGGTCAGCAGACCGCTCTCCTGGTCGTTTTGCTGGTATTCTTGACCGAAGCTGCTACTATTCGGTAGAGTAGCTCCTCAATTGGCATCAGGAGGTTGACTGCACCCCGAAAAATGGCAACAGCGCATGGCGGCCTGGATGGTCACCCATCCAAGTGCCGACCACGCCCGACAGCGCTTAACTGCGGTGATCTCACGGGAACCGGCGTATCCACTGCGGCAAGGCCGTTGCCACCCAACTACTCTGCTTATTATTATTGTAATGTTGACACTGCTTCGTGCCCGAATGTTCATTTCGTTGATTATTTTGGTTTCCTCCCTACCTTTGGCTTCCATCATCAATGACCTCCATGCGATCGAGCATTAATAATACTTCTTAAAAGTCTTAAACATGGCTGAGAATCAGGAACTGTATAAAACTGAAGAGGTTCAAAAAAATCAGCCAACCGGTTGCAAAACAAAGGTTTAGGAGCCCTTGTCCTAGGTCTCGATGTTTCGAAGAATATCTTCCTCTGAAGGAATGGGTTCTAACAATGTAAAATCAATGGCCATACCTCTTTTTAATATTTTAAAACTAATGACCATATACTTGGTGACAGCCTTTGATACTTGGGTATTCACATATATCAAGCCGCGCGGGGTATCCGCGTGGTCTCAGGCACCGTGCCATGGTCACGCGGCTCCACACGTCGGAGGTTCGAGTCTTCCCTCGGGCATGGGTATGTGTGTTGTCTTTTGCGTAAGTTAGGTTAAGTAGTGTGTAAGCCTAGGGACCGGTAATCTCAGCAGTTTGGTCCCATAGGAACTTACCACAAATTATCAAATAACATATTTCAAAATCTTAAAAATGGCTGCGAATCAGCAACTGTAAAAATCTTCAGATGTATACAGTAGCTGATTCGCTGCTATTTTTAAGATACTGAAATATGTGCCCATGCACAGCGAATGGCAATCTTTTAATTAACAATTTAATTAACAGCAGCCACGCAGTGTGGCATTGCGGTTTGAGGCGCCATGTCACGGACTGCGCGGCCCCTCCCGCCAGAGGTTCGAGTCCTCCCTCGGGCATGGGTGTGTGTGTGTTGCTCTTAGCGTAAGTTAATTTAAGTTAGATTAAGTAGTGTGTAAGTCTAGCGACCGATGACCGAAGCAGTTTGGTCCCTTAGGAATTCATACACATTTGATCATTTAATTAACAGCTTACCGGATCTAATAAAATTTTCTCGGGCATCCAACCGCGTCAGGTGGTTAAAGCCCCACGAGCTTTCGACCGAGCTCTGACTGTCAGTCTTACCACTTGACAATGACCGGGGAGAGCTCGGTCGAAAGCTCGTGGGGTTTTAACCACCTGACGCGGCTGGATGCCCGAGAAAATGTTATTAATTCATATCGCCGCG